>NW_020448085.1:4734820-4894164 GCF_003343035.1 Apteryx rowi | reverse complement strand
CCCCCCCCCCCGGGGTTTACATTGACCAGTTAGGAGAGGAGGGATGAAAGAGCCTAAATTTGTAGTCTGAATCATACAGATGCCTTACACAAGGAATTGATATGATGGAAGTCTCAAGTTTTCTGATTTAGCTTGCCCAGTTTGTGTTTTTCTCTCTTAAAATTTAAGTAATTTTCAGTTGCAGAAGTGTGAAGCATTCCCTCCACTAAAATGTTGCTTAGGTTACTATTGGAGTTAAATAGATTGTGCTGTAGAGCACCCTGTTGGGCTAGTGCCAATCATGTTCCTTAAGCAAGAGTGAATTCTGTTTTTAAGAATATTAATTCAAATGTAATTCAAAAATATAGAGCATCTTCTCAAAATGTGAATACATGGTTGTTGAGATGTGAATGACACTTTCAGAGAACTTAAAAAGTAAATTTGTTGGCCGAACTGATTCGGAAGACAGTCTGGATTTCCATATGTACTTCAGTTGATTTTAACTGAAGTGTACAGTAGGGGATATCTGAAAGCAGGAGAAGGGTAAGCTTATTAGCAAAACATTATCTAATTACAAAGAAACATAGGATGACTCGGTTAGTGAGAGTCATTCAGCAAGTACCAGTTGGTAGGAGAACACAAGTCTTCTCCAGCTAGCAGGCTGGCAACCTTTCTGCTGGCTGTAATGAGTCAGTAGTGAGGAGACTGGTTTGCAGTTACCAGGGTTGTCTTTAGAAGATTATTTACGTCAACTGTTACTATTCTCAAATGTTTTGTGCCATGGGCTAGCTGGGAAATAGCTACCTACTGAGTTTTCTATTGTGCAGCTCCAGTGCACAGCAAAGTAGTGCCGCAGAGGAGAGCAAGGCAGGTGGGAAGGATGCACTTAGAGTAAGAGCTGTGGGCTGCCCAGGGTCCCCACCACTTAGCACTGATGTGTATTCTAGCCCTTTAAACCTATATTTGAATTGAAGGTTAGCATATTTAAGTTATAGTTAAATTGAAGGGTCTTGAAAATTGACAGCTAACTATCAACTGGTTAAAAAGAGATTAACATTTAGTTTAATTGAAGAGGATCATCTGGCAGCTTTTTCATGCTTTAGTGCCCTTTAAATTTCCCCTTCAAAGAAGATGTGGGAAGGTTGCAATACATGTTTAGATGATTGAGATACATACTGTAAAGAAGTACTCTTTTTGCATATAACATGCATATATGAAATCTTTAATTATTTTAATACTAGCAAAAATCTCAGACAAACTGAAGATAGAGTTAACTTCTACATAGATTTTTTTTTTTGATACTGAAGGGGATAAAACATGTTTGGGTATATCACGTTAAGAAGCCAAGCCTTGCAAACTCAAGAACTTGTACTGGGGCACAGCACCCAAATAACACTTCCTTTGCCCTGCAGTGAAACTACCAAATTTAAAATACAGAAAACCTGTATTCTTAAAATAAAACAACAAAAAACTGTTTCTGTAGATACAGACTATATTAGTGAAATACCTTACTCATAATTATGTGGTTAATATATGACACTGTAGTACAGAAGGGTTTGTCTGAGTACTTTCAATGTAATTTCTGTACCTTAACATATTTAGATTTATATGCGGTTATGCACCTTATTTTTAGGGAACAGTCATTACAAAGCTAGGAAATCCCCAAACCCTCCAAAACTAATACTTAAAAGTTCCTATTCTGTGCACTTGGTTTCAACTTCATTTTTATATAGTATTTTTTCTCTTGGAGTTATAGAAAGTAGTAAATTCATGACAAACACAGTTTTAAAATATAAAATATATTCTGTATTACTAACAGTAGACCTTAAAAAGGATTTTTCAAACCTATATTCAGATTTGACTTGATCTTCTGTAGTAGTCTTCTCAGGAGCAGTCCTCTGTGGATAAGTCTAGCTTCATTTAAAAAAAAAAAAAAAAAAAAAAAAAAAAGAGAGAGAGAGAGAGACCTTTAAATAGACAGGTTCTGTTTGCTTAATTGAAAGAAGAAAACAAAAGGCCCCAGTATGCCACGGGTTTGTTTTGAAGGTGAACAGAGGAGTTGTTTCTAATGTTCTTCTGAGACTCTAAATTCATTTGTCTTCTGATGCATGAAGAAAAATCCTTGACTCATTATTATTATTATTATCATTATTATTGCTCTTCCCAGGATTTTTCATGTGATTGTGGAAGCGATTTTTTCACATTGGACACAAACTATTTACAGTAGATTTGGGTATATTTGGCTTGTGAAGGAAGTAGATTATTTTGCAGGTGAAAAAATCAACATTTAGAATTTTATTTATATAGCCAAATTCAAACTTGGCCTCGTATCTTTGGGTCTCTGAGTCAAAGAAAGTGTGCTTTTCTTAAATATCTGAAAAAACACCATTAATCATAAAATATAGACAACCATTTTTTTAAATGAACCAGGCCCTTAATTTTGTTAATGCATACATTAATTTTGTTAATGTATACAACTGTGATTTGTTTTCATATGATTTAGGTACTATTTAAGAGGAATTTCTAAATAAGAGGAGGAGGAATATTTTCAATAAGAAGCAATGTTGTTTGCTTGAAATTGTTTAAGTCCCTCAGAACTTTTACATGTGATTTTTATTATACAATTGTTTTCATTTAAATCCTATTTTTTCCTGCTTTATTGAAGTACCAATCTTGTTTGATACAAAACTATTCGTAATAATACAGATTCATCATTAAGACTTCAGGAAAACTTTTGCATTCAGTCAACAGTATCTCTGAAAGCAACAGCAAAAAAATTGGCATACCTCTAAAAAGTAAACTTGTGCATCTTCGAGTATGTCTTCTGAGTAATTTATTTTAAGATAATGTAGCAAATATGTATTGTGTACAAAATTGTTTTTGTAAGAGTTTTTATTTTGTGTAAGATGTTATTTGAGAATAACTGGAGAAATACTTTTAAACCAATTACTTTAAGTAAAAGGCTTATAACAACATACTAACCTTGTCATTAACTGATCCTCTAAAATTCTAAGTGATCTTTTACTGATTGTATTTTACTGATTTGCTTTTTATTTAAAGGGAGAGGGGAATGCATGCTAAACTGACTTTTAGGAAATAATTGATGGCAAATTTTTATTACTATGTAATAACTAATTAATTCTGCTCCTAAACATATAAGCTATTTAGATGTGCTGTATTTCTAAAGGTCAGTTTAGGTTACTATTTTTGAAATGATTCCTACAACTACAATGGAATTAGTTTGAAGAAATGTACTTATCTTTGCTGCTTCAATTTAGTTTATTGGCAGTGCTAGCTTTGCAAGCCTCAGAACTTGAAGAGCTTTATACGGCTTGATTCATGTGCATATCCCTCTCTCCCTCCCTCTCTCTTTCCTCTTGCTGTAGCACTATGTTAAACAAAAGGCTGGTTTTCTGCCTTTCATTTGAGATAGTTAAAAGCTAACCCTAGTATACTGTGTTTTTTAAAGTGGTTTCATTGATTAATGTAAAGACTTCTTCTTCCTGTGCTGTCTCTGCAATTTATAGGATGCAATCATGTTATGCTTCTTTTAATTTTAAATGACCGTTTGCTTTGCTTTTCCTTCTTTTTGTGCTACAAACATAGTGGATTTATGGTCTGTGGGGTGCATTATGGGCGAAATGGTTTGCCACAAAATCCTCTTTCCAGGAAGGGACTGTATCCTTGTGCTGCTGCAGCAGGTTGAATTAGTTAGGAAGTGATTAACCTTTTTATTAATGTTCTGTTATGAAAATGCACATTGTACAATCTTTTTATTAAATGGACATGAATTTTTCTTGTGATACACTTAAAAAAAATTGTTGAGGTAAGAACTTCATTTATATTCAGGCTGCACCTAGCAGTAGGACATAGTCTCTGCTGGTCCTGTAGTTAGCACACATTCATCTTCACTCATTTTCATTACACACGCTTTTTATAATCACTTTGTGTGTGTGTGTGTCTAGATATTTTTATTTACTTTATTTTAATAACTATCTTTTATGTTAATATCATTGCATTTTTGTTTTCAGTTGACATTTGGTCAGTTGGGTGCATCATGGGAGAAATGATCAAAGGTGGTGTTTTATTTCCTGGTACAGATCGTATCCTTACCTTTGGCCTAGGATGTAGTTTTAAGAGGTCAAAAGATACTGCAGCAATTTAGTTCCAGGTTAAGGTAGTTTTTAAAATACTGTTTTTAAACTGCCTTTTCAAAATACGATTTGCAAATTTGTGATTTTCATTCCAAGATGTTGCAAAAATGACTACAGTTGCACCATATAAATCAAAACAACAATGCAGATAGCATTAACATGTATTGCTGTCTTTAGAGATGAATGCAAACTAAGAAACTCTAGAAGGATGAACAAAATACCATGTGGGCAAACAGGCTTATTTTTCTTTTTTCCCTTTATTTATTTATTTATTTTTCCAATTTAATATAGTGTCTACCATTGCTTTTGGGTGTTGTCACATTTAAGACAGATTTTTTTTGTTTAGATGGTGCTTTAGTGATTCACATCAATTGGTTTTTGCTTTGAAGCTCATTTTTATGAAATAATTTATTAACCCTTTTTGGTACCTGAGGGCTTTAGCAGTTGTTATTTTGGGGGTTTTATAGAAGACACTTAGAAAAAAATTTCTAACCAGTTAAATGGTTACAGTCTGGAGTTCTATATTTTTGTATGCAAAAATGATCCTGCAAACACCTTTCAGAACTATCTGGCACTTATGTGTTTCTGTTCCGTGAATGGCTTGGTTGTATCTGTGCGGGTTGTGTCATGTTAACAATACTACCAACACAGGATCTGTTGCACGCGAGTAAAACTGAAACCTCTGGATTTTCACAAAAATCAGCAGAATTAGAGTTTGGTATCTTACTTGTTTTGCTTCAGGTTGGTTGCTTAATATTGGATACACTACAGTTTAGAGGTGAAGATTTTGAGGCAGAAAGAGGAGATCCAGGGAATCCTTACCTTCACGCAGCTCTGTCATTGCATTGGTTGTGCTGTACCTAGCTTTATAAATCTGCTTTGCTAGCATGGATTTTCAGTTTAGCCTCAATGCCATACAATGGCAATACTTTTTTCAAGGTCTGTGCTAAATCACAGTAGAAAAGCTTTAAAATCCTCATATAAAGGTCTACTGTTCAGTTCAGAAGAAAGTAAGAGAGGGCCTGCTGGCTTGGACTGAAGGTTTAGCCTGCCCAGTATCCTGTCCTTGACAGCAGCCAAAAAGAAACAGTTGGGAAGAGTATATGAGTGCGATAAGCATATCTAAAACTTCACCTGCATTCTCTCCCAGTATCTAACCACTTGCAACTAAGAATTCCTGAGCCTTTTTTATGTTTACGTCTACTGGATTCTTCTGCAAGTTCTGTAAACTTATTAATTAGGATGTGCATTACGTGTCCTTCAAATCCTTTAACTTCTGCATTGAAGCCTTTGAAAAAATTCTCATTGACTTGTGGGGGCCAAGATTTCGGCCTGTATGGGCCCCCAGCGCTCTGTGTTGCATGTCATTAGTGAAAGATTACTGACTTGTTGGAGTCCAGAACTCAGCTAAGGTGTCCGGACTAGAACAGAGAACAGAGCACCTATACATGGTAATTTTCTCAAGTGCCTTAAGGATGTTTAGTAGCTTGATTACTGTGTAATACATGTTTAGATCAAAAAGTGAGTTCTTCTCCAGAATTCCTTTAAAAAAATTACCAAAAAAACCTTTATTTGAATTGATTAAATAAATTGTATGAGTCTTTTCATTTACTCCATTTCTTAGAAATATATCCTTTGCCAGTTAATTCTTATGATTTTGAGTGAAATTCGTGTTGGCTTGATTACTCTTCGTAGACTTGCGTGGTTTCACTGTTTTCTCTTAAGAAGATGGTCCTAGTTAATGATGATGAACCTGTTCTTGTATTATAATTTGCTGTGTTTTATCTCTGTTGGATATTTCATATGGTTTAAACATAACTTTTTAGCTGAATATTAGACACCGTTTTTCTTAGCTGCCTAACCTTAGATATTGATCAATGGAATAAAGTTATAGAACAGCTAGGAACACCATGCCCTGAATTTATGAAGAAATTACAGCCAACAGTCCGAACTTATGTGGAGAATAGACCTAAATACGCTGGATATAGTTTTGAGAAACTCTTTCCAGATGTCCTTTTCCCAGCTGATTCTGAGCACAATAAACTTAAAGGTAAGGTCTGTCTTTTGTGTGTTATACATTTCAAAAGTTTTTAAACTGCGTTGTATCGAACAAAAATAGAGCTTGTTTCTGTCCACTGTAAAATCATCTCACTAAGGATTTAAATGTCACAATATTTATATCGTGGGAGTGGATGGAGGTGCTGAGGTATACTTACCTCCACTTTTTCAGCCTCTGTGAAACAGCTCCTGTTCTGGTGGTACCTTTATTAAAAAAAGGTACATATATTCTTCTCAATGACAGATACCAACTTGGCAGAGAAAAGTGGGGGGAGGATGGAACAGAAGTAATCTGTCTAGAGCAATCTTCATTCTTCAGAGATGAAAATAAAGTTTGTATATTCATAATACGTAGATATTCTTTAGTTACTGAAATAACTTACAGGTTCTAAAAGATAGGTGCTCAATAGGCTGTCACAGACTCACCACGATTTCTGTGGGTAACAATTAGAGTTTATACGGAAAAAAACAATTGACACTTTCAGAGGGACAGTAGGTGCTTGCCCACCACTACTCCAGCAAAGGCTGCACTGCCAGCAGGGTTATATTTCAGGTGAGAATGTCATGCCCTCTGGCAGCTTTGAGAAGGGGCAGTGTATGCTGAAAACATGGTGAGACGTGTCTGTTCCCTTTCCCAGCTATAACCGTGGTAATACCCTGTTTGGCAGCACAGCAGAATTCATGGAAAGAAAATGAAAAACTGCAGATGTTTAGGACTCACCTCTCCATCTCTGTATTTAAGCTTAGAGGATTTATTTTGCAGTTAGGTGTAGATGAAATCACCAATTATTAAAAATTCTACTTCTGCATCTGTTCACAATGGGTAACTGTTTTTACTCAAATGCGGTTTATACAGCTTCCTTAATATACTTCCTTAATCATGCTAGGTATTACATACTGAAAAGATATGACCAGATGTATCCCTTCCTTCCTCTCCCTTCCCCAAGATTGCCTCTTCTACCATATATAAATCTTTTGCCTATGCTAATGTAGCCTTTGAATTGTTCAGAACTTAACAGGATACAAGTTCCAGCCATACCTTGAGAAGCTTATACAAAACATATTCAGATTAATGTATGCTTTTGGATCATCATAATCCTTTCCTTCTTCAGCATTTATCATTCAAACAAACAAAAGTGTTATCCCTCTGCTTCCAATCTGGTGAAATGGTATTACTTCATACAATTACTTTCACTCTTCGAGAGAGATGATTTTAGCTTTTGGATGAATTTGAACTACTTTTACCCCTTTCTGAAAGGGAACTGAACAAATTAGAATAAGAGTGTGCTGGAGTTGCAGTTTTGTAGGATCAGATATAGCAGAGGAATGACTTGATGGCTCTGTGGCGTGTTACATAGAAATTTCCCATCCAGCTGACTTACTAGTCTTATATTTAGCTGTCTATATCCATAGTATTTGTCTTCAGGGTATCAATGTGTATATTTTCCCTTGCTTTTATTGCATTTTGTTTCTTGTCCTTGTTTAGCATATTAAGGTTTGTTTCTCCTAGCTGAAGTTACTCTATCGCATCTTTCAGCAATCTTTCAGCAATCTTTCTTTACCTATCACTTGTTTTTCAAACTGTCAGCACAGTCATTTTAATTAAAAACAAACAGGCTGAAAATACCTACCACTCAGACCTGCTAATTTAACTTTGATAGGCAGATTCTCTTCCTTTCTCTCATTTCTATATTTCAAGCAAGTTTGCCTAAAAAAATTAAAGTATTTGGTGCTCACTTACTGCACTCCGTTATTCTGAGAAAGAAAAGGAGAAGTTAGGGAAAAAACTTATTAAGGAGGAGGTTCTATGAGTGTCCACTACTCCCCATCCCCTTATTTTTTTAAATTCTCTTATAACTTAATTTCTTTTATTAGGTGTCCATCTCCTTTTTTCTTTCTTAATTGCTGTTTAGAATTTATGTCCCAATAACAAGCTTGATAAATACAAAAAATACTGTTGTTGGTCTGTCTTTGCTTACTTGTAGGAAGATTATGCAGAGTTACTGTTAAACTATTTTCCATGGAAATTTTTTGTCTTTTTTTCCATAGAATACACAAATTTTTATTTTTATTTATTTATTTATTTTTGTCATGTGGACCACTTTCCTAAACTCCAAATTATGTGAGGGTTGTATAGATATTAAACTGTGATTTGTTTACCATGAATCTTCTCCCCTCATGAGCTTTATGTTATATTATGTTATATGCATTATATGCATATGGCACTAGTCTAAATAGAAAATTTCACTTTTGCAGCAAGTCAAGCAAGGGATTTGTTATCAAAAATGCTGGTTATAGATGCTTCTAAAAGAATCTCTGTGGATGAAGCCCTGCAGCACCCATACATCAATGTTTGGTATGATCCGTCAGAAGCAGAAGCTGTAAGTTCTTGTTTTAGGTCTCTGGTTAGTAAAGTACTGTATTAAAGCAAACTTAGAGTTTTGATGCTTGATTTAATTGCTTGAAAGAAGATTATTGCCTGAGCTACACATTTCATTAGAAGCTTAACTGAGCTATAATCATGTTTAGTGGCATTGATTGACGTATTTATTAGAACCAGTATTAGAACTACGTGCAAACTTGCAGACAGCTGAAGTACCTGTATCTGTGTGTGTGTGTTTATTTGTGTATAATTGCATATAACCTGCTAGACATTTAGTAATGCATCTAAAACCTCTGATACAGAAGTATAATTTACTGAGCTTTATTTATTTCAGTGTGGGTTGATTGCCCTTGATAAAATTCTGAGGTATTTACTTCTGGGCCAGAGAAATACTTCCATTAGTTGCAGCAATTGCAATAAACTAGAAAATAGGTGTTCCAGCAAAAAGTGAGTACAAGATCTTGAGTTTTCAAGTTATTGACACTAATAAAAAAAAAAGGGGGGGGAATTAATTGAGTTTTTTCTCTAAAACTAGTTTCAAGATTATTGATATAAGCTGAGAAAAGCCTTGTTATTTTTTAAGAGAAAGGTAGTAGGTGATGGCCACTGAGAATGGAAAAAGGTGCTTGACTGTCAGAATTCTGCTGATCTCTAAAACTAAAGGGAAAAATTAGTAATTAACAGTAAATATGTATAAAGGGCTGTTTGGGGCTGGAGACTGCTGTACATGCAAGCTATTTGACCAGACTGGTCAGATTCTATTTTAATTATTATGATAATGTAAGCAAATCTGCTAATCAGAACAAGTTTGAAATGTGAAGCAGCATCTAGAAAATAAGCCAAATATGGCAGAACTTTTGACTAAGTATTGACTAAGATAGAGTATTTTTAAATCAGGTTCATATTCTGAAGACCTTATTTTCATTTTTTATTTATTCCATTTTCATATCCCTTTTAATTGCTTTATCATGAGTCAGTTTTGTTTTTCAGCCTCCACCGAAGATACCAGATAAGCAGTTAGATGAGAGGGAGCACACGATAGAAGAATGGAAAGGTAAGAGTAGCATTTTAAGTATAGTAAGGCTTTTTAAAGTAGGCTGGGCCCCAAGGATCACTGTTACTAATGTTCTTCTGAACAGCCTATAATGTATACTTAAACTGCTTGGAAGGGCCAGGAGTAGACCAGTGCTTCCCAACCTCTTGATTTTTCAGACCCCTAAAAATTTTCCAGTGAAGGTGCTGAACCTGTGTTAAACGAATTTAAGCTAGCTCAGCTGTAGGCCTGCTCATTTTACCCACTGCTCTCAAACCATAAGGCAGCATTTCTAAGGAGGGTTACTCTTCTGGACAAACTGCTGCAGCCGAAAAAAGACTTATGAGTTTGAGCAATGCAGGCCTGAAGTAGAAGCACTAGTTTTTGAGTGCCGTGCGTATTAACAGTGACTGTACTGAACGTAGTGCAGTCAGAGGATTTGAGGGCAGGTGCTGTGAGGAGTGTTAGTAAGGGACAAAGTGGTGAGCCCATGACTGATGTGGGAGATGCTGATGGTTGTTGTCACCTGTGGGATCCTGGGAAAGTAGCTGGGGTTGAGGTGTCCAACAGACCATAATATGACATAGGACTGGTACCTCCAAGAGCAAGATCGTTAGTGTTCAGTACTGTTTTAGTGTCTATATTTCCTGGTCATATATGAGGTATAAAATTATACACTATAAAGGGAACATCTATAAGGTTTTGTGCTTGATTTTGAAATTGCTTCTCAAAGGTTTGGTGTTGCTGCAGAGGTCTTGGTACTAAGAGAAAATGCAGCTTGCCCTACTCATGATAAAGTTAGTCCAGATTGCTTCAAATTAAACCTCCATAGCAGCCCAAGCATAAAAGCTTGCTAGCTGTTCTTATGATGCATTAAGGCCAGGTGACAAAAGAATGTATTTTCTTTCTGGAATACTTACGTGAAAGACTCTGAAGCCTTCTGAGGAGTCTCTGTTCTTGATTTTTTTTTTTATTTTTTTTTTCTCCTTCTCTGAAATGCCAGTGTGTATTCACAGAATTTGTGGGAATAGATTTTCTGTATCCTAAGGAGCTGATACCGCTTTGACTTCAGTTATCTGATTGATAATACAGTCTGATGTTAGCTTTTGATGTATTTTAATCCATAACCTTGTTATAACCTCCTGTATCTCTTGGACTTTAGGGAAGTATTAGACAGTCACTGAGCTTTAAAGACCTGTGGAAATTACTTTTAAGATAAATGAGATCTCTGCTTCTATTGGAGATATCTTTTATATATGTATTATTTGTATCATATGCTTTCCTCTGTTGCTACTGCCAAGTCAGAAGATAATAAATTTATGACATGATAGTTCTTCAGAAATTAAACATAATTTTTATGTTAGAGCTCTGTGTAAGTAAATGGTCGAGCTACTGTAAGAGCGCAAGCTTTCATAACCACCTCTAAAATGTGTTGTTCCTTTATTGTCATCTACTGTAATAGGCTAAGCACTGAAAAAAAAAAGAGATTTTTTGGCTTTGTTTGTTTAGAAATGTCTGCAGATAGTGAGCATGCCTTCCAAGGTCATTCCAAGGACCATTGCAATCCTTAATTGTATAATTTAGCATATCGGAGGATTTAGTGTGTTCCAGAACTAGTACTGGTTATTCTTTAGTGAAAGGCAGAACAAATACCTGAATTCCTAATTACATTTTTCACGGAGATCAGAGCAGCTGTGTGGCTGTTCCGCTGTGGGGCCACATGCTCATTCTCGAGAGCCTGTCTCTGATATACGTTTCAGTGCCTTAGACAAAAACATGCTCAGTTAGTATAAGCAAGGTTTTTTTATTTAGGTGGTTTGCTTACTCCATCTCAAATACTTCAGTTCTCAGTGGTTTAAGACTTTTAAGTAGGATTAATGGTAACATTGAGCTTGGGTGTATCTAGAGAACTGTGCAGGCTGTAAATGTTGCATTGAAGCAAGAATTTAGTACATTGAGCAGTCTAATACATCGTACTGAAGAAGTCTAGGAAAGGATATTAGGCCTGCATACCCTTTTCTCCCCTAAAGGGAAGCAAGTAGGTAAAATGTTTCATAGATCATTTTTGACAGAATTTCATTGTACTAGCTGATAGTGTCCTTTTGGACACAAAGGCTGTAAAATCTAGTACTAATACACTTTTAAATCACTTCCTATTAGAGACTGGATTTTAATTGTAAAGGCAGAGATAGGGAGAACAGTGGAAATTCTGTCACCATCCTCTTTCCAAGTGAAGTTATTTCGCTTTTGAAGCAGAAAATATGCAGTTATACTGATAAAAGAAAGTGAAAGTATGTCAAGCAGTATGGATTTTACTTTAAACACAAAGCTGCTACAAGCCCTCGAAGTCATAGTTCTTCATTTTTCTTTCAGATTGTCTGTATATCACATTAGTTTGCCACATAAGAAGTAGTAGTCTGGCAGTCAGTTCTTATGAATTGCATTTAACATGTTTTTTTCTTCTGCTGTTACCTGTGTAGGTTCACAGCTGAAGTCTTTTTCTGGGTAATAAGCTGCCATTAGCTTAGAAACCTTCTGACCAGTGCACAAGGCATATGATTCAAGTTATAAGTGCTCTAGTAGCTCTTGCATCCTTTGTAAGGATGAAGAACTTCTATAACTGGAAGATACAGTTGCTACTTCTGTTTAGAGTGTCTACTCATATGCAAAAATTGTATACCACTTCATGGTGATCTGGACCTTTAGATGTTGTTGCAGAGGAAATTTAGTGGCAAATGTGTGTTGAGAGGATTGCAGTGCTATATGGGCTTGTTTGTTTTGTTTTTTGCTCCCGTCTTTCCAGTAGCTTGTGGTCTGGCCTCTCCTAAGGAAGCTGATGGTTGCCAAGACTATCTTGGTCAGTTGCCATCTTTAGGCAAAGATCTTTGAGAAGAAAACGGCAGGTCAAATTCTAAACATTTTGAATTTCTTTCAGAGATTCAAACTGCCACCTCATGGAGAAAGTAATAGAGGTTGTATGTGGAATGATTTTTTGAGATAAGAAAGAATTAGTGGCAGAGCTGAGAAACTTCTCCAAAACAGCTGTTTTTCCAAAACATTGCCTAGCAAATTTGTAGGTAGCTCTGATTTTTGAGGTGCCAGTTATATACTATATTAGCACAACTTGCTTATTAGATGAAGATTTTACACTGCAGGTGGGTAGAAGACTTGTTCAGAGAAGCTATATTCAGCCACCCTCATCCTGTCTGAGAAGAGTTTGGCTCTCCACAAGTGGTTCTTGAAGGAATGAAGCTGTGTAAGTGGAACTACAATAAATTCACAAGGGCTGCCGGGTTTTGGCAGTGTAGGTTAGAATACTACCAGGTAATTGGAATGCACTTAAGTGTGGTGTCAGCATATGAAGTTGCTGGTGGTCTGCCTGTTCCTTTGAAGATTGCAGATCTAGTTCATCTCTACAGAAGAAGCCACAATAATAACCAAGTAATCATTATGACTCAGTTTCATCTCAGGTCCCCAAGCAACCTGGACAAAAGAGACTTTGAGTAATGTCAGTGCATTCTTTAAAGTGCAAGGCTGTTGTAGCTCCAACAAAAGAGAATTGTACATTGTTATATCACTTTATATTCATTCTTTTTCCAGTATTTCTGTAGCCAATAGCATGTTGTTCAAAACTAATTCCAAACAGTAATAAACCTATGAAATTTAAATGTACATTTTAATAAGAGATTGGTTGAGTTTTGAGTTTGCAAATTTCATTTTTCTACCTTCCCTTCCCTGTGTTTCAGAGTTGATATACAAGGAAGTCATGGACCTGGAGGAAAGAACCAAGAATGGGGTTATACGTGGACAACCAGCCCCTTTAGGTTGGTTACAATAAAAGCACAGTACAAAGCTACACTGAGTTGTAGTTCAGGAGGCAGTAAATCTGTTTGAGACATCTAAGAGTAACATAACTCAAAGTATTACTCTTTAATGACCTGTAAGTTCTTGAATTCTCTTTGAGATCATGCTTATTTGAATGGTATGAATGGAGTTGACATTACTTTGTGGACTATCTCTTTTTATTAATCTGGTAATCTCCTCTGTTATAGTCCCCATATAACCGATGCTTCATTTTTTTTCCTCAAGAAACATCCAGGTATATACTGGTACTTTATTGTCATAATCTGGTTGTTCTTGGTTAGATGTTTGACTGGTAGTTGGTGCAGTATCACATAATGATATAACCACTACTTACGTCTGTTAAATAATGAAACAGGACTTGCAGCTTGTCTGCCTTGAATAATCATTCTAAACAAGAAGGAATATTATGAAGCACTTAAACTGTTGCTGAGTTTTGAAGCAAAATGTGAATATTGATTGACCATTGACAAGACTCCATTCCCACTGTTGAAAAATGGTGGCAAGAGCTGGACAACTGTTGCTGACTCTACTCTGAGTAGAGTATGTACTCGGAAGCCCAGAGCTTGGAAAAGCACTGCATATCTCAAATTGGATGTAAGCAATGTGGCTGAGCACCAGTCAGTTTCCAGCCTGAATGGTAGGATCTCCTGGAAAAGCAGGCCCCCTCCTTCTTTACCAACATATGTAGGTATATTCTAGCTTCAGGTCTCAGCATTTAGTAGGATATCTTGGCCCTGGCTTTATGCAGTATTGTTTCTGCTTGTGATTTTTAGCCTTCAGCCATTAGCATTTATATTAATTGAACAGGTATCCTGTGAGTTATGTCATTCTTGGCATACCATTCATGGTTTGAGCCCCACATTAAAGAATTGTGGATTTTATTTACTTTGACAATGGATTGAAACACATTTCTTCAAACTTGCTGATCAACAGGGAAAAGTAATGACTATTAGGAGGAGACAGACTAATGCAAGTACTGAACCATGCAACTGTATCTGCAACTGATTTGCTGTTTTGTTTCTCATAGCACAGGTGCAGCAATGATCAATGGCTCTCAACATCCATCTTCCTCGTCATCTGTCAATGATGTGTCTTCAATGTCAACAGATCCAACATTGGCCTCTGATACAGACAGCAGTCTAGAAACATCAGCTGGACCTTTGGGTTGCTGTAGATGACTACTTGGTCTTTTGGGGGGTGGGAGGGGAGGGGTCCTTTTAGTCATTGTTAGGGCACCTTTAAGAGTTGGTGGTATTTTTGAGTGTTTTTTCAAAAATAAACGTAGGATTCATCATAAAGTGCTGTAATTTTAAACTGTAAGTTGTGTTAAAAGCAGCCACTTTTTTTTTGCTGTAATTAACTCTGTAAAATATTAAACCTGATAATTTTTATTGTGGTTTTAAAATCTGCATATTTGCTTTACTATTATGCTGCTGATCTTTTTTTACTGAATTTGTAAGATTTGTTTTATCAAAGCACATATTAATGTTGTCATTACCATATCATGAATTATTTAAGATTTTATAGGTTTTCAATTTTTTAAATTAGAATTTATTCCAGATGTTTTGTTCATGATATCCTTCAAAGTTTTATGCTTGGTCATATGTCCATACCCAGGTGGAGGGGGGAAAGAATTCAGTGTAGCCAGCTGTAGTTTTGGGCATACTACTGTAGTGCTGGCAGTGAATAAAATCCTCTTATTTTGGCCGCTTGCCTATAATATTTCAGTAAAAGCAGCAATTAGTGAATTTTGTTAGAGAAACAGTATACAATACTTTGCAAATTAACCTCATCTGAATGGTTTTACGATCTTAAGAAAGCAAAGCATATCTTAAAAACTGCAGAAATATCTAGCCTAACAAAGGAATATGATGTTTTCTGCAAAACTGTGGCATGCCAAATCTTGTGATCACCATAAAACAAGAGGATACTTCATGAATAATACATTGCAATGCAAATAAACTGTTTACTTCTAGCTTGTAGCCTGTCTTTGTACACACAAAACAAGGTGTATCCAGGATGTCTAGACTGCCAACAGGGAAAACGAGTATGCTGTAGCTATACTTCCATGTAGTATGTGATTCTTGGGAGTTTAGTTTCTTATTAGTGTGTTTTGGGTTTTTTTTTTATTAAGGTGAGTGCATTTTGGGGGAGAAGGTGTGATATGAATGCAATAGGGGCAAAACTTTAGCCATTCTTTCTCCAGCAAAAGTAACTGATTGCTAAAAACCATTAAGTGGTAGAAGAACCTCAGGATGTAGGATTTCTGTAGCTAATGCATTAAGTGAGCAATATATGCCATCCAAAGGAGGGGGAAATAGTGCTGTATAAATTAATATTTATCTCTTTCACTTCACCATGAGACCAGTGTAGCAGAAATCCTAATAATGGATCATTTTAAGTCATAAATATTCAATAGTTTTCAGCACTGAAGCTCCAGGTTTCAATACACTTTTTAAACAAAAGATATATTGAAATATGTAGAACAGTTACTAAATAGTCATGTAAAATGGTGCTGCTCCTCACAGAAGTATTTTAACTGTTTACATTTTATAATTACATAATGATTTATGTATAACTGACTTAAGTTTATGTATGAGTTAAACAATCATTCAGAATTTATTCCTTTGGAAAATGCAGATTTCTAGTGAAGCTAGGCTGTATAATTGATTGCCTTGTGTAGATGCATATTTTGTGTAGTGAATTAGAATGTGAAGAGGAATTTAAATTAGTGATACTCACAGAAATGAGCCTAAAAAAATACAGAAGCCTTGCCAGGCACAGAACATAAGCAAATAATATGACTGGCTACTGAGGGCGTCCAGGAGGAATGACTGATGCTCTTCAGTGTTTCCTCAGAGTTTGTTGGGTAAAATGAATATCTTTTTGAGGCTGTTATTGAAAGAGGAAAATTTGCCTTTACCGTATGTTTCAGAAATATATAAGTGATAGTAATGCTTTCAATATCTAACAGATGTCTTTCTAAAAAAAATACAGGGTTACAAGGAATGGTAATGTCTCAAAGATGACTAAATTGATAAACTGCACAGTTGTTTTCCTGGCCTGGCTAGACTGCTGGTAAGTGATATTTGTGTGTAATTTTGCTCTTCTCACTTGTGTCAGATATTTCAATATTGCCTTTCTAAAGCACATTAGTTAAGGCAATTATTTTTACAGTTCCTGCCAAGTTGTGTATTACCTCAGAATAGGCAGGACATGTTTGGATTCATCTAGCACTGGAACGTAGAAAATCTGCTCATGTTGAACAGAGACCAACAGAACAGTCTATTTTGTAACTTTTTATCAAATTTTAAGCTGTGAATTAAGCCAAAATATTGGGGCATTCAACAGTACTACATTGTTATATAAGGTCAAATGATATTCTGGTTAACCTAGTATGGCTAAGTTAATACTGACAGAATTGACTCCTAATGCCTATAAATGTTGTTAAGAACAAAATTTGATAAATATAATTCATATTTAAATTGATTTTGGATCCCTCTGGATTGCAGTGGTAACTGAAATATTTTGATACTTTAAAATCATTTTGGCATCACTTTCCAGTGTCCTAAAGAAGATATGATTTCAGATGAATATTGAGTGAAACAGTTACTCTGTTCTTTTTTTCTTATACAGGTTGAGTCTAGTCTTTCACCACTGTGCTAGCAATAGTAATTTCATTGAGTTAATAAGCTATAAGGAGAATTGAGCTTTGTTCCTTTTAAGGTAGCACTGATGAAGGGCAATCCTTGGTGTGAAGAAGTGAGCTGTCATTCAAGGGATTATATCAGTAAGGTCAGAGCTTTGCCTGTTGGAACCTGTCGTTCATTTTTGGCACCATCTTCATAGTGGTGTTACTCTTCTGCAGTTTGTTGTATATTATGCAAATTAAAGTGATGGCAAAGTTCAAAGACAAGCAAATCAGATTTCTAGTAACCAAGTTATCACAACAATAGGCTCGTCTTAACTTCCCATTTTATTTGTTGAAATATAAAATTATTTCAGAGAAACACTGTTGCAAATAGTAAACAGGTGGGTAGCTAGAGTTCAGCTGTCTTAGTCTATTGTTCTGTTGTTCGCTATTATACTATCTAATACATTGTACAGTTTTATTCTTAAATTATTATTGAGCTTTATTTTATTATATGATTCCAAAATATTTTCCTAACAACAGACTTTGCTAAAGTGCATGCAACTTCCCACTTCTAGAGCCATTCCAATCCATTGAAGTTGGTAGTGAATGAATTAGTGAGCTGAGTCTGATTTCCTATGCCAGTTGAGGTCAGCAGTTGAGCATTAATAACAAGATTAATTCCCACCTTCTCTGGTCAGCTGCAGCAGGCATCAAGGGCAAAACAGACAAAATAGATAGCTCCTCTCATTTTGTGGAAGTAGGTGCCTCAAGATTTTTAAATAGACTGAGGAAGAGAGGAAAACATTAATACTGTTACTGTGTGCTGCGCCTTTACTCAGTGAGGTCTTTTGTTGATTCAAGACAAGAGGGTCAGATTTGAGTTTTTTGTGTGTGCGTTTGCATGTTTGGGCAGCTGGACTGTCAAAGCAACACTGAGCAGTTGAACAGCCTGAGACTAGCCTGACTGCCCGGCTCCATTTCCTTCATTCTGCTAAGCTGAATAGATGCAGCACTTCTCCATATGCAGGCAGTGCGCAGCCTGGGTTTTTAGTTTAGAAGCTCCTTACTAAATATATGTGACGGTATCTTTTGGATAAGAATTCCTCCTAGACACAAAGATAATAGCAGCATAAATTGTCTATTAACACACATGCAAACACACACGAATTTCTTAGGAGTGAGTTTATTTGTGGTGGTTGTGGCAATGGCACCCTCTGCTGGCTCAGTGTAAAAAAAGAGTATTATTGACACGTGGGTTTGTTTTATGGAAGATTGCTTCTTTAAAGGCAGAGGCTATTCAGTTAGAAAGCAAAAACTAAGCACTTTGACAGGCATTTGCATGAATATAATGATCCTGCATTAATGTATATGGCATTCATCTCAACACCGGATGAAGAAAAAACTATCAAAAGGCTAGTACAAGTGGATAGTTTCCTACCCATACAATAATCTAAAACATCTGAGATTAAATGTTTATCAATTAAGTATATGGGTAAAGTGGGAAACAAGGTTCAGTTTAGGTTCAGCTTATACTTGGTCTTATTGTTTGAGTAGCTAAAGACAGTGAATTACTGTTTCTAGATATATTTTTACTTGCTGTTGACAGCAGCTCCTTCATGCTGTCACATTTTATTTTTCTATTAATGGTTTGGTTTACCTGCTTTGCCCTACGTATTTAGTTTGAGGATTAGGGTTGAAGCAGAGCTGTCTGCATTTTTCATTAGGATTAGAAAGAAGGTTTTAATAGAGAAATGTGGTGAGACTCAACTGCCTATCCAGATTTTCAATTCACTTAATTTATTCTTGGTTAAGGGCACTGGATAAAAGTGATAATGTAAGTAAGTGATCTCTTTCCCTCCCTTCTCCTCTTCCTTAGATCTCTCTGCATTACAGAAACATGTTATTAATCAGATCACTTCACATGGTGTTTCCACTTTCACAGTTAAAAATTTAAGCTAGGTTTTCTCGAACTACCTCACACAAACTTTCTACATTTCTTAAGTAAGCAAAGCTAACCCTTGCTATTGGAATTACACTGAATGTGAAATAGAAAAAATACACTTCCTTTAGAAAAATAAACCTATTGGCCAATGTTGAGACAATATCAGTAAGTATGTTTCTTATATATTTCACGTAAGATGTTCATGTATAATATATAGCTTGTGTACAATAATGTACATCTAGAATATTGTGTTGGCTGTAAATTGGTGATTTTATTATTGTAGTCTGGTTTTGTAGGTAAAAATAGCTTACTAGTAATGTCAGCTCATCCTTTACATTTTACAAAAGGAATAATTCTTGGTAAGCTTTGCATACAGATGAATTACTTTTGTAGGCCCAATATCTAGTCTATTTTTGAGAGTTCTTTAACTTTTATTACTAAAGTTGAGAAAAAAAAACACACCCTAGTTATTGTGATCATTTCTCCTGCCCCTTTTGAAGTATATTCTTAATTTTATTTTGTCCCAAGAAATATGAAGGAGAAGACACACCATTTAAAATATTGGGAAAAACTGTAATTTTTTTCTTCCCCACATTTGATACCTTTTCCTGCTTTTCCTTTATTCCCTCCAAATAAGCTCTTGGTGGGGCATTACTGAGAACATTGTGGTTTTTTTAAATCATTCATGCCATAAGTCATTACATGTGCACCACTGGAATGTATACATTGTTATCTAGTATGTCAATTGGTTATAATGATATTTTAAATAAAAAAGGAAAAATTTGTTTGACCTCGATGCATTTAGTGTTTCTTCATTGCTAGGCTGGAGCAACGCATCATGGATTTCACAGTAAGGCTGCAGTTGGAGTTTTATTAGCATCAGTCCTCCATCCAGAATTCCTCCATTTTAAATGGTATTCAAGTGTCTTGTAAGTTGTGTGGGCTCACCTGTGGGCAGAGTGACATGTTTCTTCCATTTCTCCATTCCCATGGGCATTGGATGTGTGTGAGACTGCTGGAAAGCCAATCTTACTTCCTTGCTGCCAACTCTAGTCTACCTTCTTGCCTGGAAATACAGCTGCTGAGACCTGACGCTGTAGAAGGAGGTAAGCCATGGACCTTCTGTCCTATGAAACAAGGGCACAGGGATTCTGGCTTTGGGAAGATCTTTCTCAAAACTGAGTCAGAGGGACCCTCAAGGGATATGACTTTCAAGTGCTGAAGAGCTAATTTGAGTGACAGGACCTCTTCCTGCCCTGGGCCAACTAACTAACATATTTCATTGCTTCTGCGAGTCTTGTAACAAAGATTCAAGGATGCCCTCTAGTTGGCTGCATGCTGTCATGTTGTCTTGTGTACTTTTGAAGGGGAAAGGACCTTGACCATGGGTGGTACAGTGCAGCCTGATTTGTTTCACTTGCTATTCATGAGATACTCTTCTAGGAATGGGGTGAGGCTCAGTAATGCTCTTTCTTTTTATTTAGATATGTTAACATAACATGTAGCTGATTTCAGGCAATTTACTAATATACAGCAAGGCCTGAGACAGTCTTACCTCTGCCAGGGATTTGTCTGTGGGTGACTTCGGTTTTGATTATCTAAGGACAATAGCTCTGGCTTATAGTCCAGAGCTAAAAGTCTCCATAGTGCTGCTGGCTTTCACAGACCTCTTCAGCAAATGTAGATAATTCAATGAGTTATCATTATTAATTTTCTTTTTCATATTATAAATGCCATAGAGATGTATAGAAGTTCTTCCTTATTCTGGAATGCTGCTGTTTGTTTGGCTTTGCTTTTTTTTCCAAGCATATGCTTGTGTTGGGGTATCTGTTTCACTGAAAATTTCTTCCACTTTTTTTGCCCACATAATACTGGAAGGGATTTTCCAGGCTGGGATGATGGTACTGGAAGCTACAGTAAAGATGTAGCTACCTCATTCCAGGAGCCTTTCTTCATGTCTTATGATTACTAACAAACCTCTATGTTGTAGACTCTTGCTAAAAAAGCTGGTATTTTAAATTGGGGTCTGTAATAAACAAAAGGATGTACAAAAAAGTCTGTAAAATAAGGAGAAAGTTTGTGAGAATTCTTGCCTAGTTTTCATGTGTAAATTAAACAGCAGTTATGCACCAAAACCCACAACACACAGTTGTCTACAGCCTGAATATTTTGGGCATTGACAATCTATCAGCACCTCTAATGGAAATTTCTCATCCAACTAACTTTGTTTTTATCTTTAAGTATCTTTGTACAAACCAGGTGTTGAGCTTATCTATCTACTGTAAATGCAATTCTTGAAGTGCAGGTTTTTCTGTTTTGTTTTTAAGGCATGCTCTCTGAGATCTATGAAGTACGCAAAAGAATGGGCGGGAAAAAGTGTACAGAAACAGGAGTTAGCTCTAGTAAAGAAAGAGACTATTTCTTCCCCAGATAAGGCTATAGTGTTTCATGAGGTTGTGTACAACAGCACAAGTGTAGTCCCTTTCTTGCATAATTGCTTATGAGAGGAAATAAACATTACGTTTTTGTTATTGTGCTTTAGAATTAACATCCCACTGTGGTGCACTTGGCATGAACTGGGTAGTTTGCAACTTCTTGCAGACTTTACTGCAGTGCCACATCTTTGAAAGGACCTGAAATTTATTCCTCATAAGCAAGAGGAATAGATGTTTCTGGAGCACAACAGTCACCTGGAAAAAGGTCAGTTCAGTTAATTGCTTTAAGCAGATACAGTTTGACTTGTGAAACTGAAAATAGGAATTAACTTGATCCTGGCTGCCAAATTAGTATTATGTAGTGATGTATAGCCAATAGATGAGTCTGTCCTGGAGCCGAAGATTTGGGAGAGGTGAGTTTGTTCCCTCATTCTGCCATACACATAGGTAATCAAGGTCTTAAAGGCATACTTAAAGGATGTTTAGAATTCCACCTGCATTTGATTTCAGTAAGAGTTAGTTAGCCAGCAGAGTCTTGTTTAGTGCTCCCCCACTTCTTGTCTTGTTTATTTTTTAGGCTCCTAGTCAGCACAGTTCAGTTCTTACTGTCTGTAGTGTGCCAAACGTAAAGGGAGTAGCCTGCACTTGATACTTACAAGAGCTAATGCAATATAAATAGTCTAAGGGATATGGGTTCTCTGGAGAAGGGCTATAGTGAAAGGTACCCATGTTAGGGGTAGGGATAAAAGAGGCTATTGAAATAACCTGGTTGCTACTACTTTGGATTAAATGCCCCAGATGGTAAAAACTGTCTCTTATTACCAGTCCTGGTGTTCCAGTTCTGGCAGAAAATTACTTACAACCCAGTTCATGCTGCTCTCTAATATTAATGTTTGTTTCATGAGGACTGGCATGGTACTTAATCCTACCTAATGCCACTCTGCTGTTCCTGCTCAAAATCATTGTTACAACAGCAGTCACTCCTTACATTACACATCTTAATTGTACTGTTTTAAATGGGACATCATCCTCCCTGCAGGACCAGTTGTAGTAACTCAAAAACATTTCCAATACAGGGGGTAAGACCCATGCTATTGCCTGCAGGTGGCAGGCTGCTCCTAGTGAATAGTCAGGTACCTGCCACCAAGGGTACTGAAGAATCCAGTGCTGGTTGGATATTCCAGGAAGAAGGGAAAATGTTTTGAAATAAATGAACCAACCTATACACAATGCTTACTTTATTTCACCACCTTGCCTGCCTTATATTAACCAAGAAAAGTTAGGTTAAAATGTTTATTTTTGCTCACTTGAAATGGTTTGTATCCCTGTAGAAAGGAGAGGCATTAAGGTAAGGTAGAAGCAAAGCTGATTTCTAGATCTCACTTACATATTCAAACAAACACCTCAATATATCTGAGATGATGAGGAGAAAGTCAATAGTGAAAGGTACTGCTGGTACTTAGAAAAGCCCTTTCTAAGGTTAGCTCCAGACAATGAGTTATAGTCTCTAGTAAGAAAACAGAACAACTCTAGGTCATTTTTGAAAATACTTACTTACTTACAGTTAGCACCTTCACTACAGTCTATACTTTTCCTTTAGGCAGCTCATGTTGTTGTGGCACTTTTCTGTTAAAAATGTTTCTCTTTAGTGTCCCAAGCTGCCTCAGCTGTCAAAGGCATGGGCCAAAAGAGAGTGAACACTGCTGTGAGTGCTGGGCTGCCAAGTGGAGCTCAGGATGGATCTGGTGAAACAATTTTCTCTGTGCAGGTTCTGTGTGCCTCAGGGCACTACAAATGCTAGGCAAAACTTCTCCAATAGGTCCCTTGAAGGGAAGTGAGCCCTGGCTGCTAATTAGTGGAAATTACAACTTCATTCTAATAACATCTGTCCCTTTAGTAGAGGTAGTGGAGTTAGGCTGCTGCATTGTTTGGGATTCTCCTACCCCCCTCCCCACTTCCTCATGATCTAACAAAAAGAGTCATCTAGTGTCATGAGAGAAGTGACAAAGAACCCTGTGAAGGTTAAAGGTGGGTCTGTCCCACCCTTTCCCCTATCAAGCACTCATTTCTCTTAGTAAAAACTATGGTATTAAAATTTTATCTTTAAAAAAAAAAGATCATTTGGTTGTGTTTTAATGATGATAATGTCTCTTCTCCTGCCTTGATGTCTGATCAGTACATATAAACTCATGAGATTCTTTCTTGCAGATAATACTGCTCTATTCTTGGCTCAAAAAATACCACCTAGGGCAATATATGCATATTTAAAGTTCCATGGCCAATTACATATACTTTAATAAGTAAGTCACATTTTTGTGAAGCACTTAGAACTATTCAGTATTTAAGTGATAACTTTAATGAAATGTCAGAATTTCCAGCATCTTCAACTGTAGACTTTGTTTGCTAAACATCCTCATAAAATAATGCCACTTACAGGATGAGAAACCTGAACAAACTTTATGCAGGGAGTGGGAAGGAAAAATACCTCTCATTAAGTCCATACACTAAACTATGTTGAATGTGGTGACATATGAGAACTGTGGTCCTCCCAGGCAGGACCCTCAGCTCCAGGCTCAGCCTGTGCATCACTTCTAGCTGTCTCACCCACCTTATACACCTTGCCATTGTCCTTGAACCAGCAAAAGGTTGGTGCAGTAAATCCAAAGATGGGAACAGTATAGGAACAGAGAATGGTATCTTTTGACTCGTAGATATAAAAGGTTGCCCACTTTTCCTTGGCAGTCTGACATCTACACTTTTAAGCATTATATTTAGCAGTCTTTCCCAGCTGGCCCAAATGCTACAGCACATGTAAAAACAACAGAGCAAGTGTCACTGAGAGCACAGTCACTGCAGAATTACTCATGATACACGAGTATACCAGAACAAAATGTGCATAGAGACTGGTTTTGCTAGAAATAGAACTTTCTCTGCTGTACATCAGCTTTTTCTACTTGGGGCCTTTAGCACTTTGACTCCCAACAGTTAAACATCCTAATGTTGAAAAAAAGTCTTCCATTTCCTTCTGCAGGAGGTGATTTCTCTTCTCAGCATCTTCACGAGCACGTTCAGAATTCCTCAGCTTTATCTCCAGCATCATGTATTT
This sequence comes from Apteryx rowi, assembly GCF_003343035.1. NCBI lineage: Eukaryota > Metazoa > Chordata > Aves > Apterygiformes > Apterygidae > Apteryx > Apteryx rowi. Next base: position 4,869,576 of record NW_020448085.1, on the reverse strand, counting down.
CTTTCGTTCTTGGTCCAGTTCTTCTTCTAACCTAACCACTTGTTTCCTCAGGTCTGCACTTGTTTCCTCAATTCTTAAAACCAGAGGGGAGAGAGAAGGAGAAGAAAAAAGAGCATTTTTAGTGGCTGGATAAAGACTGTAGTGCTAGCTATACTAAATGTAAGTTGTTCAACTTAGAGCTAAGATATCATTGACATAATAAGAGGAAGCCTCTTAAGTGAAGGCACTAATTGCCATTTTGTAGTTAATGTTGAGTTTTAAAGGCAGGGTTTTGCTGAAAGCTGGATCCCATTCCCTTTGTATCTTGGAAAAATATGCTTAAGTCTTATAAAACAATGCTTACTTTTTGGGAACAGACAATGTCTGAGGAGATGCAAATCGACTCCTCAGGCTGAATTCAAATATATAACTTCCAAAATAATCTTTTAATCTCTGTTTTCATCCTGATACTGTTTTTCCCTGTATGGATATCCAATACAGAGGAACATCCCTTTGCCTTGGAGATCAGTTAGGAATGAAGTCAGAGTCCTTCGTCACAATCCATTTTATGGTATTTTCTGTAATGTTTGTCTGAAGAACAGACCTTAAATAGTTCATCTGGCACAAAGCTCTAATGCAAGAGTTGGAGCTTTTCTCTAAGGAAATCAAAGAACAAGGTTCAAGTCTTTGATCTGAAACGAGCACAGCAGGAGCATCAGTTGCTCTCCCCCCAAGTCATGTTTCCGAAGCACAAGGCAGAGCAGTGGTGTTAATACAGAGGAGGGAGTAGGTCCACAAGGGAATTTCTGATTGCTAGAGAATTCAAAAATGGTGATTTGAAAAATTAGGCTTTTCCTAGGAAAACATCCCCCTTGACTTTTTAAGAAATGACTCTTAGGTTCACCGATCACTATAATATCCAAATGTGAAACTGAGGTGCCTGGCATCCCTGTGAAATGATGAATGGGGTCCTTTTACACAGGGTAAAAGGACACTCAAAAATTACATGTTACAGCCTCCACTACAACAAAGTTAGACATTTGTCTCAGAAGGGCCTCGGCTCCCAATTCCACTCTGTGACCAGCAAGAAGCTATGATGTAGGGAATGCAATGCATGGCCCAAAACTCTTCCTTCAGACAGCTACGTACCACACTATTGCCATTGTCACAAAATTCACAACAATATTCCAAAGTTCATGCAGTCAGTTTTCCTCCCCCAAAAGATGGATAACAAATATTTCTGATGCTAATTCTGTTCCAATCCAGAAGCATTGATCACCCAAGTCTAGCAGACCAGTACCTGCACTGATGGGCAAACAGAAATGTGCAATATGTCTAGAAAAGATTGCTCCTCTCTCTGTGAAAAGGCAGGCTTTTATCACCCAGTTAGCTGTCTTTTGTAATACAACAGGACCCTTCTGAAGTCAAGATGCTTCTCCCTGCTCCCATAACATTTTTGTAACAGCCTACAGATCTGAGCTACCCATTAAATTTTTCTACCACTAAATTTCAGGGGTCAGCTACAGCAGCCTATACTAGCTGTCCACTTTCTGATTTACATAGGTTCACAGTACTTACTGAGTTTCTACATACAGAATATAAGAGTCCTCTCCAAGACACTTCCAGTTTCTTAAGAGTCCTAGGTGGTAAACCTGAATTACTGAAACTCAAGAGAGAATGCCTGGTATTATACTAACCTTGAGGGAGAAATGCTCTGGAACAGACTGGTTACAAGAAGGCCATAAAACTTGCCTCCCTCTGACTAAGAGAGAGAAAATGGGCACTTGATAATGATAAATAACAGCTTTTCCATCAGCAAGCGTTCCTTACCTCTGCCCCAGGCAGGTACTGACTTTGCTTTCCCTCTGCTTGTGTGTGTGCCAACAAAAAGCTCATACATGCCCTGCTACACAGACTGACTTCTGCAAACCATACAAGCACATCTACAATTGTAAGGGAACTGATTATTACTTTTGGGGAATAAATTATCTTCAATAAAATAAAGGTAGTGAGGCAACCCAACGTTTTCCTACTAAGCTGCCTCCCCCTTCTTTACTAGAGTAAGCTCCTGTCTTTCCACAGGAGCAGACTTTCATGCTGCCTCAAAAGGAACATATTTTTTGCACATGTAAATGACTGCAGATGTACTAAAGACATTGCAGATTTTTGAGAGGTGAAAAACTTGGCTTGAAATTCTTAGACTTGACAGCAGGATCCTTAGGGCTGTAATCCTGAACAGCTGGAATCATCCTGTTTAATACTTAAAGGCAGTGATTGCATCTCGTCTGTTTTTTATGAAAATATTATTTCATTAGGCATTTTCCTCTTAGCTATTTTGCACTGTAAGACCTGGCCAATTTATAGTTCTCCCCTCCAGTTACAGTGCTGTTGTGTCCCTTTCCAGCTGACAGTGAAAGGGGGTGGTAGAGCTGAAACAGCTGAGAATGCTCAAGGGCAGGAATGAAGAACAGTTCTTCATAGATGCCCCAATGTTAACAGCTGAAGGCTGCTGGAGCAGTTTTACTGATAAGAGATGGGAAGCCATCTCTTCCCTCAGGGAGCAGGTAAGAAGGTGCAGATAAGCATTTCCAAGTTTTGCAGCCCAGTCTCATTTCTGTATAGTACTCTGTATCCCTGCAACAAGGCTTGCCCAGGGCACTTGTGCAGATTTGACATCAGCTTTGAATGCAAGGAACATATCCTCATCTCCCTTCCACTCTGCAGCAGTGGGGCATCTAAAAAAATTAGCCCAGTAGTACCATTCTCATTCATGGACTTTTTCCAACACACGCTAGGCTAACAACTGGTGCTGATCTCATCAGTTCTTCTACCTAGAACATAACGAGGCTGGGGAGAACTTCTCTCCCACTCAGTAATGCCTGGTGGGAACCAAAGCTGCTACATGGCCTGCTTCTCCTTCCAGCCTCACATACCACAGCAATACAAGGCAGGAGGCAGAAAAGCTGCAGAGGCTGGCAAGCCACTACCACAGGAAATGATAAAATAAAGCAGGAAGGTAATAATAGAATTCCTACCTTAACAGCTGGCTCACTAGAAGAGATCACAATTCAGACTAGAGCATTTCAACACAGATTTTGAGAAATTACTTTAACAAAAAAAAGAGGCAACAAACTTAGCTGAAAACTGTACTATACAATCCCTACAAACACTAGTATGAACTCTTGGTACTGTGTTGGGGAGCCTGGTTGGAAATGGAGGTATATAAATGCTACCACACCATTAGCAATTTAAGAAATATAACACTAACAACTTAATGCACAAAAATGGCCACAATTCAACTATTTGTAAGAAATGGGACTATTGCCCACTGCTAAGCACCAGTACAGTAGGGCCCAGGCTAATGATGATTCTTCTACATTGTAATACGACACGTGCCATGCAATTTTGCATATGCCTATATATTAAAACATATCTAATTCCTTTAAGCAACTGTATTTATATCATATACATACTTCCCTGAGAGTCATTCTGTTAAGCAGTGAAACGCATAAAACCTAATATACTAGCTCATGCAAATGAATAAATACAACTGTTACTATTAATACTCTGTACTTCCTCCAGCCCTGCGCTCTTGTTATTTAGCAAATCAGCTAAGCCTCTCCTGAAAACTGCAAGGAATTTTTTTCAGTGCAAATTCAAAGTACAGCATCAGCGATTACAATTGCCCAAGTACACAGAGTGGGGAAAGAACTGCAAAGTTCAGGTATTTGCTGTACAAGCAGCACCTTGGTGTTACTTTGAGTTAATGGATGGCTGTAAGCGTAAGCAAACGAATGCTGCAAGTATGTCTAGAAACCTCGCTTTTGATTTCTGAACTTCAGTGCAAAATGGCTATTCAAAAAGCTATAGCTGAGCTGCATTCCCACCAGAAGAATGGACAACAGTCAAAATCAGTTTCCTGGAAGAAAGTTTCCCTTGGGAAAAGCAGCATGAAACCCTCAATTTAGGACTGATTTGACACAATCTCTGTTCCTGCATGAGGCAAGAGTTGCTTGTTAAGGCCTGGCCACCCTGGCCCCCTATTCCCTCCTTCCACAGCAGATGTTTGCTGCACTGTTTCTCTCAGGAAACTGGCAAAGAGCAGACTTCGGGACCATTTCTGCTGTTCCTATTTCCATTGAAAACATAGAATGTGAAATAATGGAATTTCCTGTGTGATGGAAATTCCATTTTTTGATCCTCTCTCTTGGCAAAGAGAGGAAAGTTGGATTCACAGAGCCATAGGGAAAGACCAGATCAAGACCTCCAGTCACGCAAACCCAAACTCTGGATCTGAGCACCCCACACACTTGGTAGCCCACACCATGTTTAAACAGGGGTAAAGCTGAAAGACTTCTTATCCCTGCAGATGATGTTACCTTTTGATACTAGTCTCGTACTCAGTCCTCTGTTTGCTCAGTTCTGTCTTTAGCTCCACCACCAAGCTCTGTAAGGCCTTAGAGCATTTGACAGAGTCTCTGGAAGCAACAGCGGGGTTGCTCTGTTCACTGCTGCTGCTGCAAGCTTCAAACCTGTCAATGCTGTTCTCTAGATCTGCAGTCTTGACCTCACTCTGAGACAGCGAGCCCTGAGTTACCCACTCAGTTTTGAGAGAGCTTAAAGCAGAAGAGTCACTGGCCCGACAGGCTGGGCAGCTGCTGACCGAGTCCACCACAGAGATTTCACACGATGATGTAGACCATGTGGTGCTGGCTGTACTGTGTGTACTAAGGGAGAGGCTGGAAGAAGGGACATTGTCATACGTAGAGAGTCTCTGGGAAGAACATGAGTCTTTAACTCGTTCCCCAGAGGCTGTCCTGCGGTGGCCTCGGAGAGAGTACAGTCCATTCATCAACCAGTTCCCACTGGAGGAGATGTTGGGGATATCTAAGGATGAGCTGCCCAGCTTCGGACTCACAGACCGTGCTCCTTGCTGGCGAAAGGAGTATTTCCACGAGGGCAATGTCTGCACTCTTTTGCTGGGGCTGGTAGCAGGTTGAGTCAATTTGCCACTGCGTTCTGGAGGGGTGTTTTTCACCACAGGTCCAGGAGTGGCCTCTACTGCCACAGCATTGCTAGATGACAAATTAGTGGGGCTGGGAACACTGTTCTCCGACCTGCTATCCTCCCCATCCTCCTCGGAGATCCACTCCACAGTATTGCGCTGACGCACAGGTCGGATTTCAAGCTGGCTCCCTGGCACATCTGCCTGAGGAACAGCAAAGATTCGCCCCTGTTCACTTATCAGCACCGTCATCAGGTGCTGAACTAATGAGGTGCCTGTGGGGAAGAAAAAAAAGTAAGAATTTGATGAGACATGAGAGACCTCAGACACTCATTTCCTGCTTGTGAGATGTAATATGAGCTCCTTGTGAGGCTAGCCTGTGGGCACCATACACTAGAGTACGTCTGTGCAAACACAGTATCTCTGGGCCTTTCCATTCAGGACTGCAAGACACAACAACTGTGTCCATTGCTGCAGATGGGCGACATGAAGGATGCAGGTGTTAGTACAGCTCCTGAATGTAGCTGACTAGGCATAGCACAAATGATCAATAGCAATGATTAATAAATTGGCCTGCTTCAGGACACCTTGAGGTGGACACCTGGAAAACGCATGTCACTATCACACCATGGCTTGGGGTTCAGAGTTAGCATCAACCTTGGCGTGTACATCCACGCAGGGCAGCATAGTAGCACTGTACCGAGGTGCAAGCTGGATCCTGAACACAATAACATATTAGCTGGGATGGAGCACCTTTTTGACTAGCTTCTAAAACCAGCAGGTTTCCACTAACTTGGGTATCTACATCACACCCTGTTTCATAGTTTTAACAGGCCCAGAGCTAGTGTTTGCTAAATAATCAGAAATTTCATCTTAGGCCTTTTGCTGCAGTCTTAGTGTATAGAGGAACTTGGACAGATTATGACATCTGTATGACACATGCAGCTGCATGCAAGGAAAAAAAGATGCTTTTTGTATCTATTTGTAGACTGCCGCTCAATTCCAGTTCTAGTAAAACACTGCAGTTTGAAATGAAACAGCACTCATGAGGAAGCATGTTGAAATACAGTCCAAGATGGAAAATCACAGATTTCAAATATCTGTTACAGAGTGCCATGCAAATACAACTACCCAGACATCTGCTGGGAAAGGAAAACAGCAGAACACAGACCGCCTCACAAGTTCATGGAACACACTGATGATGCCTTTGTTGATACAGAAATGAAAGCAGCTAGGAAAAGAGGCTCTTCTATGTTTGTTTCATTCAGAAGAAACCCAAGGGAAAACATGGAATTTTAGGATAGAAGCTGGTTTAGGTCACAGAAAGCACAAAATGACTAAGCATAGGTTCTTTAAGAGTGGATGGCAAAACAAAACCCTGGGTTGCAGGAACACAGATTTCAGTAAACTTTGAAAACCGGTACATAAGATGCTGAAAGGGTCTGGTCTACTGGAACAAAGGTTTGTTTTTTTTGAAGACCTATCAGTTTCCCAAAAGAATCAATGTTAAGAATATAGATGCAACTACCTCACTGTAGAGAACAACTAGAAGATTCACAAGATGACCAACCGGATTAAACAAGGAGCTTCTCATTGTATTCACACATAAGAAGCAAACACGCAGAAAGTGTACTTACTACTATATAAATCCATAGAAATGAGTTGTCACTGTTTTTCAGCAGTGGAGCAGACCATTATAGACTAACAGAGAATACCATTTATCAAACCTAATACGAAGTATTTTCTACAAACAAGAAAAACCTTAAAAAGAGCAGATAAGAAATTACTTATATATTTATTGTCTGAAAAAAAAAATCAATAAAGACTAACATCATCAGGGGTCCAAAATAAGGGCCTGATATAATAATGAGGTTTCTGAATAAGTAGCCTGATAGTAAGAGGTACTGAGCTCATCTACAGCTGACATTTGATGCCTGTGGATGTGGGAAGGGAATTAAGCCTCTGTGAAGATAATGCTATTCCTAACAATTTAACTGTCCAACTTCAGATATTTCCATTGGAAATTCATCATTTAAGTTTGGCGAGAGACACGATTAAAGGGCTTCTTGTTAAGTGGCAGTATTTATCTGTATCAATTGGTTTAAAAGTTCCATATTAACTGGAAGCTGAAAAAATGTTAAGAGTTCTTTCCATTCTTCCATTATTTATATATAACCAGACCTTTATCCTAAACTGACTATAAAAACCAAAACATTCCCAGTGCTGCTGCTTATGTTTTTACTGATAAAGTCTAAAATTCCAGTCACTGGATCCCAGTTTTTCTATAGTTCAGGTCTGTGGTCATACAGAGTTCTAGGCCAGATCACTTTCTCTTGTATTTTTATATGATGACTAGGAGAGACCATCAGACCGCCGCATCTTGCCGTCCCCTCGGTGAACTGAACTCAAACTCTTCATCTGCAGCCACTGAACAAAAACCACCTTGCTGGCCAAGGCTGTAGCAGCCTTACCAACCTCAGGCCAGCTAGCCACGAGGGGAAGTCAGAGTATCACACAATAGATTGATTAATTCCCCCCTTTGTAGGAATGCTGAGTAACCCCATCATCTGCTGCTGCACCCTCTTTTTCTCTTGCCCACAGTTTTGTACCTCAAACTAGAAAGGAAGGCCTCAAAGCTCCCCTTAATAATATGGCCTACATCACTGTAGCAGGCTTCGAGCCGCTGAACAGCTATGTTTTGTGTCACACCCTGAAGCTGGCCTGCTACCTCAGAGCGAGTTGCTGTCCATGGAGCACACATCTGTAGTGCCTTTTTGAGAGGTCACTTGTGCAGCACTAAAGGCACCACTGCACCTAAGGCACAATAATACTGGCTTTCTGTGAAGGATTTCCATCATGCAGAATGCCACTTTGGCTGTCCCTGGCAGTTCGGGAACAGAGCCAGGGCTGATTTCAGACATCCTGTGCACAGCATCTCCATCTGTGCCAAATGCTGGGTGGATCCATCAGTTCTTTGCAGGCTTGCCAGGATCCCACAAAATTTGCTGCAAAAACCTTGCATGACAGGAGTTGTGCTCCAGTGCCACCTGGAAGTGGGGCTATACCCCTAACCTGGTGTCAGCCGGTGATCATGCCCTGGCCATTTGCAGACTCACATGGAGGTAGATACTTTTCAAGCTTCAGCTTTTTAGATAAGCTTGAGAGGAAAGGAGCATTCATGTCTGTGACCAAATCCTAAATGTCTGGTACAGCGAGGTTCATTGTCTGATGTTTTGTGTTTCATCTTTTTTCAGTCTCTCTGGTTTTCCTTCATATTTCCTAAAGTACAGACTTGAGCTAGGGCAGTACAGAAAGCTCTAGAGTACAGGGTTCGTTCTTTCCAGTCATAGCAGTCCTCACTATTTTTTTTAAGCAGTACTGGACGACCCATCTCATGGGCTTCCCATTTCTCTAGAGTCTAACCATCCCTGAAATCTAGCACAAGGAGGATGCAATGGACAAGCAACTGCGGCAAGCCCTGACATTAATAGGCTGTTTTTCTACCTTATTGGAACCATAAACACATAAAAGCCGACATCTCAAAAGGACTTGCTTTATAAGAAATGCATCAAGAGCAACATCATAATTATTTAGGGCCCAGTAATAGTCCTGGCCTGGTTTTCATTCTTTGCTTTTAAATTCAAGTAATCAATATACTTGCAAACATCTGGGATATGGGTAGATTTATTTTTTTTTACACTGTGTGAGAACATCTAAAATTAACAGTGATTTTCAGTTTGGGTTCTGTGAAACTCTGACCCATACAAAATCTGTATGGAATGCAGCTCTTTTAAGACAGCTAGTTATAGCCTCTGTAGCACCAAAAACGCTACACAGAAAAACAATACTACTTTCACTGTGGACTGGATTCCCTTTGCAGGAAGCTGCTAAATGTACCCAAATGCACTAATATTAAATAATAGTAGTTTGGTACTTAGACATGATCCTCCTGAAGAACATTTGAGCTTTCATTTTAACAACAGTAGGTTCAAAGAGTGTTTCACATAACAACTAACAACAGGCCAGAAGCATCTCCATGTAGCAGAGGGACGCTCCTTAGGTCAGTGGTGAGAGGAATGACACTGGCCAAAGTGGTACATTCCCTCACAGGCAGTGATGAAAGGCATAGCCTGCCTCATTGCTGACTGTGCAATCGAATGATACAGCTTTCAGTGACTGCTTTCAACATCAGACATTCCTGTAGCTTCAAAACACAGATGCTCTGTTATCTCACAACAAGAGGAATACCTACCTTCCATCATGGTCACTGGATCTTCCATTTTGGGTCGTAATATATTTGGTCCAAATACTGTAGCTAGGTTCTGGACACTCATCTTGTTAACGCTGGAGTGAGCCTGAACTTCATCAAGGAACCTTGAAAAGCCCCCCCAGAAAAATCAAAGAAAGAGAGGAATAAGTAAGTAATCCTGATTTCTCAGACTGTAGGCTTTCTGGGGCAAGAACACTTTTTGCCCAGTGTTTACACAACCCCAAAGAGATCCCAATACCTGAAATGCTCTGAGGGACTACTGCAGGTCACCTACTCAGTAATAACCCCAATCCCTCCTTGTGCATGAACAAGAGAAGACACAATGGTTTCTGCCAAAAGTACCAGCCTACTGGGAATCTAGCTGCCTACTGGGTATGAAAATATAGCTTTTCACCTTTCAATAAGAATTCTCCAGTTACACAGGGTGGTTTCTGCCAGTTTTCATTCACAGATAGAAGAAAAAAAAACGTTCCACTCATCTCCCCATTCTAGAAGCAGCCTGTGGGAAGAGCTTAGTTTCTTGAATCTGGCAAAATATAGATTAAGAGGTAGCCCAAATGATTCTTGAGAAGACATCAGCTAGGCAAATACCAACACAACAAAATGACTCTATGCAAGTCAAAGATGGCACTTGAAAAAATGGAGATAGACTGGCTATCCATATGTATAAGCTGCAAATCAGCATAAAGTTTCTAACAGTTAAATATTTTGTAATTTGAAACAGCTTCCCCAAAAGAGCTATAGTAAGAGAGAGGCATAGCAAACACGTGAATAGCTTGTAAATGGAGATTAGCCTTAATGAGGAGTTATGAAAAGGATTATATGACATGAATACCTACAAGAGTAGGAAATGAGATGTAGTGGCCTCAAAGGTGAACAGTCTCACTCTGCCTGCACTTTCCTAAATTATTGTTCCTCTTTGGATGGTTGGAGGGTTTGGGACAGTCAAAAAATCTCCCTGTCATTCTGCACTACTTGGCTGGCAATTTTTTGAATTCTACCTGCAGCCTGACTTCTATAGGCATTCTCATTTTTTAAGCAGCTTTGTCCTGTGGCAGACACTGAGCTGAGACCCAAGAACCCTCAGTTCTTCACTTAGAAACAGGTATAATTATATTGCCCTGCAACATCCATCCATGTTTTGAGAGGCTCAAAATGATTAAAACAAAGGGCCACTGAAGCACACAGGCACAATAAATTTTTGAAACCATTTAGGAAAAACATTTCAGAAATGCTATCTACCTGTATGCTTGGGAAGGGCTTGACATCTCTTGAATAAGCCATGGGCTTCATGTCAGTGTTGGTGTCTACTGCCTGTTACATATGTGCAAATCCCACTGGGAATACAAGGACTCTGACTCTACCATGGAGACCAGGAACCAACATAAAGCTCACTACATTTTATCCAGGGAAAACAGTCCATTCCAGCTCCCAAACCACACTCCAGCCCACTTTGCAAAAATTGGCAGAGTCAACAGAGGCTGAGGAGTCCCGGATACCCCAAGAGGAAGCCATTCTCAACCCCCTTCCAAATGAGAGCTGAGGCCAGACTGGCTATTTTGACTATATCTGCTACTCAGTTTAGGTTGTAAATGCTCCAAGCGTGCAGTGCCTGGAACAGATGCCTTTCTTTATTGGCCTTTAAGCGCTTCTGAAATAAACAATATTAGTTTCATTAATGCCTGCTGCCAAGGCTGCAGGTAACAGCAGTTTGCTTGGCTGATGCTCTGTAGATAAGAGTTTCCTTCGGGCAGGCTGCACATCCACCTCCACACATTTTATAGGAGCAGTAAGTTCTGTGTAAATGATGCTTGAATGTTCAAACTTATTTGTATATTAGACTGAACTTCTCGAAACAATGACTTCTTCTAGTGTTAATTAATTTCACTTACTTGCATATGTATTTGAGAAGGTTGTAGTTGGCTTGGGGCAAATTCTTCACCTGTTTAACCAGTTCCTGGGTTCCCTGAGGGACAGAACAAACAAGAAGGAAAGTTATTTATATAAATGATGCAAAGCATGCATGATTGTACTGCAGTGCTAAAAGTCCTCTTTCCAGAGTCAACCCCATGAACAACAGACCATAGCACTAGGAGGATCTCCAAAGACCTAGAGTGGGTATATTGTGTCATCTATAGCCTGTGTTAAACAGTTTATCCACCTAGTGTGTTGTGCATTACCTCTCAGGAGGAGGAGTCATCCTGCTCCCAAGTTCAGAAACACCAGAAATATAATCTATCTTTGAGCTCAAAGGACCTGGATCAGTTTTACTGCTTTCAGAGCTCCTTTTGCTTGCAGTGGTGCAGGGGACACTATCTGACTCTACTTCAGAAAGTTGTCTCTGAAATCTGGCGCAGAAAGCCTCTGAGAGCATCAAAATGTTGCTAATTGCATTTCTAGAGCTTACAAATACCAAATATGCCACAGACTTACATGAAGCTACTGCATATGTCACTTGACCAACCTCTCCCACCCTCCCATCTGCAGTCTGGCTGCACAATGTCCCCCAGCCTGAAGGAAGTCCTAGGATGCTTGGTGCATAGTGACACTGTACTTCTGTGCTACCTTCCATGCTAGGATCTCCTAACACTGTAGAAGTGTAAGCATTGGTGTACATGCCCCAGAATTAGGTTGTGGGTGTGTAGGTAGGAAATGACAATATATCCCTGTATTTCAAACACAGAAACCTAAGGCAAAGGAGACAAAAGGAATCTTTCAAATGACAGAACTACCTGGAAGAGAATCCAGAAGTCCAAGTTCACAGTCCTAGCATGCAGCTGTGCTCTCGATAGCAATGATTTAAAAAAAAAAAAAGGCATTGCAAGGTTTTACTGCCTTCCTCTAAGTAGAGGCGGAGGTATGAGGAAAATGATTCATTGCTTTCATGGGATTAGAACCACTGGCCTCAGTAAGACAGATCCACTACATATGGTGTACACACCACACAGTCTCAAAACAGCCTTTCCATATGAGTGCTATTGGCACAACATGCAGCAGAAATTATCCCAGGGATGCAGCATTGCCAGCATCTTTCCCCAGCTTGAAAAAAACATAGCTGGAATTTTTTATTTAAAATTCCAAAGGACAGACAGAAAAAGAAAATAACCAAAAAAGTCAGCTAGGCTGTCTAGAATGAAAGGAAAACCACCCACTCTGCAATCCACTGAGTAAACAGGTTTATTCCCCAGCCTCCAAAAATCTTTTGTCCAAAAGATAAAGGCTGCAGAATTCTTGAAGTCAAACCAGAGCCTGAAGTACTGAAACCCTGATGTCCAGAACTTGATTCAGTTCTCAGAATCAGTGGAAAGTCTCCTGTGGATTTTAACAGTTACTGTAAAGGCCTTCAACTAGTGAGGCCTGCCAGTCTTCAGAGAGTCGGTACAAATGAAACAGCATTTTTGCCTCTTCAGCACCCAACCTATTTGAAACTTTGAGGCTTCCAGAGCGTAGTATAACTACATTCCCGTAGTGCTGAACTGAGCAGAGGCAAGTGTTTCTTTAAAAAACTAACAACATTCCAATTCAACTACCTCTTTTTTAATTATTTACTTCCATTTACAGTCATTTTGAGCTGCAACATACTTCATAAAATCAGTGTCATACATTAAAATGTAAGATGAGATATCTGCATGAGGAATGACTTAAAACCCTGAAGCTACTTAAATCATCTAATGAAAACCTCTGACTCAGAAGACTTTTGTCCTTCCAAAGCCCAAGTATCATTTGCTTGTTCCCTGCAGTACTGCAACTGCTCTGGAGATTTGCTAATTTTTTGAGACAGCTAAGCTTTTTGTGGGAAGATGAGATATCCAAGCACGTTTGTGAAGAGTGAGTTTTGGATTACTAACTAATGATGGAGAAATTGCAGAAGCAGCTAGTTCCAAGAGAAGCATGTTTGGACTTTTATTTCAGCCTTTCCTCAACTTATTAAGGGACGTTAGGGAGAGTTTTTCTGTTGGCCAGCCTCTTGCAAGATCTGCATGACTTGTCTGGTCCAGACAAGTCAGAAACACCCAGACAGCAGTCTCTATTCCTGCCTCCATCCTCAATGTCCTGAATGCACAGACACTTTTTTCCTTCTCCTGAATTTTCCAGCATTCAACTGATAAAAAATTGAAATTTCAAAGGGTAGATTCTTAGAAGTGATTAGTCTTTTGTAATTCCTTAGGTTCAAAACCATGCCAGTTTTAATAGTGGCAAAAATGGATCCACCAATAAAAGACCATTCACTTTTGGAAATATCAATCCCCTTTTTTGAACTTCTGAAAACATTTGAATCAAGGACAGCTGTTATTGAGGTGAAAGTTAAGGTCAATTATTCAGGTCATCCAACTTTATAGTGAGGACTTTCAGCTAGATAGTCAAGCTTACAGATCTAATTCTCTCCTGAGTTTTGCTCTGGAAACCAATTTATTTCAAATTCAGAAATCAGGATGGCATTTGGCACTGTATTTCGAGTGCTCTGAATTAAAATGTAATAGCTCCTTTAGATGTGAGAGAGGGCTTTGCAACGGGAACTGCAGGCAGATGAGAACAGCTGGAAACATGACCTAAAGGTAGAAGACCTTACCTGAAATCAAAAAGAGGATCTAAAAAACTATCATCCATGCTGTGTCACTGAGGAATCGCAAATATGGGACTACACTGAGAGCATCCTTAGATTCATCAAGGTACAAATGCTTGCCAGGTTAAAAAAAGCTTTCTCTCCTTCTGCAACCATCTCAGGAGCATTTATCAACTCTGCCACAGATTTGTGCCTGCTAACCATCTGCCCAAGAGATGCTGGAGGTCTGAGCCTAGCAACACCACCGCACAAGTGTAAAGGAAAATGCAAGGCAGAAACTGCTGCATTATTAACAGAAAGCACAGAAAATGCTTATGGCTGAGGCTAAGCAGGGCAGGCACTGCCCTACTGTCATTCATCATTATGGTATTTTGCAATAATAAGTTGTACATCCTTGCAAATGCAGCATGTCTAACTTACCATAGGTGCATGCTTTTCAAGGAGTAGTCCCAGAAACAAGGAATTTGCAATGTGTATAACAAATCAGCACCAACAAGGAGTTTCTAGTTGGCTTGGAAAACCAGAGATCTTCACCCAAATTCAGTCCCTTCTTTAAAAACTCAAAGCCAGATGCTTAGCCCACTGAGCTGATATGTGCATCTCTAGACTATAGGCAGCACTGCAGGCCAAAATACAACTGTGACAAGTCATCTCAGGCTCAAATGAGTTTTTAGAGCTTTGAAGATAATCCATTCTTATTCTAAAATTGGTTTTCGTTTTCAGTTCCTCCTCCCTACCAGCTGGGATCAGAATCAAGTCTTTGTAATGCTGCAGACCCACTGAGATACCTGGTGGCCTCAGCACAGTCCAAGGACTTTGTTAAGATTCTGGTTGCATTTCAACACCAGAGACTAGTTGGGTGCAGAATGAAGATGAACAGCAATCTGAGTAAAAAAGTGGAAAGCTGGGGACAGTGCAGGAGCATTTTTTGCTGCAGATGGAGAGTAGGTCCGTGCAAAGCTAGTATCATAATAATCCCCATCTATGATCAGAATGTAGCAGCATGAAGTGGTAACTGTTTTATCTGCATTGCTATTTTGCATTAGTAATTCTGTTTTTAGTTTTCGGATTTACACAACTGAAAGAAAATGACATTTTGAGTCTAAATATCTTATTCAAAATTTCCATGTGAAAAATGAAAACAAAACACTATTTCAAATTAAAACAACAGTTTGCATTTTGTTTCCAAATACCCTTTCAAAATGAAACTTCTGATCTTTTTTCTCTGAATTTTGAAAGTTTATCATTCTCTGCTGAAAAATAATGGTTTCAGTGAAGCCACATCTCTGAGCTGGGGGCCTTCCACATGGAAGGAGGCAAGTCAAGTCCTACAGGCTGGGTACGACTTTGCACTACATTCTGCTCCATGTGCTCCTGTGCACGTACAGCCTGTGCACCCTTAGTGTGTGTGCTCCACCTTCCTTTCCAAAAAAGCAGACAGCCCTTGTTGAGATTCCAGATTTTCCTGACAAAAAAAAGGGTTACATTTACAACAGCAGCTTAACAAGACAACTCTGCTATCAGCAGTACCATATTTTGTAAGCTTTCTTTTCAGCTATCTAGTTCTACCCACCACCTTTCTATCCAAAGAGAATAATGCAATACAAGTCCTTTTAGTCTGGCCTCACTCATACCAAACCAACACAGATGTTGCTTCCCAAACAGCTACAGCCTGTGCAGGCAAATTCAGGCAAACTACGTAGTTAATAACCTGAGCAGTGATATACAATTATGCTTGCCCAACTTGGCACTGCCTCTGCTCTTGTGCAATAGTGCTTACAGATCCAAAATGTCCCACTCTGCACATCTTATGACCAAACCAAAAACGGCTCCACTGCCTTAGAAATGCTGCTGCTCCTTGTGAGCTCAAGAGCAAGTGAGTTTTTGTGAGTTCTGCTGTCTGTAGCATAGTGCCCTGCAGAGATGCCTGAGCTGAATGAGACTAAGACAGAGAATGAGCAAGTTTTGGAGCTAGTAGACACATAGCTGTACCAATTAAGAGACAGCACTAGTGAATGGACACACTGATGCGGCTGTGTCCAGGATCCACATGCAAATAGTACCTTGTGTGGTACTACACTTTGTCATGTACAGGTATTTGCTCTCCCAAAGTTGGCTAGAGGATAGATTGCATGAGTACAGATAGGCTCAAGCAGTAACAAACCTGCCTTTTGCACACAGAAAACAAACGCTACCAGATACATTGCCTTTGATGCACACAAACAAGCATCTTCTTACAGGTATCATCAAGGACTGAATTTCCCCAGAGACTTCTGCCACTTCAACTAAAGGTGAACCCAGGCTCTCAGTAAAGAGCGGGTTTTTACAATCCCCACTAGAGACAGAGATGTGAGCACACACTTGAGGCCACACATAGAAAATGGATAGAATTGTGCCCTGTGACTTCCAAGCCCTCAGGCCTCTGCATTTCTTTAGCTGACACTTGTAATAAGGCTTACAACTTCTTTGAACCTCTGTTTAGAAGGTGGCACAGTCCCACCCACAGTAGACCAGATCCAACGTGCCCTGCAGTCAGCAAAGAGCTCAGATATCACCATGAGGGGAGCAATACGGATGGAACAGATCAGTCAATCACATTGTAAATTATCCTGCCTCTCCCAAGAGGTGAATCAAAATTTCCATGATTGCCACAGACTTGGGAGGTTTTTGTCAGCCCCTTCCCTTGCCTGGAAACCAAACAGAAGAACATCACAGGAAGGTTCTGGCAAGGTATTCATAGCATTATTTCCCCCAGTTTGGGATACTAACACAATCTGCCCTGTTGTAGTGCCTTTCCTCTAAGAAATTCAGCTTCTAATTCACCAAAAGCTCTAGGAGTCAGAACAAGCTGTTCTGATGTATGACACTGAAAACACAGAAAGGAGTGACTTCATACAGCTTGCTAATGAGTCAACAGCAGAGCTGGGAAAGGAACACAGGTCTCCGACCTTGCATCTCTTACCAGTTATGCTACAGAACAACTTTGTTCAGAAGAAAGCACAGGGCTACAAGACTTACTTCGAAGAAGCTCCTGCTTCAAGCAGGAGCCTCTGATAATAATGCACAATTCACAGCTTCAAAAAATTCAGGGGAAGGTTCCCAGGAACTTCACTGATTTTAAATCAGGGCTGAAGAGAGAGGAGAAGAAAGTTGTACTCCACTGAGACTTGGGAACAACCTTCAAGGTAGGAGGAGGCAGATTAGAAGGACCACTGACCTCTCCCTCATCTTTTGAGAGTAGCTGTCCACAAGAAAGAAAGTCTTCATATTTGGCAAAGGGGATGACAGGCTCTGGCAGCTCTCGGAGGTAAAGCTTCAGGAGGGACGCCACAGTGTGAACATCTGTGTTGCTGCAATGAGAGAAGAGGGAAGGAAATTTAGAAACCCATGCTACTCCAAGGCTGGCCACCTTCTGGAGGGGCACAGGAAGGCCCCTCTTGGGGAGGGGGACAAAGCAGACACATGGAGGGAGGCTGTTCTGCCACATGCCTATACCAGGCAGGAAGGGCTACCTGGAAATGGGGGAAATCACCCACTCTCTCAAGGTAAGAATGCATCTGGGGCAATACAGGCAGCAGAAGGGATATGCGCACAGCACCACATAAGGTTTGGTGGTGCTGTGATTCCTCAGCCAATGTGGATCAGCAAAGTGAGCGACACAGTCCAGGCAAGCACACAGTGATCACTGTGGCACAGACAACAGAGCTCTGCATCCTCATGCAGTTGAACAGATCCAGGCTTCGAGACGGTAGTATAAGCTCTGCTCCTCTCCCTGATCCCTTCTGCCTGATACTCTCCCAGCCAGCATCCAGCTCTGTGTCTGATGGGCCGGGCTCTCAAGTGCACAGGTTGATCCTTCAGAAAAAATGGAGGAAGCTCTATTTCCCCCAGGCTCTCTGTTGCCATTTGGCATGGCTACCCAGCTTGGGGGTCACATCTCCTTCCCCGGGCTGGGGCATCTGCAATTTACTATTCCGCTGTGCTGGGATATCACAGCTTTTCTTTTCTGTCCCACTCCAGGAGTTTCTCTCCCTTTTTCTCTCTCCTTTTTAAAGTTGTGTTAGGGTGTCAGATTCCATGATGAAGATGCACCTGTTCTTCCCTTTCCATTTCCTAGCTGATTTTTGATCCAAGACAGTATCTCTCTCTCATTCCAGGTCTCCTCTTGTACAACTTTGTTAATCTTTGCAGATGATCTTTTCAAAGGTTTAGACCATTGGAGGTCTAGACAGATCATGTCACCAGCTCCCCCCTGCTCACCATTGCCCTGCCAATCTGTAAAGAATTCTGGGAAAAGCACAGCAGTAACCATGGGCAACAGAGCCTCAAATCCTCACCTCTGTCTAAAAGCTGAATCTCTTCTGCTTATTATGTTTTAAAGAATTTTTTTTGAAAAGTAATCAACTCTGCCAGATACTCTGCCTTTTGCTGATGCAAAATACAGGGACAAGCAGCTCAACAGGGCTCCTTAAAAGACACAACCCACATGAGTGAGACTCCTCAGCTCTGCCTAGCAATCAGGGACATAGTGAAGTTATCTGCATTCAGACTGTGGAAAGGTAAATTGGGGAGACTAAAATTTCCCGATGTACTGACTCTCAAACAATCCTGGATCAAGCTCAAAACATAACACTAAGTTTCTTTTGTCTTCTTAGCATAGAAGCACAAACATCACTGCTACCCAAGAATGACAGGTAAAACCTGTAATATTGTCATGACTGCCTAAATGTTTCAATAAGCAACAGCTAGCAATTAAGTTTCCTAGAGTACTATTGGGAAACACTATACATCCCGTGTGGTCCAGTGCATTCCTAGCAATGGAAGCTATTCTATT
This sequence comes from Apteryx rowi, assembly GCF_003343035.1. Taxonomy (NCBI): domain Eukaryota; kingdom Metazoa; phylum Chordata; class Aves; order Apterygiformes; family Apterygidae; genus Apteryx; species Apteryx rowi. Next base: position 4,850,924 of record NW_020448085.1, on the reverse strand, counting down.
CTTATGAAGACCTTTGGACTCAATTCTCTTGGGAAACTTCATCCCTGTTATTTTACTGAAACTTGCCAATAATTTAAGTTATTGGGAGAGGAGAGAAGTAGACAGGCAAGCATACTGATATCAGAAACATAGCTAAAATAAAACAGGAAAAATTACAACAGGAAGTTGCCACTGTTTTAATACGTACAAATATTTGACCATTTACTGCTAATTCTGATAATGCTATTCATATTAAACAGCTCCATTGTATTTGAGAGCACTGCAGCTCAACAGAGCAGCTTTTGTCAGTGGATCAGAAATGCTTTACAGATGAGGTCGCTACCCTTATTTGCTTTTTTACTGTGGAGTTTCAGGCATAGATGGTTAATGCGACCATCACTCAGTAGCAGAGCCCAGACTACAGCCTCAGGTCCACTGGCCTCAGTTTATTGTTTCACCCACAAGGCCAGGCGAAATCCAGCCTATCAGTGGCACGGAGGGACAACAGGAGCAGATTGCAATAGGTGCTTCCAAAACAGCAAACCTCAGCCTTTTCAAAGTATCTATATATGCATTTAAGACCCAAACCTTTGGCTTTTAAAAATAAACATTTTAATTATTAGTTATCACAGAGATCCACCATGGGGCAAGGCAGGCTCTAGCAGAGATTTTCATTTAGAAGATCAAGCCAGCTTGAGTTCCTTGTGGATGCAAAAGACATCTAAAAGCACTGACTGCAACTAGAAAAAAGGATATTCCTTTCATTGTACCTGATTCGGAAACAAGCATATGGATTTCACACTTGCAGAAAATATTTGCCTTTGCCTATGCTTCCTAGGCCACACATGGATAGTTTTAGCTACACGCAGAGGAAATTACACTTGCTAGGAAGAGAAGCATTTCACTCAGCCAGGGTGTTGGCTTTCCTTTGCCACTACCTGTGACTACAGGTAGCAAAGGCCAGAGAGCCAGGCCTGCCAGCCGCAGTGATGGTGATGGCTTCAAAAAGAAGCTACAGCAAGAGGACTCGGGGGGGGGGGGGGGTGTCTTCAACTATCTTACTACCCTGCTACCCCTGTGCTTGCCTGCTCTAATTCTGTGCTGAAACTACAGTTCTGTGATACCACATTTCAGACTAACTAGCCAAAAGGCAGGCACTCCTTCCTGGAGATCTGCCCCACTTCAATTAAAGGTGAGATTTACCACTGATCTATTTAGCCAGTGCAAATGCCTGTGCAAATAATGGTACTTTCTGCTTTAAGAATGTTGGGGGGAGGTTTGTTTATCTTTATGACTTTCTTCACAGTGAAATTACTACGGTTAGACTAAGGCGAGACATGAAAGTGAAACTGCTGTTCCTGATTAATTCTCTCTGTAGATACTCTTGCTCCAGAATGTGTGTTTTCCAAAATAACTTAATTCATTTCCCATATAAATTGAGATAATTCTAATTCTGAATGAGAACATCCAGACACTTAGTTAAAACCCAAAGATTTTGTTTAAGAAAAGATGAAGTGAGACAATTTGAAAATTTCAAACTTTTTTTTTCATGAAAATATTTCTAAATATTTGACGCTTCCAATCAGGGAGCAAATATTGACTGTGGTTAAGAGTCAAAGAAAGGAGGATGGGTGGCCTGGAAGCTGAGGTGAGCGAAGAATTAGAAGAATTTTCCCAATAAACTCTAAGGATATTCTTTCAGGGTGAGAGCAAACACTGCACTGCTCATTGCAGGGGAGTACTACCCTCTCCTGGAGCAGATGCAGGAAAGGTATCTGCAGGGTGGAGACTGGCTGCAGGTCTCCAAGGGGAAAGCAACCCCTTTGTTTGATGTACCAGCAATAACATCTGAGTTCAGCCACTGCGTATGTCAGCTAGGAAAACAGGCCTAGTGAGTTTCAGCAAGAAATGGATGCAGGTCTCCAAGTCTAGATCACTGATCTGATCCCACTCCCGGGCCTGTAATAGAGATCAGGCCAGATCTATACAATGGCCCTGGATCCAATATCCCTGGAGTTCAGGAGTCAGTTAGGGTCAAAGGCCATTTCTTAAAGGACTGTTTAGGTTAGCACAATGCTGATCTTCACTCTAGGTAGCATGCGCTTGTGGGAGAGGGAAGAAAATGCTAGTTAGAGGGGATGGAGAGGATTTGGCTGTAAGGGCCCTGAGAGCATCCCCTCTCCGAGGGGTCTGTCTGTCTGGGCTCAGGGCCAAGATGGAGATAACGCAGCTGAGGGCTGTCCCCTATCTTTGGTCACCTGGGATTGAGCGCTCCCAGACAGTGCTGCAGAGAGGCCTCCGCCAGGGCTGACCCCTTCCCATGGGAGTTGACTTTAAGCTGAGCCTCTGCCTTCTGTCCCCTGCCTGAGTGTCACAGCCATGCCAGTGCTTGGCCATGGGCCACACTGATCTAGTCCCAGACCTTGACCCACCGACTGACTTCCTAGCCTGACCTCGGAGCTGCCTCATCACTGTGGACCTGCCCAGCAGTCACCAGGCTGTCTCTGACCTGCCCTGCTTGCCTTGTTTGGGTACTGTGGGACTAGGTCACTGTGCCACTGCCTCTAACAGGCTTGTTATTGCATTGTTATTACAGCTGTATTGTATTGCTTGTTATTACAGCTCCTGGCTCACCTTCTCTTGTGAAGCAGCTGGCCCCTGCTGCTCCCTGACATTGGCACGGTCAGTAGGACCAAAAGGCAGCTAACATTTCTTTGTTCCAAGCAAGGAGTGATTATATCAACATTGTTATAAGGAAAAAAAAGGCCATTTTTATTTTTTAAAAAAATGACTGAAAGTTCTGTTGAAAAATCAAAACAGAATGCAAAAGCACCCAAGATATGTTCAGTTTTGGATTTAAGTTCCACCAGTTCCATCTCAGTTGCTGAAATTCTGGACCGAAAGAATTCATTTTGGCCAAGAATTCTCTTTCTGGGGTCAGAAAATGCTTTGCTGTAATACGCTGACAACTCTCTACATTGACATGTAATAGCCAGGGAAAATCTGTGAGATGCTGGTGACTATTCTAAAGCCTAGTGACAAAGGAGGATGGCAGATCCACTGTGAGGAAGGGAGGATGCAGCTCCTGAAAGCAATAAGACTCCCAGTTCACCTCTGTCATAGGCATTACTATGGTGGGATCCATCAGCTACTGGGTGTCCTGCACCCAAGTCTACCAAAGCATTTCAGTATGTGCTTAAGCTAAACACTGGAGTAGCCCATCTGGACTGTTGGGCTCAAATTTCTTCAGTTGCTCAAGCACTTAGCTGAACGTAGGCCACAGCACTCAACATCATGCAGGAGAAAGCCCCCAGGAGCATTTTAATGAAGAGAACAATGATGAGGAAAGAATATCTAACTATAATAGCCACCTCCAGGTCATTTCTGTCAGATTTTACTTGCCAGAGGTAAACCAGCCTGAATTTGGTGATGCCAACTCACCTGTCAAAGAGGGGCTTCTCTCCACAGTCGAAGGAATCCTGCAGATCTTTGACAAGGTTGGCTTGGCCAGGCATCCGGAAGAGCCCCTCCTCAGTAAGACCTCGCTCCCTAATAAAATCCACACACTGTTCCACCAGCAGTGGGGCCAGCCGCTGGCCATACTTCCTCTCGTACTGTACCGTGTCCTCCAATCGCTGCCCAAAGATCCCTGCCAACAGACAGCAAAAGAGAATTTCTGCAGTAAGCTGCAATTCTCCATGAGCTACTGCACAAGGCACAGGATGAGGGAGTGAAAACTGTTTCACAAGGAGACAATGAAGCTGGCATGGAGGTCCTGTTTCTAACACAATCAGAAGAATAAAATGATTTTAAAAAGCAAGCAGAATTACATGCTGAGCATTTTGTTCTGCTTAAGAGTGCTTTAACCTCTGCCCTGGGTCAGTTTATACCCGTTATAGCCAAGGAAGACATAACAGAAGCAGCACTGCTTATGGTTATCTGCAGCTGTGCTGACTGACTGATGATGCATGGATTAAGTGATTGTACTTCCATAGCATCTTCTGTCCCAAGGACTCCAAAACAAAGGCTACGCTGACTTTATGGGACACAATCACTTTCTGCATGCACCCACCTCATAACTAGGACACAGCTATCCTTTTTCAGCTGCACAGCCCAACAGGTAGGATGAGAAGCAAGCCTGCCATGGGACTGCTAACATGACAGAATATAGTTGTCAAAATTAGAACTGGCTGTTGTTAAAATCCCCCACCAACCTGCAGGCTTTGGATTTTTATTTCTTTTCTTTTAATTTAAATCAACAAAAAAAATAGGGAGTAAAACATATGCAATTAATTGCCCTTCCAACTAAAGTGTGTCCCTTGCTTCCTGCACCTCAAAAGTATCAGAAGCACCAGATACTCTAAACACAGACTGGCCACAGGTCATTCTTAAGCCACACCTATGGCAGACATATCATTCAGTGTGAAGCACTGCCTCCCTCTTTGGGGAAGTGGGAGTTCCTGATCAATACCAGCTGCTGAACACCACTACTGGCACCAAACCTTTTGGACAATGCAGAAAAGGCTCAGGCCTTAAGACCCTGAGGTCTTAGTTCAATCTCTGCCTCTACGGGACTGCTCCATCTAAAACATAGCCTGGGAAACATGTTCTAAAACCGTAATTATAGCACCCTACCAGGTGTAGAGGAGTCAGGTCAGGGAGGATATCATCCAAGTTAACCCCATTTTAGAAATGAGATAGTCAGTAAGTGTCATAATCCCCAAATCTACTCAATTTCAAACAAGATCAGACCATATCAGATAGGAAATTCTATTCAAAGATCACTCAAAGCAACAGGAAACTTTCCACTCATTTCAAGGAGCTTTAGATCACACATTTAGCACTCAATCCTGCAGGTCTGAAAAAACCAGCATCATACAATACTGGAGTTACACTGTGTTCACAATGATGCATGCACATGATTATACCAGGGCAGAGGATTTGCTTATTTCTTAAAGCTCTACTTACCTTCCTGCAAGTAACCACATTTTCCATTTTTATTTTAGTGCTATATTCATGGGAGGCTGATGACTCCTGGCAGGAAATCTCCTAACCACCATTCACTATCCTCCATAGGATAAATCATATCAAATCAGACCTGCATTCTGTATTCAGTCCAACCCTGCTAAATCCTTGCTGAAACAAAATTTCCACCAACCTCAGCCTCAACTCTCTGAACGAAGCATGCAAGAAGGATCCAAAGTCCAAGTCCTTTCCCTGCCAGTTTGTGATACATCAGAAGACAGAACCTTTCTGTACACTTCAGCCTACACAACAGCATTACAATATCAGAGCTGGAAAGCCATGAAGAGTCTTGAAGGAAATTCCCTCCTTATCTTAGCAAGATACTATGCCCTGGAGCATGGGAGTGAATTATCTTTATCACTGTAGATTCTGTTTTTCTTGCAGAGTAAAGGTTTTCCTAGTTCTAGTTTCTAATCTGTTTATGAGTTTTCACTGAGGTACGTGTCTCTGAAGTTACATTCTGGGGCAGGGAATCTCTTCCTGCTTTTGCACAGATTACTTTGTAATCTCACCAAGTAATCCCTGTTGTCATTAGGGGGCAGAGCAAAGCAGCACAGCAAGACTGCTCAGTATGTGGGACTCAGCATTGTCCAAGAGCTTCCAGGGCACTTAGAGAGGCTGGGTGGCCATGAAAGAACAACCTTTCCAGTCCACCTTCTCAGAAAACATCTCCATCCAGATTGTAGCTGAAAAAGTGAAGCCTGGCTGTCCTGTCCTCTCTGCTGATGCTGCCAGTGAGGGGACCCACCAGTAACTCAAAAGTGCATATCACAGCAAATACACAAAAGAATAATTCGGGTAACAGCAGTTGCAAGGTACAGTGCAGGCCCCTCACCTGTGAAAGGCTGAGCAGGAGCACCTGTCCAACCTCCTTCATGTTATTCTGCTAATAACCTTGTCTCCCCCTTCCTCTGAACTGAATGCTTGGTCCTGGGCCATGGGCCAATGCAAATCAAGGTCCTTCAGCCTTACTTACAGCAAGCTTAGGCCAGACTCCAAGCTGTGCACCCTAGAGACAAAAAACCTCCATATCCAGGTTTCCTCCCACCAAACCTATCTATTTCCTCAAAATGGTATTTGGTATTCACTTTTCTAGATGTAAGATGTATAGGTTTAGGGATGTAGGTCTGTGGTAGATGTCAGGGCAATCACAGGATAGCAACACTTGTCTTTCCAAATCTCTACTTGTAGAGTCATGGTCCTGTTTCCCAAAGAGTCAATCTGGAGAAAGACTGGGAAAGAGGTAAGTGCTCTGCATCCTCGCAGATATGGAGCATGGAGTTAATATTCTAGTAGCGCACATTTGGGTGCTCCAGACTAATCCCAAGCAACGAGAAAGGCAGAATCAGACGCATACGTATGCGAACACACACACAGAAGAACTGCATGCGTAATCTCCACTGGCAGTGTGAAGCTTTGTCTGCTTTTCCCTTGCCTTGGCTGGCCTGTGGTCAGTGACATGCTCTAATACATTTCAGGCAACATCAGTCTGTGCTTGCCCGGACTTGGATCGCAGGCATGGTAGCTTCCTGTAGCTACAACCAATGTCTGGGGCTCCTGGGCAGCATGTTGAGCATATAGAGGTTAAGGAATGTGACTTTAAACTACCAGATGAAGATGGAAGTGTGACATACTTTCAGATCCATAAATAGAAGCAGATAGATCTTCTGCAAACACAACATTAATGTTTCTCTAGGTGGCTGCTGCAGAACCAGACACTGCTGATCCCTATCCTTTCCCCCTTCTCAGGCATGGAGGTTGGTAGCACCCTTTTCTCCTGGATAGAAACATTAGTCTTTGGAGGATACCAAAGCACTGTAATACTCTTCTACTGCAATACTGCTCACCTCCCTATGTTCATGCTACTTCAAATACATAATAAGCAGAAACAGCCATGAAATCAAGACTGACATGAGTGAGGATGAAGCTGATCTACCCTGTGATATGATGAGTGAAAGGAGCTGGACTGGCACAAGCAAGGTTCCTTCCTGCGAGACAGTGAGCGCTGAAGGGCTGTGCATGGCAGAGCTCACGCAGCCCTCCAGGTTAGCCAGTTTCTGCAGAGGCATAGAAGCAGCCCTCCAGCCATTGCCAGGATGAAAGACCAGGCCAGCTCTCTTGGCAGCCCCCCTCTGCTTTGGCAGTCCCCTTATGGCCCAGCTCCAACTGCAGATCTACATTTTCTATTTCTCTCAAACCTGAATCCTAGTTTTCCAGAGGAGTGCTAGAAAAGGCCCCCAAGCATTGCCCAGACAAAACATGTCTCCTAAACCTCTCTCCTGTTGTCAGCTCCATCTTCCCTTTGCAGACCCCTTCCAGCACCACTTCAACTGAAGCTCTGTGTTTTGTCTTTCGCTCAACCCCAACCCTAATTATTTTATGGGGCTGTAAACAAGGTCCTCCAGCAATTGCCCAGACCAAAGACTTCTCCTAGCCCAGGTCTCCATGCAGCTTCCACTTCCTTTGGCAGTTCCTTTCCAGATGTACTCACACTGCAGCTCTACACTTTCTCTTTCTCTCAACCCCAACCATAACCCTAAGTTTCTTGGGCAGCCTTAGTCTTGGCCCCTCAAACGATGCCTAGAAGAAGTCTTTCTCCTAGCCCAGGTCTCTTGGCTGCTCTGGCTTTCCTTTGGCAGCCCCTTTCCAACTGCACTCCCACTGCAACCCTACATTTTCTCTTTCTCTCCACCCTAACCCTAATTTTTTTTTGCTGAACCACAGACAGGGAACCATCCAGGTGTTGCTCATGTTGCTACACCTCTTGGCAGTAAGAACATTAGGGTTAGGGTTTATTTTAGCTTTAGAAAGTATAAAGCTGCAGTTAGAGTGGGGCTGGAAGAGGACTGCCAAAGACAAGCAGGGATGCCAAGACAGCTGGGCTTGGAGCAACTGTTCATCTGTGCAATGGCTGTACACCTCATTTATAGCTTGGAAGAAGAAATGAGGGTTAGGGTTAAGAGAAAGAGCAAACTGAGAGGGGAGTGGGGCTATCTTTGCAGTGGGCTGGAGAAGGACTGCCGACAGTCCTGGGCTGGCAGAAATCTTTCATCTGGGCATCTGCTGGGGGGCCTTGACTAAGTCTCCCCTCAGGAAAATTAGCGTTAGGGTTCTCACAGACACAGCTATGCTGACAAGAGACATAGCAGATTCACCTAGTTCAATCTCCAGGGCTAAACAGGGCAGACTGGCATGGCAGTATCCTGTTAGCTCTGTAAAGCTCATTTCACTTCAGCTGGGTCTCACAAGGGCTTGTAAAACTGAGATGGTCAAATGTCCCCGAAACCACCAAGCTATGACAGCATTGCTGGGCAGGGACTGCCCTGCTTTGCAAGGAAAAGCAAACATGGATCCAGTTGCATACTTCCTCATCTGCTGTCTCCTCGAGGCACAGGCCTGTTTTTAATCACTGGGGCCTGTAGCTCAGAGTGAACTTGGCAGTGTTTCACTCCATTCGATGATCCTGCTGGAACACATTACAGTCTTGTTCTTCATTCAGGGGAAGGGGAGCAAGTGCCATCCAAACACAGTCCCAGACAGGGGTAGGCTGGAAAGAAAGCCAAAAGCTACTAGCAAACTAAGGGTTAATGTTCCTTGTTATAGCCTTATCTAGAGCTAGGCACTTTTGTTTGGTTTCAAAGCAGGGGAAAAGAAAAAAAAAAAAAAAAAAGACATGCCTGCGACCACATCCTTAATCTCAGAAAGATTCAACAGATACCAAACAAATGGGCTAGCAGAGCTACAGAATTTTCTCCACTCCAACAAACTGTCTCTGTTCTTTAAAGATTTAGGTGGCTCTTTGTGGAAAATGTGAGCCAGGAATGATGTACTGACTAAGGCACAGACAGGCTCTCTGTCCTGGCCTGAATAGCTCACCCACCAGCTCCAGGCATACAAAGCCTATACATTCAGCTATGCTGTCCAGACATGCAGTGGGCAGGAAAATATATGCTCCCTGCTTCATTTTTCCTCATCAGAGCTCTGATTTCAACCAAAATAAACTAAAGACAGAGATGATAAAGTCAGTCCTTGAAGAGGTTTTCTTCACAGAGAGGACAGAGGAGTCCATACGTGCTTAAAGTGGGAAAAGTCCAGAAACACCTACGTCAGCTGTACACATTAGTATACATACATTAAAAGATGTGCAGGAAGATAATCAGGCACACACCTGGATGCTGCTGCACAGCAGTACGCACACCTTCACAGACCTGCAGTTTATGGATGCACAAGACTGTGTACGTGCTCACCTGCACATGTAAGCTTCTGCTTTGACCTTCCCACATACATGCTTAGGCTCCCATTTATCTGTCCCTCTCACACATGAAAGCAGAGAGAAAAAATCATGGGCAGACATTCAAAGATGCACTTTCACAGCACAAAACACACACAACCACCTGTAGCTCGCTCTCCTTTCCCCTCCCCTGGCCCCCCCGCAAACACATCCTATATCAATCACTGCAGCAGCAACTGAAAAGGGAGTCCCACAGTGCTAGGAGCTGCACATGCCTAGTAAGAGTCCATAAAAACTAAACAATCCAGCTAGACAAAGGGGGAAAGAAAAGGAAGTGACAGATGATCGGGAACCAAGAAAACCAGATTAAGTAACTTGCCTGAAGTCACACAAATGAGTCTGTGGCAGAACTTGGCATATACTGAGCCCATTCCCCACAAAGATCAGCCTTCACATATTAGGACATGTTCACTCTCATCCACATGTATGCATTTAAATATTCTGGGTGAAAACAAACACAAACACACTTTCCCAAAACTATCATTAGATTCTAGGTTGGAATCTGACAGTATTTTTGGCCACAGACCGAGTCCTTCTCACTCTTTCCCATTCATAAAGACAGCTACTATATTTAGATATTTAGCCTCTGCCTGAGCATACCTAAGTCTCAGCTCAAATGTCCGCTTTTCCTCTAAGAAAAGGAAACTGTAACAACTAAAACCTCTGGAAAATCATCTCATACCTCTTGTTCTTGTGCAGCACTCCGCTACATGACAGGCGCTGAGCTTCAAGCAGAAACTAGGCAGTGTCAGACAGCAGGAGCGGCAGAAAAAGAAAGTCCTGACTTCAGGCATCAGACACATTCTGAGTCCCAGCACTGGCAACTTTCCATTCATCCAGCGCTACAGAGCGGAGAGCAGCCGATCTGCCCTGGGAGATAATCTCAGCAGCACATCTGGTATCAGCTCCACAACTCAGCATTAATTATGACTTGTGCAGAAAGCATTTGAAATATCCAATGAGATGCAGAGCTCCCCAGCTCCCTCCGCCAGGGGAAGGAGAGAGAGGGAGACAGACAGACAGGCAGGTAGAGTCTTGCCCACCCTCGAAGCTGCCGCCAATGTAAACAGCAGCTAAGTATGGGTCACAAGTTTTAACAAAGGCATCCCCCATCGGCTGTGTAATATATTCATGCTCTAATTGCTTGTCAGATCTATTCCTGATAGCTGGAAGAGCTGAGCAACAGTTGCTGTCTGCATGCCACACTCTGGATCCCTTCCTGATACAGGCAATGTTAGCTGCGCTGCAGGCAACCTGGTGCCCTGGTCTGGCCTTTGAGTCGCTTGCAAAGCACCAGAAGCAGAAAGCTCGAGTTGGAGGGGAATGTCCCCCCACCTTTGCCTTAGTACATTCTGAGGACATCTCTGCAGCTCCGTGATGTGCTCCAAAGTTTTACACAGACTAGGACAAGCCATAGCCTTTGATCTGGTGCAGCTTTTTTGTCCTTATGGCCTTTGCTTTAGCCCTTTACAGAGAACTTGCCTGATAATGAATAGCTCAGCTAGATAAGTGGTAGGGGAAGGAACTAAAAGTTCTTTCTGTGTGAACCAGCCCCCAGGACTTGCTGCAGGACCAGACTCACCCCCTCAGTTCCTACCCTCAGGGTAAGTGGCCTGTAGTTGAGACAAATCACACACTGCCCCATGCAGTTATACAGAAGTCAGCCCTTCATCCCATTTACAAAACGTGCTCATGTGACTGCGGATCTGCAGCAGTCACCAGTCAGAAGCTTTGCCCCAGGCTTCTGAGGAATTTTAACAATTCTGGCTAACTTCATTCCCCTCTGCAGAAAAAATTAAGTTTTGTCCCTGTCTGCAGCTGCTCACATGCTTCTGATATTAAAATACCATGTCTGTGGTCACCGTACAGGCCACACTCATCTGAAATTGGTGGCCTACTAGCACCAGTTGCTTAACTACACTGTGGCTCAGCTTGCATGCGCACATCAGAGGGGACAACAACCCAGTAGTCAAGTTTTGAGATTCCAGCCACTGCGACAGCGTTGTTCCACAACTCAGGAAACTGAGATCAAATTCTGTCTCTATGTCCTCTGTTTTGACTAAAAACTGAAGAAATGACTGTCTCTCGCTACAGGTAAAGGCAGTACCAGGGTTGAGGGCTCCAGTTCTCAAATAGTGAGTTAGTATTTCAGAATTAGACACAAGAAGCCCAAACAATATGCTAGGCAATATTTAAAGCCTACTGAAGAACATTTGCTAAGTGATGGAGATCCTTAAAGAGAAGGTACAAATGAGAGACTGGGTATTCTTCATCCTTCTATTATCATCCTGCTATGATCACAGCAGGCAGCAGGTTAGGGAAAGCCTGCCCACAGCACTAGCTGGTGAGTAGGACCAGTCCACTTCCAAATATCTGACACTCCGTCAGGGTTTCTTGGCACCATTCCCTGGAATGATGCCTCAAAATGTGTCACGTCTGCTAATAACATTACGGAGCCTGGGACCTGATGTTTGGGGTGGGAACCCAGGATACAGCAAACGCAGATTTTTATTCTTCCATTCAGTTCTCCATTTCTGTTTTCCATCTCTCAAATCACACAAATGCGAAGGCATTCAATGAAATGGAAAGTCAGCTTGTTTTAAATGGATTCTTTTGTACCCAAAGTGTAATTAACCTGTGGAATTCACAGCTTCTCTGTGGCTGAGGCCACAGCATGATCCAAAGCACAACTAGATGTCAGTATGGATGATAAGAATACTGTGAGTTGCAAGAGAGATGACAAAGAGGATGTAAACTCTTCTCCAAAGAAAGAACAAATACATCCTCCGTGAGAGAAAAAGGCAGGAGGAGTACATGCTTGCTCATATGAGCATCACAACCAAAGCAGAAAATGGCAGCTGCTTCACAGTTGCTCCCTGCACATGGTAACTCTGCAGCTGTAAGTATCCTGTGAGAGCAATGTAACATTGTGCTGCATATCTACATACTCCACAATTATCATCTTATCTTATCTGAAGCAACTCTCAATCCATTCCAAAACATTGCGTTAAAAATCATGACTTAGGCTACAAAATATGATGAGACTGAAATAAAAATCACAATGTATATATATATATTATGTATATATACATTGGGTGTGTGTGCATGTGTGTGTATATATATATATATTTACTTTGCCTTCTGTGTTTTTAATTTCTAGATCATACTTGGATCCTGCTTTATCTGTTACCACATTTCTTAAAAATGAAATCCAAGATTCTCACATAATCACTGGATTGCAGGGATTGCAGACTCCAGAAGTACACCCGATACTGTAAGACTAGCAATAAAGTCCAGAGTGTTAGCCACACTGCATATAAACTGTCATCAAAATTGCCACCTGGAGATCTCCCCCTGCACATGTGCCAAGGACAGAAGGGGTAATGGAGACTGAACTACCTCTTCCCCCATTGGTCTGAGGTTCTTTAGCTGTAAGGAAGTTTACCACTGTCTGGTCTGCTCTTATTTTCCTAAAAGAGAATGTAGGTTTCTAAAGCTGTTTGTCAAGAAAACCTCACATGAACTTCCTGCTTGGGAGCTGGAGACATTTTCTTCCCTGGTAGCACTGTGTGGAGACGGCTCCTAGCAATGTTTTCATGAGCGAGCACCTCCACAGTTATTCTGCTGCAGGTACCAGAGGATGGAGAAAGTATCCTGCCTCTACATGTCACTACAAGCCTTGAGACTGGCTGGGAAGTTCACTGAAGCTCATACAACCTCTGAAAATCCAGGAATGTTTCAGGCTTGGCATCTAACTCAGGTCAAATTCAGTCTTGAATCTGGCTGCAGCAGACAGGAATGGTGAACCCACATGAACTCAAAGATCCCTCCCCCAACTCTGAACAAACCTGCTGGCTGGTACAGCTCTAGCACGTACGGTTGCAGGTATTTTTAGACACCAGCTTACACATACCATTAGCTAATACACAGATGTACTCAAGAGGATCTGTCTGAGGATGCTCAGATCCAGGAAACTGCTTTGTCTATTTGGAGAGAAAGGGCCTAGTCTCAAAGTCAGAACCAGAGTTGAAGTTCCTTAACTTTCAGGTAAGTTGAGCCTTAAACACACTCATCTCTTAACCCAGGCAAACACAGGCAGCTTGAACATCTCCTTGCATCCATCAAAAGCTGGCAGTGAAATGGCTACAGGTGATCAGTTACAGGACTGAACCCAGCAGGAAAGCCTTCAATAGTAAGCATTCCCCTGTACAGAAAATTTCCCTTCCAGTTTCTCCAAACATCTCAGACAGATCCTCCTCTGAACAAAATGATTTCCCCATATCTTCCTCCTATTCTTGGCTAGGGACTCAGCCTTTACTGGTAAAATGAAGTCCTTCAAGAATAAACAGGCTTCTGCTTACTGACTGATAAACCAGCTCACCCTGGGTGGAAAGGTTAGCAAACAGCAGTGTTCATCTTTGTCTCACAATAGATTCAGCCAAACTTGCGCGTGGTGTTTTTCCCTCTCTCTACAATGTGTCAGGAAAGGAACTGACTGAACAGTACTGTGAATTACCCTGCAGTGGACTCTGCCCAGTTTATGCTCTAAATTGAGATTATAACTGTTTGCTCACAGAGAAAAGATGATAAACAGACCTAAACATCATTTAACCACAGCATTCTGAATCCAGAGCCAAACCCACAGGTTTATTGGTCTATTTCTCTGTAAACAAAGACAAAAAGCATTTGGAGAACAAAACATCAAGAGCACCAAAAAATGCCTTTTAATTTAGCAAGCAGAAATCTGAGCAAACGTGCCCTGGAAAACTTCTTGCTACCCACAGCATAAGAACATATTCTGCAGAACTTTTTATTTACTGACTCTTGTACATGCCTGTCTACATTTAACAGAGACCTTCCACAGACTTGAATGAAGCTGTGTCTGTAGAAAGCATCTGACTGGCAGAACTTCTCCCCCAGGTGTGCTGCATATTGCTTTCCGTACTGCACAGAAAAGTTTTACAAAACTTCTGAGTATTAGTAAATATAAAATAGTTACGACATAGCTTATTTGCCACCAGACCCTCAGCACTAGAGAAGGACTATAACCCAGGCTTGGGTCCAAATGCAAGGATCACTGAGTCTGAATACTGCTGCTGATCCTCGTCTCTGCTGCATACCTGGATTTCTGAGCATCCTGGAACATGGCAAGGCCTATGATCTAGATTCACAACTAAAAGTTAGAGCACAGGATCAAACAAACAGGATCAACATTGAACAGATGGGTTCTTATCCAAATCACCTCCCCCATAAATATCTCTGTCAATCTGTAACCTGCAATTGTAAAACTCACTACTGGGGGAATTGTAAAGGGTTTCACTTTGTTGCTTCCTCAAACTCAACCGATGACGAATAACCTTTAGCTAATTCCCATACACTTACCTTTATCCTCCACTATCTAAATAAAAGTCTCAGTGAAAACAAGTGTAACTTATACCTTTGCCACCCACGAAGCATAAGGTCAGGGTTTAACTTCTAGCAGCAGCTGAACCTGACTGGTTGTGCTTGGAAAAGGGATAGCATTTAGTTCAATTTGTAAAATGAATAGAACATTTCAGTAAATGTGCCAACCTTTCAGGAACATTTCTAGCAGAGGTCAAGGGCTGAATGTTCCCTCCCCCAACTTGCAACTCAGAATGTATGATGAGGAAACTGCAAGGTTGATTGCCTGATGATGGTGGAGAGAAGAGAGGCAACCACGAGGGGTAGAAGAATAACTCTTAGAAAGGAAATAGGAAAAGAGAAGCAGGATGAATTTCTTTATTTTTGGCTCCTAAACAGTTAACACTACAACTTGAAAGGAGCAGGCTACCTTTCCCCTTTAGTAAGCACAGATTGTCATAACATTCATCAAAGGAATAACCCAGAGAAATTAAAATACTTGCCTGCAAGCTGAGAAACACCACAGGAACATGTTTGTCCCATTAATCATACATTGCCAGGACCTGCAGTGAGAACCATCAGTGTTTTAAGCTTGTCAGCTTTCAAACACCAAGCATGAACCTAATGACTACAGGAAAGGCCTCACTGGAAAACCACCAGTGCAGCAGGAGGTGCTGGTCAGACCACGGGCCACAGGTAGTTGGCACCAACAACATAACAAATCCACAGCCATTATTGTCTCTCCATGGCACTTGCTAGCTGAAAGGAAAGGGATGTCAGTCTGCTACTGAGGAAAGCACAAGCCCCACCCATATTTTATCTAAAGCAGGACTGCTCTTAGCAATACAGGGTATATGAAGCTAATAACTCCATCCAGACCTTTTTGTCTGATATCACAGATGGACTTATCTTCTATGAACTCATCTAATCCCATTTTGAACCCATTTATTACTTTGGCTTCCACAACATCTTGTAACAATGAATTTCATAACTTAATTGTGTACTGCATAAAAATCTTTTTTTGCTTGGTTTAAACCTGATGGCTGTGCTCTATTCAATCCTCCTTATATTCGTAATTTTATCCATTGCACCTTCCTGAAATCACCTCTTTCCCAAGACCCTTTTCAAAGTCATTTTTCTGAGTGAAGGACTTGAAGTTGGATAGATTTTAGATCTTAGTTACACAACCTCTGGAATACACGAGCAATTCAGACAGAGCTTGTTTTAGAAATTCTCCTCTGAGCTTGAGAAACCTTTCCCAGTGTATGTTTCATTCAAATTGAAATAGTCCCAGGCAAAGTTTCGGTTGACTAATCAGCATTTCCCAACCAAAAGATATTTCATCAAGCAAATCCCACTAAGAGCTTTACTCCGCTCACCCGCATATGTAAAAAAAGTCACTGCTACTTGTGTTTTTTCTCTATCTGCTACCTGAATGAGCAGAGGCATTGAGAAGGATTCTTGATTAGGTGTCTATGATTTCCCAGCTCTGGATTCCTGCCCTCTGGCACCCAGGACTGCCCAGACAAGAGGCTAGAAATTTATTCACCTAATGTCAAACGGCATTGTCACTCAGAAGCCACTGGAACTAAACTGTTAATGCCAGCTGAAGACATGACATTGCAACTGCAGAATTTATACTGCTGCCTGGGGATTTAGAAACCAGGAGCAGGGGACCTGCCTCTCTCTGACTGCACAAGCCCTGACAGTGCTCCTGTACACAGCACTTCAGGATGCTCTGGACCATTAGGCTGCTGCATGGTCACCACTCAGAGTTGAGCTAAGCTTGGGCACTGGTACTGAATGTCACTTTGAGCCAAGCTTGGGCACTGGTACTGAATGTCACTTTGAGCCTTCAGCCAGTGGCTTAAAGGTGAAACACATGCAAGGAGTGAACTTAAGTGAGATGAAAATTATGAATCCTCCATGGAAGTTGACCAGCTACCCGACTTCTAAAGGTAGGATTTTCAAAAGTCATTGAGGAGCACAGATCCCCACCTTTTGCCCTACACATGCTGTAGTTTTGCTTTGTTGCAAGAACTGCATGTGCTTTCAGAACGAGACTGGACCCAGAGCTCCTTTCAACACTCTGCAGTCTTTCTCATCTCTCCAGACAGGTCAAAGAGGAAACACAGAATCACTGAGGTTGGAAGGCACCTCTGGAGATTGCCTAGTCCAATCCTCCAGCTCAAAGCAGGGTTGACTACAGCAGGTTGCTCAGGGCTGTGTCTAGACAGGTTTTGAATATCTTCAAGGATGGAAACTCCACAACCTCTCTGGGCAACCTGTTCCAGTGCTCAATCACCCTTAAAAAAGATAATTTTTTCTTATGTTTAAACAGCATTTCCTGTATTTCAATTTGTGCCCATTGCCTCTTGTCTTTTCACTGGGCACCACTGAGATGAGTTTGGCTCCATATTCTTTATTCCCTGTCAGGTATTTATACACATTGATAAGACCCCCTGAGCTTTCTCTTCTCCAGGCTAAACAATCCCAGCTCTCTCAGTCTCTCCTCATATGTCAGATGCTCCAACTCCTTCATCATCTTTGTAGCCTTTTGCTGGACTCACTCCGGCATGTCCATGTCCTCCTTGTAGTTGGGAGCCCGGCACTGGACCCAGCACTCCAGATGTGTCTAACCAGCACCGAGTAGAAGAGAAGGATCGCCTCCCTCAACCTGCTGACAGTGCTTTTCCTAATGCAGCCCAGGATGCTGCTGGCCTTCTTAGCTGCAAGAGTGCATTGCTGCTTCACGTCCGCTAGGACCCTGAGGTCCTTTTCTGTGCATGGGGTTATTATTCCCTCATGGGTGTATGACTTTGCATTTGCCTTTGTTGAACTTCATGAGATTCCCATTGGCCCATTTCTGCAGCCTGTAAAGGTCCCTCTGAAGGACAGCACAACCACCTATCAACGACTCCTTGCAGTATAGTCTCAAAACTCGCTGATAGTGCACTCCGTCTCATCATCCAGGTCATTAATGAAATTGTTAAACAGTATTGGCCCCAGTATCAATCCCTGGGGTGTACCACTAGTGACTGGCCTCCAGCTAGACTTCATGCTGCTGATCACAACTCTTTGAGCCTTGCAGTTTAGCCAGTTTCAGTTCTAATTATCTAGTTTGTACTTCATCAGTTTGTCAATGAGGACATTATGGGAAACAGTGTCAAAAGGCTTGCTAAAGTCAGGAAAAACAGTACCTGCTGCTGTCCCCTCATCCACCAAGCTAGTCAGCTCATCGTATAGGCTATCAGGTTGGTCAAGCATGATTTCCCCTTCATAAATCCATGCTGACTACTCCCAATCACCTTCTTGCCCTTAATACACCTGGAAATGATTTCCAGGGTTATTTGCTCCATCACCTTTCCAGGGACAGAGGTGAGGCTGACCAGCCTGTAGTTCCCCAGATCCTCCTTCTTGCTTTTCTTAAAGATAGGAGTGACATTTGCTTTCTTCCAGTCCTCAGGAACTTCCTCCAGTCACCAGGACCTTTCAAAGGTGATCCAGAGTGGCCTCACACACCAGCCAGCTCCCTCAGCACTCATGGATGCATCCCATCAGGTTCCGTGGACTTGTGTACCACCAGCTTCTCTTCATGTTCCCTAACCTGATCCTCCTCTCCTGAGGAGAAGTACTCCTTGCTCTAGACTTTTCCAGTGGGGATTGCTGAAGGCAAGTCTTACCAGTAAAGACTGAGGCAAAGAAGGCATTGAGTACTTCAGCATTTTCTATGTCCTTTGCCATCGAGTTCCTTGCCCCATTCAGCAGGGGATCCACATTTTCCCTGGTCTTCCTTTTGCTGCTGATACATCTGAAGAAGCCTTTCTTATTGCCCTTCACATCCCTCACCAGATTCAACTCCAGGTGGGCTTTAGCTTGTCTAACCTCATCCCCGCATGCTCAGACAGTGTCAATATATTCCTCCCAGCTCATCTGTTTCTGCTTCCACCTCTTGTATGCTTCCTTTTTGTGTCTGAGTTTTGTGAGGAGTTCCATGTTCATCCATGCAGGCCTTCCGTCACCTTTGTTTGATTTTCTGTGCATTGGGATGGACCATTCTTGAGCTTGGAGAAGGTGATCCTCAAAAAACAACCAGCTCTCCTGAACACGTCTTCCCATGAGATTCTTCCAGGCAGAGCCCCAAATAGGCCAAAGTCTGCTCTCCTGAAGGCCAGGGTTGTGATTCTATTTGCCTTGCTGAATGATGCCTTCAGAGCTGCTCTTTTGCATAGTCAACATGATCTAGGGCAAGCTATTTGATTGCCCAATACCTCAGGTTCCTCCTTTAAAAAAAATGAGGACAATAGTCTTTACCTACCTCAAGGCTGCATCATGATAGTAGAATATGTTAGAAGAAGAGCAGTAATGGAGGCCCCAGACATATCTGAGGGAGATAAGTCAGAAGAAAGAACTTATTCAGATCTCAGCAACAGACTTCAAACTTTCTCTGCTGTAAGCAGCCAAGGCAGTAAGACCCACTCAAAACTTTAGTTCTGCTCTGTGCCTCAGTTGCTATATCCAGAAAAGTGTCTGTAACTTCTGTCTGGGTAATCTTTGCCTGGGATGAGGCTAACCAGCACCCTCACAGATGATTGATATCTGCCCCCATCCCAGGCAGATATCTGAAATAATAACCCTCATCTTCTCTCTCTTCCTCTCCCCTTGGTCAGGCCCATCTCCCCGCACCAGACAACACTGAAGAGCAAACACTGATAAGCTGCACCAGGCACCAGCTGTCTCTGCACAGTGATAATGGCACATGTCACACACAGCAGACACCTGGTGTCACTCCCCACACACCTGCAGGAGCCTGCGCAAGGGAAACCTACCCTGTCATCTACTGAAGGGGATCTGCACAGTCCAGGCAGGAATCTCACTTGATACTGCTGCTCTGGGGGAGCCCTCTAACAAGACAGGGAACAGGAACCCCCTCTCTGTCTTCACACTGAACAGATGCCAGAAGCCACCTCCCTAGTCTTTATTACTGTGGTATCTCAACATCCTAAATTCATTAATAGATTCTGTGTTCATAATGGTCTCACTGGGAAATCCCTATCTTACAGGTGGAGAAATTGAGACACAACACAGGTAAAACGACTCACCCTGGGTCACAGGGTTTGTAGCAGATACAGGAATAAAATCCCAGATTCTCAAATCCCAGCATAATATCCTAGCTCCTGAACTGTCCATCATCCTGTTAGACATGCATCTAAGAACAATATATGACCCTTCCAAATAGTCATGTTTTGCTCTCATCCAGATGTTATCTAAAAGCCACTTACTAATGTAAAAGAGGGTTCCTAATTAGGCCCATTACCAACAAAGACATAAACCTGGATAGTGAATTACACCACAGAGACTTCCTAGCTCTCCCCTAGTACAAGTCATGGTCTGGACATGGTCCCAGAATGCCAGTAAGGACACTCCCCACACTGTTCTGCTGGCAGAGGTAGAAAGGATCCATGTATCCAGGTTTATCTATATGGAGAAGTAGACTGGAATTAATGACAATAGAGTGGCTTTCCCAGTGGACATTTCTTCCCACCAGTTAAAAAGTGACTATTCCTCCACAGCAGAGAAATCCCTCACAGAGCTCCTCCAGAATAATTACTCCGTCTCAGGGTAAAGCTCTTCTTGTTTGCTTAAAGGATGCACATCCATTGCAACTGCTTCACCTCCCTCCATCACAAGGAACTGATGAAAACTTAGGACAAAGAGGGGGAAGAATTAGGATAAAATAATGGAGAAAAGAAAGGGGCTGTGACATGCATTTCTGGCAGAGGAGCAGGGAACTGCTCTTGGCAAAAACGAATAAGTAAACAGAGGGAAACACAGGCATAGCACAAAAATTTACACAGAATGATTCTGTCTTCATGCAGTGCTGATCAGTAAGAGAGCTATACCTCTCGGCTTTTAAGTCAGGCAGCAAAAACTCAGCTTTGTACCTCGTGACCCAAAATTCAGTTCCAGACACATTATATTTTACGTCTTCTGCGAGACAAAAAATGAAGGTACCAATTACCAATTGAGAGGTAAACAGATGGCAAGGGGTGACCTAAAAGTAGCTACATTTCTTTGGACTGGAAGTGCAGCACCTCTGCACACTTACAGAAGGGGTAATGACCCCCTTCCCCTACTACCACCACACCAACTACTTTTACACATCCACCTTGGGAGGATGCAGGCAGTCTCACTCTCACCCAAGCTCATGGCCAGGAGTCCTATGCTTGAAACACTGTGGCACTGCTACAAGAACACCGTATTAAAGAGCTGCCACAGAACAGCATGACTGTAGGGCACAAAGGGATGCTCCAGATAAAAAGAAGGGCTTTCTTGGTAGTAGAGAAGAAAGGCAAGGTGCTAATTCTAAATGTGTGTGTGTAATTCTAGATGTGTTTGTCAGCCTGGGTGTGCTTAGACCCGCTGTGTAAGGGCTCTGCCTCAGTTTTGTAGGTATAAATAAAGAAAAATTCTATGAGCTTCAGTGTTGTAAACTCAGCAAAGTTTGTCCCTTGTGGAGTCAGGAAAGATCAGAGGGAACAGCTTTAATCACCCTCCATCAGAATGTGCTGCAAAACACACTTTTATCAAGCCATTGTAAGAAACTATTCCTAAAGACAAAATCAAAACATATAGCTTACTTTCAACTCTCTGCTCTGAATGAGATGGACTAGACTCAAGAATTCAGGAACCTGAAACTCAGGGAAACTTGTTAAAAATCATATTCTCCATAAACAAGACATCTCTTCTTCAAAAGACTAGGAACCCCTGGATTTTATTTTAAGGCCACATTTGAAGTGTATTTCAAAGCATACATTCCATATGGCTTTTAAGCCTAAATGTGTCTCTTATTAATGATTTGGGATCTTCAGCAGTGTTGGGGAGTTTTCTGTTTCATTTTAAGAAGCCTTTGCTGTTCACCTTTAAGCATAGTTCATGTGCCCGCATCAACACGTAAGAAGATACCCTCAGCCTTTCTGATTTATAAGTTTCTTCAATACATCAGCAAAGATTAAAGTGTGGCTAAACCTCCCCTTTTATCTTGGCATAATTCATTTTTACATCATATCAACCTTCTCCAGGGCTGGATATTTACATATTAATAATGAAGCCTGCTTTTTAATTCCTCCCCCTCCCCCATTCCTTTAGCTTCGTATATTAAAAAGTGTCGATAGATAAGACTTGGCTCTCAAATTAGCAGTGCTAGCAGAGTTCAAATTATTCAATTAAAACACAGACAGCTATGTTTAGAGTCCTCCCACATTTGAGCTAAGCTGGGATTTCATACACAAAGAAATTGCTCTGCTCTGATGTTAATGGAGGAGGAGTAGGTTTGATCACTTCCCCAAACCTGCTAAAATCATCTAGAAACAAAGGTTTGAAAGTCTTAACTATTTCTTAGTGATTGAGATTCCTATAAATATTTGGTGAAGTGAAAGTAGACTCAGGATGCAGTTTCATGGTTCTTTTAAGCCGGTTTAAGTGAGGGCTGCAATTAGAAGGAACAAGTGAGCTCTTCTCCACCCCATCATCTCTCTCCACCCCATCACTTCTCCTCCACCCCATCATCTCTCCCCAGTGTCCTTGTTGTGCTGGAACTGTTGTCCTGCAGCTGCATGGTTAGCTGTGCCAGGGAGCCAATCCACCTAAAAATATATATTTTTTTTAATGTCAGTTTTCTGCCAGATCATTTCCTACTGTACAGCTGCATAATCAGCAGTATTAGCAGAATGAAACATGGTGGGGACACATGATTGCAAGGTGGGGAAAGACTACTCCTTCTGACAGCAGCTAGCACTTTAGTCAACTCATAGTAGCCATGAAACCATAGCATAAGAATCTGTTTACATAGCTTTGACTGCAGAGCAGAGCAGATATAGCTACGCTAGCTTTAGACTGGTGTATCTGAGTATTAGGGCAGAGAGCTCAGGCCAGGCCCAGGATGTACCTATGTTCTTGAGTAGTTTTCATCCACAGATAGATAAAGCAGAAGAAGGAAAAAACCTCAATATACAATTGCAATTCTTTCCAGCTCTGCAAATTGCAATGATTCTCTCCTACAGGGCTTAAGCCAGCTCTCATCAACATCAGTAGCAGTCTTTACACTGACATCAACAGGAACTGGATCAAGCCTGCAGCAACTGAATACAGCAATGAACAGCAGCTGCCCTATTTCCCTCTACATTGCTGTGCTCCCATGCTCTCATAATTTTATTCTCTGCTTTTTGATATTTCATACAGTTCTTAGAGCTTCAGTTCCTGGAATCAAATGATTCCAATAAGAATATCTGCCCTCATTTAAAAGGAAAATCAAAAATTTCCCCTCAGCTTTGCAAAGAAGGTTAGAGAAAAAGAGCAGATTAATTTGCACAATACTGCCCCCATAAAGAAACAAAAAAATAAAAAGAAATCCATCTCTGGTTTTATGTCATTTTCATTTTTTTGTTTTTAAAAATCTTAGGATTGTTAATTATTTAATTTCCTAATAGTTTAAAAAAAAAGATGTTTGGTCTGGAGCTACTCTAAGAGATTGACAAAAAAACATGAACAAATTTTTGCACTGATACCAGCAGCACTGACAACATCATGCCCTGAAGAAGGAGGCTGTTGCTGAAACTTGTACCACTTGCAGTCACTGAATGTCTCCTTTTTCCTCACAGCATATATTTGATGCACACAGCAAAGTTGTAAAACACACTATAAGGGCTGCTGTAAGTGATTATAGAAGTACTAATTTCTGCAGGAGGAACTTCAGGGTCCTGCACTGGGCTCAGCATATAAAAGACCCTCCACTGTAGACTGTACTTCAGAGGGAAAGCAAAACATGCACATACTCATGTTTGAGGAGAAATCATGATAGATCAGTTTCCACTAATGAAAAGGGCTTGTTTTGCACATAATACAACAGCACTTCATGGGACCTCTTAGAATCAGGTACAAGCTGCCTTTTCTCTATACACCCTTTCTGCTAAGTGAAAGAAGGGCCTAGGAAAAAATGACATCATCAGTGGAGATTGTATCTTCTCCAGACAAACCAAGAACTGCTACCAGAGACTCAAAATCACAAGAGTCACTTAAAAGAAAAAAACAAGATAAAAGATACTAATAAACATTGGGTTTCCTTAGTGACCTTGCGGTGTTCCAGTCTCTCCAACTGCATTAAGGTTACTTTTTTTTTTTCCTAGACCCAGGAAAAACAGTAACTTCATTTCAGCAAAAATAACAGTGTTACCTAACCCTTATTTGGCACTTTTTATCTGCACCTCCCAAAAGAGGTTGATATCATTATCTGCATGTAATGGCATGAACTCTAACAGTAGCACACAAGCCACTCAAAGGGTCCAGGGTCCAGTACAAAGCCAGGAGTTGCAGCCACCAGCAGCATACCCAGCAGAAAACATCTGTGAACTCCTGCTCTATGCCTAACTGTAAAAACACTTCCTATCTAATCTACTGACTTGAGAATTTGAAGACTCTAGTATAACATCAATATTGGGAGTCTGAATTTTTTGTTTGTTTTAAATACAGGAATTGTCAACAGCTGTATTCTTACAGGTGTTCACTCAGCCTGACCCTGTTGTTCTTCTTCAGACAATACACTCACTGATGCCAAGTCTCTTCCCAAATGGGCCCAAAAGAGCCAGATGAGAAGTGTTGCCTCTGGCTGTATGGAAGTTAAAGATGGGCATCTGCCTGTGAGGCAGAAAACAGAAAACTGGACACACTCCTTTATTTCCACAGGGATAAGAAAGACTCACAGAACAGATAAAAAAATAGCTGTAAAACACTGAGGACTAGCAATAGTGCAATGTTAGAAATCACCACCCTCTTCTGACTGTGAGTCAGTTGTACAGTCTGGATGTGCCCTCCCCTCCCATTCCCCTCCATCCCTGGCAGAAAAAGCAGTCCAGAATCCCTGTCTGTAAAACACTCCAGACAACCAAGAGCTTATCTAGGCATCTCAATGATTTTACAGTGTTACATATATCCTAGTATCACAAGAATATGTTTTACCTTGAGGCAAATGTTTTAATTTATGTGCATGTGAGCTATTTGCAATACCTCCACCAAATGGAGCCCATATAACCCGTCGGATGGCTTTCACCCAATCTTCCATTTCATTCTGGGAATTAGCCATGAGCAGGAAAGCTTCATGATTGACAGGCATCTTTTCACGGTCCCCTGCACCACCTGAAAGACAGAACACAAATCTCTT
The DNA here is from genome assembly GCF_003343035.1 of Apteryx rowi. Classification (NCBI taxonomy): domain Eukaryota; kingdom Metazoa; phylum Chordata; class Aves; order Apterygiformes; family Apterygidae; genus Apteryx; species Apteryx rowi. Next base: position 4,826,031 of record NW_020448085.1, on the reverse strand, counting down.
AGCATCTAGCTCAGAAGAGAGCAACTGATTTTTAAAACCACCAAAAGTCTGGATCAAAATCATCAAATGATCATTTTAATTGAGCATTTTTATACCTGCTTCCTACTGATGTGCTGCAGCATCCACAAAGCACAGGCAGATAGAGGAACAAAGCTAATGTAAAAAACACATGGTTCGAATACAGGAATCAGGAGACATTGTGCCTGTTGTCCTACCAATAAACAAAGGGAGAGCACAGGCTGTAAGACCCTGCAGGAGGAGCTCTAAAAAAATTTCACATACCTGTGCTGAGGTAAGGAGAGGTTATTTCCCAAAAGAAAGGGGCAAGGGAACTGTGAGATACTTTAGAACTTGAGATGCAGAAGTCTCAAGCTCATGTATTTTCCCCAACCCCCTGGGAATTTCTAGTCTCAAGATGGAAAGAGAGATCCATTCTGATTTTGGATCCAAGCCAGGAGCAATATTTTGAAGAGGAGTTAAGACTTGGGGGTATAAACCTGACTCTCCCACTTGAAATAAAAACTTTAGGAGCCATTAATGTTGGTGGGCAATACCACAGGAAAGCATTAACCAGAATATCAGATGCGCTCAAGCTGCCCTATACATCTGTCATTTATGGATGCTCCAAGACTCGCAACACCTGAACCCTTCTATTTCCATTTTCTTTTTAGCTCAGCACTCCAGTCAGTTTAAACCTTCCCCTCATTCCTCATTTTACGTCCCAAAGCTGGATACAACTTAACAAGGACTACTGAAGCACATAATAGCTTTATTGGAGCAGTCTCTGTAAAGAGGCTACAGACTCCATCCAACACAGCAGCTGCATCACTAGCAGCCTGGAGCTTCTCCATCACCATGGAAACCGCCTTTGACTTTGCCATGGAGATAATGTCTTCGTTGTTGTGTCACTGTCATTTCCGGGCTGACATGGTTTTTAGTATCTATTGGACAAGTGAGAGCTGCCAATCTGTGCTGAGCAGCTGAGATTGCTTGTTCATGGAGTTCAGAGATAAGAGCAAGACACTGGTATGTGGTGGTTTCTAGGGAACTGACTGAATGTACACAGACTGTGCGCCTCCTAAATCCTAGTTAATCCAGGGAAAGCAGCAAGCCAAGGAAGTACTTGTTCTTGCTATCAGTTGTTTCCTGGCTTAGACACACTCATGGATCATGCTCTGTTTTGCAAAGCAAAAGGGGTAAAATGAGATTCGGCTGGAAGGATTTTGTGGCTCTCTGAGAAGCAATTTACTGAACCGAGAAACTGAAGCAAACCTTTAGTAACAAACAGAGACAACGGGCCTGGGCCTAGGCATGCCTCATGAGAAACAAAAGCCAGGGCCTTCCTTCCCCACATGTATCCCAATTCTGATTCTTTCTTCATATCATCCTCCCAGCCAGTCTTCCATTTTGCATTTACCGAACGATTTACATCCCATACGACATATGAAATAGAACAGCTGCAAGAGGCAGGCACCAAATGCCAAGCTCTGGTGTGCACAACCCCAGACATAGGAGCAGAGGGCAACCTGGACCTGTGGTTTTGCTCTGGATACTCTAACAGGCCTTGATTGGCTACCATGTCGCTGCATTACCAAACCCAAAGGCTCCACAACCTCATTTCTTCATCTATTCCCACTCTCCCTCTTTCTGTCCACAAAGCCCAAATTCATGGGAGGCCTTTCTCCAGGGTCTCTCTCCAATTCTGCTCTCAAGAATCTGTTTTTATCCCACTTTCCAATAGGCCTGGTTAAATGACAGAGTTTTAGTGATCTCTCAGTGCTGCAGTGAAATGAGATAGGCAGAAAGGCAGCTGAGCACCAGGCCTCAAAGGAGTCGGCTCACCCCATAATTGACACTCATTTTATTTCAGTCTCTAGGTAGTACTACATTGGCCCCTCTCACCTCAGGCAGACATGCATCCTTCCGGCTGACCATCAGCTATCCCCTTGGTTCCCTTCACAGCATTAAAGCCTTATTACTGCTACCAACAATGGTTGTGGTTATCTTCAACACAGCAGATAGAAATCTTACAGCTAGGACATTCATAGCTGCCAACTGACTAACTTTACTTTGATATGTCCCAGTCTTGCAAAATGAGCTGTCTTGCTTTACTCCAGTGTATGAGAGCTTCCACGCACACAAATACATGTGCACGTGTGCAGTATGCCCCTACAGCCATTGAAGTTTTGGGGATTTGGGGAAAAGAAGTTAGAGGCTCAGCAACCTGAAGCTCTAGCTTGAGCCTAGGATGCAGGCATTCAAATAAATCAGTGCTCCATCATACTCTACTGCAAGGACATACTTTATCCTTCATGTACAGCACTGTGAGAGTAGGAAATCACAGCATGTGAAACTCCTGTCACAGACTACTTCTTTTAGCAACATACTCAACCTCAAGGTGAAAGCAGACTTCACCAGGCCTAATTCTTCTACCTTACCTTGCAGACCTATTGCCATGCCCCTCCACAACAAAACACCTTACAGGAGATATGATGGCAAGAAAGAGTTTTTTCACAGCCCCTAGCACACCTCAGAGACAAGGGCTCAGGACCTGACTTATCAGTACCATCTTTACCAGAGAGATGGCCTGAACTTCAGCTAGTTCTTCAAAGGAATGAAACAGTTTGACAAAAAAACATGTGCTGTATGAGTCTCACTGCCAGCAAACAACTGAGCTCAGTCAGGATACAACACAGACCCTGTTCTTAAATTTAAGGGACTCAACTGAGGTCTCGCCCACCCCAGGTATGAAGGACAAGAAGAGAGCAGAGTCTTAGCTTAGAATGAATTACTGAGTGCAAATTTGGTCAGAACAGCTGAACTAAGCCATGCAAAGAGTGCCATAGAAAGTGTAATAAGCAGAGAAGGATCAAGGATTCTTCTGACTGAACTTAACAGAAGTGGTAACTTGATGAACAGAAGTGGTGCCTCAGCATCTTCCCATTGAATCATTGTCCCACAGGGACCTAACTACAACTCCCCTTCCTCTAAGATGTTACTTTGGACCAGCCAGTAGCCTTCTCAACCTTCTTGGGCCTTTTTCATGCAAAGGTCTAGGGAAAAATATTTATATTTTTATTAGTCAGTAAAAAGTGAAAACTAAAAAGAAACAGGATGGGAAAAAATTCCTGTACATATTGCAGAACCTAGGCCTGAGACTCTGCCAAAAACTACACATGCAGCTCCTCTGTGGTTGGCTCTCCCCCACTGATACTTTAAATAGGAGCAAGGTCATGATCCTAACAAGCTGCCTGTGGGATAGACAGTACTGACTAGTCACATGAGTACAAGCAAATACTACTCCACGCATGGACACTAGCTTAGAAAACAGAACACGCTTCAGAACTGCTTTTTAAAGAAAGCCACATATGTTAACGTGGGATGAAAATGCAGTAGCAGAGCAGGTAGACCCACCTATAACCAATTTTTTCTTCTATGACATTTTAACCATGTTCCTTTCCCCACACTGCTGGCACCTTTCGCTGCATCCTTGAGGCAACAAGCAGAACTAGAGAGTTACCTAAAGGGCAGAGTTCAGACTTGTCTCTTTACGTTGTTGTAACAGTCAACAGATTTTGAGAGTCTCAGCATTCACAAGAACTAGAAACAGCTAAATTCAAACCCTCAGATCTTCTTAAATAAACAAACAAAAACTCCCCATATTCTTTAGAAGTCCAGAATTTAACCTAAAATTCACAAATCCTTTCTTTTCTGGGCCCAGACCCAAAACAGGACCTCCTTCTGGGATTCAGATTTGAGTTGGCAACTGCAAACACTGTATGAATTCAAACACACTGGTCTTTAGCAACTGGAAAATCATTTTAAACCTCTCTGCCTGGAAATATTTAGATACAGAACTTTAGTTTTGCCTATCATAGCAGTATGAAGTTTGCTTTCAAATGCTGCAGTCAGACTTCATTTCTGCCACTAACAGAGCTCAAGCCCATGCTATCGTAGCTGTTAGACTCCAGCCCTAAAGTACACAGGCGCTACTTCTACTGTGTAAATCAAACAGGGCTCTGGCTACTCAGCACCATGGCAGAGGAAGAAACACTCTGCTAAGCATTTTAAACACAGACAAGGGCTTTCCATGCCTTGAACAGAACCTCTCACACATCTTTAATCAAGCTCCTGTACAAACAAGACTGGTCCTCAGAGACCGTCACTGCTCAGCTCAGGACTGCCAAGGGCAGACATTCCAGCCCTTCTGCTCAGAGTTACTTCCAGCTCTAGACTGGAGAAAAAATAAAACCATTTGCAAACACAGAGTGCAAGCACCTCAATGTATGTGGGGGAAGCAGGGGCCTTAACTTTGGGGAAGAACAATCCAACAGCTTCAGCATTGACCTATGGCTTGGGGTTCCCCTGCGTTCAATCGCCTGCTCTGCTGCAGACTTCCAGCATGTCGTTGTATAAGATGCACTAGATTCTGTCCCTAACTGTAAAACACATCAGCAGCACTATTTGTTTCCTTCGCAGGTGTACAGAAACAGCAAACACTTTCAAAATTGTGAAATGTGACAGCAACCACACAAGTACATAGAGTAAGCGTGAAGGCCTGGAAGGATTCAGGGACTTGTTCTGCTATTGCCCACCACCAAAAGAGCTGCAGATCCCAGCAGACATCGGTGCTTTGCCAGCCCTGCCTCTAGGTACCTTTGTAAAGCACTTTATACGCACTGATAGATCTCTTTGCCTCAAGGAAACAGAATAGCTCCAGACTGCTAGCTCCAGAGCACAAATGCTTTCTCTTCTAGGCCCAGACTGGTTTAAGCTGGCAGTGATGCTGTTATAAGCTGTTTGCTCAAGTGGCTCATGTAACTGCATTGCAGATGGCCTTGGAGCCATCTGCTGCTGTCGTCTGTATGGCATTTACCTCAGAGTAACATGCCACCTCCTAATCCTTAATAATCATCATCTTTCCAGGCTCCGTCCCAAAACAGAGAAGAACAAACATTGAAAGACTGGGACAAGCAACTTGCCCATGGTCAGATGGGGCACTGCAATAGCAACAGAAATTAAAATCCACACCGAAAAACCCTGTTTACTGAACAATCCTTCCTTTTAGAACCATCTTAGTCTGGTATGTGTTCACTGGAAAGTGCAAAACACATGGCTGCCAATATGCCATATTTAACTGCCCTGCCCTGTGTTCCTGTTCAAAGAACCTGTAACAGCAGATCAGTTGCATCTGTCTCTTTCTAAAACTTTTTCCAAAGAGGAAACTTCGGAATTGTTCTTTTGCCTAGAACTTCATTCACACAAGCATGACCTTCATCAAAGGATGACATTTGCAGAGCCAAGCTTCAGATCCCCTCTCTTTGTGTGAAGATGAGGGAGCAGGACTGGACTGGTCTTCCTGCTAGGAGATGTTCCTGTCCCATTACACATAAAGGGAGGAATTTCTTTATTCTCAAATAAAGTTGCTGTCAGGTTCTGCTGAAGGTTGGCAGCTTCCTTTTAGTTCAGGTTTGCCTTCCTCTATAATACATACACACATGAACATGCAAATAGGATTAAGTATGTTCATACATGAAATACATGTTCAGTACAACAGGCTGAATAATATTTGAATTGATTTAAGAGATTCTGCGTTTTTCGAATCATCCTGCCCCCCCCAAGTAAGTTTGCCTTTCCCCCCTTTCTTACACAGTTCTGCTTACTGATTTGCTTGTGTATCATCAGTATAGTGGGAGTACTGAAAATTTAAACCATTACAAATGCTTGCATATAAGTGTGTATGCACATGTGTATATATCTAACTGTTTTTACTGCTTTGGTGTGGATGGCAGTGTGCAGTTTTCAGTAAGGATGAAATTGTTAGCCATGCACATGCTGTTATGGTGTGTGGAGAAATGAATGGCAGTTCCAAGGCTGCATTATCAAAGGGGTGCCTGATGGGCAATGCTATGGCCCAAATGACGTATTTGCCCTCAGTACTAAAGCAAGTAGTGACAGGAAGCCTTTGATTGCAGACAAGCAGCAACAAAGATCTTGACAAATGAACAAAAACTAGCATCCACAGCTGAAAAGAACAATCGCAATGATTCATCTTCCGTGACCTCCTCTTTATGGTTCTCTTAAAGGTGAGCATCAGATTTGGAGATCTAAGATCTCACTGCTAATGAAGGAAGGCAAAAAATGAGCTGAAGGAATTCTGTGAAGATTAAGGGCAGCTATATTAGGGGAATCTTCTTCTGTAAAGCAAAAAAAAAAAAAAAAAGTCTCAATCTTTGGATTACTAAAAGACACAAAAGACATAATAGTGAGCAAGCAAAAGGTCACTGAGAGCACTTGGAATAGTTACTTGAAACCTAACTCAATTCCTTAATCACTGCCTTTGATTCCAGCTCATGCTGAACCTCTGTCCTGAGCCCTCTTTGCCTTCTCCCTCAAAAAGTTTCCAAGAGCATGATTGCTAAAAATAGACCCAGTCTATCATATCTGAATCTTGTGTCAACCTACCACCTAAAGCATGCAGTTTGACTTGGGTACACCCAATAACTCTACCTCTTTCCTGCTATTTTTTCTGGATGATCCTTTAACAGAAGGGAAAGATGGCTGGGAATAGGAACCTGACCTTGAAATGCTCCATTTAGGCTACTTCAGAACACAAAAAGCAGTAAGAAAAATCTGAAGAGCCAAAGAATGGGGGATAAAAATAGGGAAAACTGACAAGAACTATGGGGATATGATCTGTAAAGAATCAAGTGGTAAACAGCGATGTGTGCTTGCAATGATTAAATACACACATACACACACACATTTTATATATATATATATATATATATATATATATAAAAAAAAGTCTGGAAGTTGAGAGTCAGTTCGTGATCACATTCAAAAAAGCTTACAAAATAAAGAAAAATTAAGGTTTGGGAATTTAGTATTACACAGAGAGCAAATAAAAGAAATGAGTTTTGGATCAAAGTCATTTTATTCTGTTTCAGTTCCTATGGTCAGTGTAATGCCACTTTTTCCTAAAGAAACATGCTCCCTTGCAGGTGAATGGTGTTTTATTTCCACAGTTTGTAATTAGTCTGAGGAGTTTCTCATATTCAGCTTTCATTTGGTTGTTGCAGTGAGGAAAGTGAAATTTTAAATACCTTTTATTGTACAGGATAAGTCCAGCTCATAAATTGACACGGTTCGTGTTTTCTTAAGACAGAATTTACAGCTGTACACTAGATTCTCATTGACTTTTCAGTCAAATACAAATGCCTAATTCCCTTGAACACTTTTAAACTGAGCAGGTTTAGTGATAATTACAAATAGAAGATGATCAAATTTTCAACTAACAGTCCTTGAAGGGGATTTTCAGGAGTCCTTAACTGATTTCAGATCCCAGATTTTAGACCTTATCCCAGAGGATGATGCAAAGGCAGGCCAACAGGCTAAAGCCTCTGCTATCTATAAACTAATCCAAAGGCTCTGATCTGCTCTCTTCCCACTACACACACACAAACACACACACCTTCTGTGGTTTCAGATGCCATAAACTGCTTTAAAGAAGCACCAAAGAGCTTAAACCTCAGAACTCTGGTTTCATATACAAAAAGTTTGACAAGACTTAACATGAACAGAGGCACAGCTTTTCTTGTACTGATACAGAGACTACAGAAAACTCTTAAAAACATAAGACTGGCACTGCATTTCAGTTGTCAGGATGAAGTGTATAGTTATCAAAACTACATGATATTAAAGAAGATTTCATTTATTCTTTTATATATAAAATTTGTAGCAGGTTAGCTTGACTTTTTTTTTTTTTTTTTTTTTTTAACTTCTGTCTGAAGATGCCTATCTTGGTATATGTTTGACCAGCATTGCTCTAGACTTACCTATTACTCAAAAAAGTAAACTGAAAAGCTTGTTAATCCTACGGATCACTTCAAATAAACCAAAACCTTGATAGTGAACAAGTTCATATTCCAGATCTGTCACACACTATAAATTGACCTCACACTCTAGGAACCACAGCAAACAAAATAAAAGGAAGGGAGAAAGACAATTTCAAGTGCTCTTAAAGTAAGAGCAAGTAGCACTGTGCACAAATGCCACCTTAAATCCCTGCTTATAAATTGTTCTCTCGATTACTTGGCACTTTACAATGTTTAAGTTTACCTAAGCTGAAATTTTTCATGTTCTTTATCTGCCTCAGGCTGAACTGTGAGAAGTTTCAGTAAAAAAGGTTCAGCCATTTTTAAGTTACACCTCTGGCATTAAAAACCCATTTGTTGTAATTGCATTCAAATGCTCTCATGCCTTCTTGTTTTCAAGGACTTGAAACTTCACAGAGTAAACTATTATGCTGCCAGTGATGTGCTGCTCACTGTGGTCGTGAAGTACAGCTTTATCTTGGCTAAGCTGAATGCACAACTATGGGAAGGCCATCTCTACTGCAGCAGCCCAATCTTCAGAGTTGGGTTGGGCCCAGACATAATGTGCAGCCACTAAGCAGATTAATTTTTCAAGGACATAGCATCTCCCTTGCACCAACACAGCTCAGGCTACATTCTCCCCAGCTCATGCCCACAATTAATTTGCTCCATGAAAGAAGCACCCATTAACTAAGGTCGTGCTGCCTCCCTCACTAAAGAGGTTTCAGGACCCTATGAAACATACCCCCAGCTGTGTATAGGATCCCTATAGACAAGCTGCATTGTCATTACTCTGGAATTTCTTTGTATCAGCTTCTGCTAACTGGCAGCAAGGGAGGAAATGTCTCTGACATGGTGACAGCTTGTTTAGGAAGCCAGCAGACTCCATTTCAAATGGAAACTGAGTAACAATAATTAACTTGAGGAGCAACTGCTAAAACAGCAATTGCTGGGAGCTGCATGACAGCACTTTGCCTCTGCTGTGACTTGTGTGTTTCATCCTGAGTGTGAATGCTAAAGTACTTATATTCCAATTATCTCCAAGGATGCTTCAGGGGGTTGGAATGTCAAATCAGCAACAGTTTGCTCAAGTCAATTAAACCCTTGTGGCTCTTGACTCAAATAATGTTTCTTGATAGGGGATACGGGATTACTGTAGAGCAAACACATTCACTTCAAAATCTCAGTCATGACAGAAATGGCACCATGATGCAACAGCTTCTTCTCTGGTGGAGCTCTCAGTGTGTTCCTAAGGCAATACCTGCTGATGAAGCAGGCTAATTTAAGGTATGCTGTTGCCTCTTGAAAAACAAGCAGCCACTGCTGACACTAACATTGTTTTGCTTGCCAAGTGACAGATATCTGGCACCTTGGCACCAGCTTCTTACTGGAAGAAGAACGTTCCTGCTGGAGAAGAATCTGAAGGTGTTGGGAGTCTAGGGATATTTGTGGTCCAGCTTCTTCCATTTGCACAAGCTTGAGCTCCAGAGCCAAGGTGCATGCAAACACAGCACACAAACTCCTCCTTTCAAAATCTGTCCAACACAGGCCATTAGCTCCTGGGGAGCAGTTCATCTTACGCAGTATCTTTCTCAGAGTGATAAAAAGACAACTTCTGTCCCTCTCTGCAGATGCTCCCCCAAGCCATCTCTTCCCTTCACAGGGGGAAAAAAAAAACAAAAAACAAACAAAAAAACCCATTCTGCAACAAAACCTGAAGTCTCTGGTGGTGATCAGGAGCAGGGATGACAAGTGGGAGAAAGGAAAAGTTGCACAGCCTTTTCCCTAGCATGTTACACAGACTGCCTAGCACCAACAGGAGGCTGCTTTCCCTTATCCTTCTCTTTTCTTCTGTTCCAGGAAACCAACCCTTGCATTCTTTCTCCAATTTATTTCAAATCTAAAGAGTTAGAACAAGCTCAGCCTATAAGAGCTATGAAGTGTACAACTGCTTGCACTAAGCAAAGCTCCTGATCATTTCACTGTTCTCTGATCCGGACTGGAAGGAAATGAAATTTTCTCAGCCCAATAGAAACCACACACTCACACGGAGGCGATACCACAAGCGGAACGTGTGCCTGCCCCTGCAAGGCACATTGCAGGAGGCACATCTAAAATAAGGCAACTATGAATTTGAGGGTACAAAAAAAATTACAAGGTTATGTACAAAAGACTCATAAAACAGTGGCACATCTGTGCAAAGCAGGCCATACAGCTCAGTGAGATTCTCCAAAGTGACAAGCATTAGACACTTCTGAGGAATGTATCAAATTATATACTCCAATTGTGGTTGTGTTTACCTGCTACTATAAGAGAAGAAATTTCTTCCTGACCCCAGATGATGATCTTTCATGCTTTGAAATATCTGAATGAAAATGACTGGATGATTTTTATGCATTATCATGCAATCACAAGCAATTTTCTAACTCATAAATATTTCTTCAATTCTTTAACACTGAAGACAAGAGTGGAGTGAGATCTTAAATCCTGAAGAGAAATTAGTCACCACAACATCAGAATGCCAAAATCTGATCTGTTTTTGTTTGACAAATCCATGCTGGAAATATACAGCTTACACATTCTTCTGGGAGCGCTGTTGCGCTCACATTTTTCAAAACGCTCATTGGTAGGAGTGGAGTGGTTCTCATGCCTTCTACATAAGTCTCACTGCAACTATTTTTTACTCCTTCTTGTCCCTCATAAGCCTAAATTTTCTTCCCCCTGCACCTACTGCACCATGAAATTAAAGGCTCCCTCACTGTATTTTTAAAAGACAATGTGCCTGCCATCTTAGCCAACACTCTGGACCTTGAACTAGGAAGAATCAGGGTGAAACCATCAGCTGCTACAGCTTAGGCTGAAGACACCAGGCCTTTTGTTGAGTCTGTAAAGACTCAGATCCTTTGTAGACTGAACACAGAGTTCTACAAAAATTCAAGCTAACCAGTTAAAAACGTTATTTTTTTCTTCAGTGAAGTGACTGAAGCTTTACAAGCACAATTTTGGCAGCAGCAAATAAATGAACTATCATTAAGGACTTAATACTTGCTGACTTCATTTTTACAAAAATGAAGTCATTTGTCACATTAATGCAGGAAAGGGGTTGAAACATAAAAGAATATATATTGTAAACCCTTTGCAAAATGTTGGCAAATTTGGAAAAATAAAACCTTGTTGATATTAATGACAAGACAATATTGATGGTAGTAGTACCAATCTAAACTTAAACCTAAGAGTTCAAGGATATTCTGATCGAAGTCTATGGTCCAGGCTCAAGAGCGGTGCATCCCTATGAGTAGGAAGTCAAGCAAAGGAGGTAGGAGACCTGCRTGGATGAGCAAGGAGCTYCTGGYAAAACTCAACCAGAAGAAGGAAGTCTACAGAAAGTGGAAAGGAGGACAGGCCACTTGGGAGGAATATAGGAACGTTGTCAGAGTATGCAGGGATGCAACGAGGAAGGCTAAGGCCCATTTGGAATTAAATCTGGCAAGAGATGTCAAGGACAAGAGGGGCTTCTTCAAATACATCAGTAGCAAGAGGAGGACTAGGGAAAACATGGGTCTGCTGCTGAATGGGGTGGGTGTCCTGGTGATGAAGGATACAGAGAAGGCAGAATTACTGAATGCCTTCTTTGCTTCAGTCTTTACTGCTCAGGCCAGCCCTCAGGAACCCCAGACCCTGGAGACAAGGGAGAAAGTCTGGAGAAAGGAAGACTTTCCCTTGGTTGAGGAGGATCGGGTTAGAGATCACTTAAGCAAACTTGACACCCACAAATCCATGGGCCCCGATGGGATGCACCCACGAGTGCTGAGGGAGCTGGTGGATGTTATTGCTAGGCCACTCTCCATCATCTTTGAGGGGTCATGGAGAACAGGAGAGGTGCCTGAGGGCTGGAAGAAAGCCAGTGTCACCCCAGCCTTCAAAAAGGGCAAGAAGGAGGACCCAGGGAACTACAGGCCAGTCAGCCTCACCTCCATCCCTGGAAAGGTGATGGAATAGCTCATCCTGGAGGCCATCCCCAAGCATGTGGAGGAAAAGAAGGTGATCCAGCATAGTCAGCATGGCTTCACCAGGGGGAAATCATGCTTAACCAATCTGATAGCCTTCTCTGATGGAATGACTGGCTGGGTAGATGAGGGGAGAGCAGTGGATGTTGTCTACCTCGACTTCAGCAAGGCTTTTGACACTGTCTCCCATAACATCCTCATAGACAAGCTCAGGAAGCGTGGGTTAGATGAGTGGACAGTGAGGTGGATTGAGAACTGGCTGAATAGCAGAGCTCAGAGGGTTGTGATCAGCGGCACAGAGTCTAGTTGGAGGCCTGTAGCTAGTGGTGTCCCCCAGGGGTCAGTACTGGTTCCAGTCTTGTTCAACTTCTTCATCAATGACCTGGATGAAGGGACAGAGTGCACCCTCAGCAAGTTTGCTGATGAGACAAAACTGGGAGGAGTGGCTGATACACCAGAAGGCTGTGCTGCCATTCAGAGGGACCTGGACAGGCTGGAGAGGTGGGCGGAGATGAACCTCATGAAGTTCAACAAGGGCAAGTGCAGGGTCCTGCACCTAGGGAGGAATAACCCCATGCACCAGTACAGGTTCGGGGTTGACCTGCTGGAAAGCAGCTCTGCGGAGAAGGACCTGGGAGTGCTGGTGGACACCAAGTTAAGCATGAGGCAGCAATGTGCCCTTGTGGCCAAGAAGGCCAATGGGATCCTGGGGTGCATCAGGAAGAGTGTTGCCAGCAGGTCGAGGCAGGTGATCCTCCCCCTCTACTCAGCCCTGGTGAGGCCACATCTGGAGTACTGCGTCCAGTTCTGGGCTCCCCAGTACAAGAGGGATGTGGCACTACTGGAGCAAGTCCAGCAAAGGGCTACAAAGATGATTAGGGGACTGGAGCATCTCTCTTATGAGGAAAGGCTGAGAGAGCTGGGCCTGTTTAGCCTGGAGAAGAGAAGACCGAGAGGAGATCTTATCAACGTGTACAAATATCTAAAGGGAGGGTGTCAAGAGGATGGGGCCAGACTCTTTTCAGTGGTGCCCAGCGACAGGACGCGAGGCAACGGGCACAAACTGAAGCACAGGCAGTTCCATCTGAACATGAGGAAAAACTTCTTCACTGTGAGGGTGACAGAGCACTGGAACAGGTTGCCCAGAGAGGTTGTGGAGCCTCCTTCTCTGGAGATATTCAAAACCCGCCTGGACGTGATTCTGTGCAACGTGCTCTAGGTGACCCTGCTTGAGCAGGGGGGGTGGACTAGATGATCTCTAGAGGTCCCTTCCAACCTCAACCATTCTGTGATTCTGTGTCTTGCTACAGTTTGCACAGTATAGCACTCTTTTAGCAGTCTCCTTTTATATCTGGCTATTCATAGATTAACCAATGAATCTCCTAAACATGATGGGGCACAATACACAGTACCTTTCACTATGGCAACAATGCTCTTTGGCAAAAAAGAAAGTTTATAGTTGTTACTTGGGCTAAGCACTGCAGCCCACTCAGAACACAACTGTGGATGGCTAATGGAATTGAGGTTGTGCTGATGCAAAAAGCAGGGGCCTCATTTCTTTGTGCCGTAGGGCAACTGCCACTGAGCTGCTGGCAGAACAATGCTTAAAACAACCAATGCTCCACCCACTGGCAATGGACAAACACACACATGCAATTAGAATTTTTCCCTCCCAGTTAATGGCATTATCAGAAAGACCATAGAAGTTCCTCTGAAGTGGCTAATCTTCAGCAGATGTAACCCCACTTTTCAAGAACATGCTGACTTAGATACGATTTAAACAAGAAATTAAAAGAGGCTGCTAGATAAACAATATCTCATCCTGAGATCTCTCTTCAGCCAGTGAACTTGTTACCACTGAAATAAAGGGAACTGTTGCACAAAACACTCTTCTCTGAGACCCAACAGGTTTCCCAGGGGAAGTCCTGTCTGCAGCATTTGTTGCCATTTTTGCACACCGGGATGCTACAGATGTACCCCTCCAAGGCATCCCTTCTTGATGCTTGTATGCCTCCTACAGGACAGACCAAAGGTCTGTACATAGGTAGTGTCTCTTCTGTCAGCTAACATATTTACCTTTAAATTGTGGAGCCAAATAGTGAAGCTCAGGAGCACATCAGTAGTCACAGCACAGTTCAGGATGGCCACTTGTAAAAGCACATTTGTATTTTGGGACTATTCACAATTTCCATCACACATGGCAGGATTGCCCCAAGCATTGCCTCGCAAACTTCCATCCCCACAGCACAGAAAGCTCACCAATACCAAAGCAATTAGCCACTGACCTGCTGCTGTCCAGCTCCTCCAGACAACAGTAACCTGCTTCTGGGCTTGTACTGCCTTTGCCTTCTGTGTCCCCCAATACTCATGGTCTGGGGCAAACTCCAGTAAAGTGACCTTCTTCATGCAGAAATTCTTGATCTTCTGCTGGTCTTGCTAGATCTGCATGACACTGTAGTCTGAATGTTCTGTTGCTGACAGGCTTTCTTGAGAACAGTTAGTCAGCAGAGGGGAAATCTTGGTATTTGAAAACCTGGATCAGCAATCTCTTTTCCTCTATATTGCACACATCCTGCCCAATCTCTTAGCAAACCACACTGACACCTACTAATAGCTTCAATATACTGCCAGAAGGTCCTCCAAACCATCTTTTACTCTTTGCCAACTTGCAGCAACTTTTGCCCTACATCAGACGAAACAAGAGTTGCAAGAGTGCCAACAGCCAAACAGGTCTTTGCTGTGCTTCAAGCAAAGGCTACTGATCAAAGCCAGATCGCAGCCATAGCAGAAGAGGCTCCCTTTTCTAACTAGGCAAACTAGAATTTCCACACAGGAACATGGAAAGGAGACAAAGGCTCAGGAGACATTAAGAGCCATGGGAATATGCCCCACAAGTCCTGAAGACTCACGTGGGTGTGCAGAGCAACCAAGTGTGTTAGGGCGACTTTCTTCTGGCCTGAGAGTGTATTTGCAGCATGGATGCTCATGCTGCCATACCAAACTAACTAGACTGAAATTATCTCTAGAGCAAGAACTATTACCTCTTGGAAAGTCTCAGTGCTGAATCTTTATGGAAAGTCTCAGTGCAGAACCAGGAAGCCATATAAATCAGAGACTGAACTTTCCCTAATTTTAGATTCAAGTACTAGGCAAAAGGAGGCAGCAGGTTTACCATGCACAGTTACACGTGTCAGTTTAGGACCCACAGATTCTCAGTAAATCCAGACATCTGTATATTTTATGACATCCAAATGAAGAAGAAGAAAAAGTTCTTTTCTCAAGCAACTCTGAAGCCTTGCTCATTGCAAGTTGTGACAGGGTTGCCAGTCTGACTGCTTTTGCCGGTGTGGCATCAATTACACAAATTAGATCTAACTAGGCCATGAAGATCTAGCACTTGGGTAAGACTGGTGGAATACCAGCTGCATTGCTTGGAATGCTCTATATAGGCAATGTATTCAAGTATTTTTATGTTTATAGGCACAGAAAGCACATTTTAACAATGTTGATGTCAGTGGGCCTGTTGCACAGATGCATTTGGCCCAGCTGGTCCACAGAGAAAAGTTAGAGCAGGAAACAGTCCATCTTCCTTTTGAGCCCCCTCCCTCTGTTCAACCCACTCCGTTCTAAGAGCACAGAACTGACTGCAGCCATCACAGACAGCATGTGTTATAAGAATTTTTGTCTTCATGGTCAAAGGCAGAATAGCAGTCAGTAGACCAGAATCTGCTCAGCCAGTGACGTGGTATATTAAAAAGCCTTCCAGCTTCTGTTTCAAAACAAAGAAATCTCGATAAGCCTGAAGCCAGCAGCTGCTGCCAGCATTATGCTGCCTTCCTTACCTTGGGGACACCTGCTGAGCTGCTGCTTATTTAATATTACATTAAAAGACTGGCTTTCCAGATAATGAATTATGTATCTGCAGAGAAGCTGTGGTATGCAGGGAGCAAGAGGACAAGGCTTGGAAATGAAAGAACCATTCGAGTTAATGGTTTGCAAGACTGGAAAGAAAATCACTGATGGTTTTACGATTTGTCTGAACCCCAAATCAGGAAACAGAGGGGATGAGGAGGAAGATGCCGACTTCCTCCTCCTCCCTTCTGCATCTTTTATAGAGAGTGATCAGGTAAGCTTGAAAGTCCCAAACAGAGCACACAAACCTAAAACGAGGAGGAAAAATAACAGAGCTAAAAGCTAGCACAGCTTGTGACTGCAGACAGTTGTACTGGCCTTGCATTAAAGGCATGGTAGGCTGCCTTTTACTACTACTACTTTTATTTAAATGGTCCACAATGTGAAAACAAGAACGTGTAGATAGCAGCAAACTATTGCCTTGTCAGTCTGGTCACTGCCTTACAATGCAGATGCCCCTCTTCTGAGAGGAAACTTGATCTTTTGCCTCTGAAGCCAATCTCCAAGTGCTTGCCAAATAGAGATAGCTCCTCCACTCTTCCAGAGAGGATATTTAATTTAAACAAGGGAAGAGAAGTATTAACTTAGATGAGCTGGGTACCTAGGCATGAAATCCTTAAATAAAAATGATTATTAAGAGCTTGAATGCATATACATATATATACACATATGCAGAGCCAAATGTCTTTGAACTTTAAGTGTTCCTGTTTGCAGATGTTCTAGCCCTGTTCATGTTAAAGCCTTAAGATGAGTGAAGCCTGACTCAGGAGGAGGCAGACAGTAAAAATAGCTCTTCATGCTGCACACCTTAGCCTAAGACTCTGCTTCATTCAACCCAATTTTGATACTTCTCTGTCCAATTAAAAATATCCAGCACAGCTTAGACTACCCTTTTCAGATAAGAAACACTAACACCACAATGATTGCAAACAATCTTATGACAAGAATACGCAAATGGAAGTAATTTTAGTTTATGCTTTAGCTAATAACAAATAAATGAAAAGAAATCACACAGATGTGGCATTGCTGGAATAGCCTAGTCACTTAAAACTAAACATTAGTGTTTCAGTTTCTTAAACAAGAGGAAACAGGCATAAAGAGGTTAAAATGCCTTCTCAAGGTTATATAATGCATTACTGGGAAAACGGTTTCTCTGTATTAAAAAAAATAGCCTTCAAATTCTACAGTGAGAAATTCCTACATACCAATGGGGAACTGAGATACAGAGAGACTACATGATTTCCAGTATGATATTGGCAAATGACCAGCAGAGCCAAGAATTAAAACAAGATCTATATCATCCAGGCACCCTGGCTTAATCAGACATTGATTCTCATAAAGCTAGAAGCTGGAAGGTTTGTCGTGTATAGCTGCAAAGGCAGTGCCAGTCCTAGAAAGTATAATGTGAGGAATGAGACAGAATAAGCTTAACAGCATGAAGGTTGCTCCTCCAGCACAGTATGGAAAGCAGGCCACTTACTCACCAAAGCAGTGAGCTGGAATTGGGAAACTGCATTAGAAACTAGGAGACGGCATTGCGTCTTGAAAAGCTGCTCCTTCATTCAGCACTCCCAGTGGTTGCCTGGCTCCTCCTCCACTTGGAGAGCTTTAACTCCTGAGTTGAAGTCACCGCTTTCTCTCAGCAACATACGCATGGCTCATTGAGAAGCACAACGGTGTGCTGGCCAACTCTGTCTCTCAAGCACTATGCTTCTTGGCAGCACCGGCTTCTCTGGCAGCCGAGCCCCAGAGCCCTGTGGAAAGAGTGGCCTGGATCCCACAAAAGCCTAGATACTGGTTGGATAAAGCCCCAATTCCACTCAGATTTTAACAACACTGATGAAGGAGGTTTGCACTAGAGCCACATGACTCTGGAAGTCATTTGCTGAATGACAGACACATCTCTGTGGTGCCCTGCCAGCTCCTTTCCTATCTGCAGGTCCATGGAGCCCAGCACGCTGCTTCCTGGAGTCTCCAACTACTCTAAGAAGCCAACTGCATAGCCAGGACCTAGGCCACCTGCAGACTCATCCTCTACCAAAACTCCTTGCTGTAATCCCAAATACACTGCTGCAGCATGCTTGTCCCTTGCTGCATCCCAAAGGTATAGAATGAGTTAATCCGTAGGGTTTTTAAGACTGATTTCTAGTGGGGAAAACAGTCCTAGAAAATAATACCCTCAGTAGTTCAAGAAGAAACATAGTTATCCAGCCTCCTTTTTTGGCTCACTGTAAGGCTTTTGTCCTCTCTACTACAGCATCTACTAGGAACTTAAGGAGGTTAAGGAGAAGGAGCTTAATGAAACAGAAAGGGTAGTTTCACATAGCCGGGGCTCCAGAGTGGGAAGTAAAACCACACCACCACAATTCCCAGGTCCCACTAGCAATGGAGCTATTCAGTTCCTCTTCCCCCCCACCAGGCCTACCAGAATGATCTGGCAATGTACAGATGACCAGACAAAGTATTAACCTAAGAGCAAAATCACCAGGGCCCTTTCTTCAAAGTGACTGCCATAAGTGCAGAGTTCCCCCCCACCTCCAGTCCTGGCCCCTATTCCCCTCAAGCCACAGTGCTGAGGGGATGGAGCACTCCCTTTCTCTGAGCCAGCCTCTCTCACCTTCCCTAATGACGGTAAAACCATCCTGTGAGTGCACCGGGGAGGGAAGCAATCAGGCACAGACAAGAGGGAGCACAGAGGGAAAGGCCTGGAGCTCAGTATCACGCAAAACAAACGTTATCAGCAGCCATGGGGGATCCTGGGTGGGTGCTGCTCTCCGTGGGCAGCAGGCAACAGACTCCCTCCCGGGAGTGGCAGCCACATCAGTTGTCTGCTGCACATGGCGTTTTCCCCAGCAGCCCCGTTCACTGAACACAAAGAGCGAGCCCACAACATTAAACACCACCCCCTCCTTTGAAGTCGAGATTGTTTGGCTTGTCTGGCTACAAACTAGAACTGCTCCTTAATCATCCAGCTTTGAAGTCCTGTAAAACTACAGCTGCAGCCAAGTAAGGACCACTTGGCAATAAAAAATGCAGTATTAATTTTTTTGAATTAAAAAGGAAAAGGCTTTGCAGGAACCGAAACTCATATCTCTGTTCCCCTCCACCCTCCAGGAATCCAGGGGCAGGTGAAAATCAATGGTGACTTGCCAGATTAGACACAATTCTGACTGTATGACATTTTACAGCCCAGTTTTGAGTACTGCTGAGCCACTGCTCAGGGAATAGTCAAAGGAAGACAGATATATTATTGTAGGAGGGCATACGAGAAAACAGTGGGTTTTAATGACAGGCTGGAGAAGGTAACATGTTTTCTGTGGTTTTGATGTCTTATTTTGGGGGGGGGATAGGGGAATAACTGTTACAAATTTGATGATGCTTAAAAACTGGTGATAGGGGAAATAAGGGAACCCTTATTTGTGTCTTTCCAGAATCTGTCACTGCTGTGGGTTTCACCAGAGGCTCATAGAGTAGGCTAAGCATGCATCACCAAATGAGACCTGTGGGAAATCCCCTCTTGCACGACTGCTTGCAAAGCAGAAGACATACAGCAAGGGAGAACATCACACTTCGGCTTGTCTGTTTTATTCCAGGGGTGCCTGAAAGCTCTCTCAGGTACCCTAAAAATGGAGAATTAATCAAAAAAGCATCCCAGCCTCCTCTGGTTGTCAGGGAGGGGATAAAGTGGAGGATGGTGAGAGTAGAGCTCACCTGGGGAGAAACAATCTTCAGATACAACTCGGAACTAAATTGCCCAAATGGCTAAGAGGTGAAACCCTGCACTGCCTGGGACTTCAGGCTATAAGATTTTGGAGAACTGGGTCCCAGTTGCTAGCTCTGCTGCCCACTTCCTGTATTGATCTGGGCAAGTTCCCTCATTAAGGCTGAATCAAGAGTGTTAATTGGGGACTTCTCTTTCCCATATGACTGTTACTGGCCCTCAGCTTGTCCACAGCCCAGCTCCTGTCCCTAGGGCCTTTGAAGCTGTGAGAAAGAGATAATACAGAGACATCACTGCCCTTGCTGGCTTGCTCCTTCTCTGTTCAGAGGCATGGAGAAGAGCAAGCAAGGACAGACCCAGTGGAGCCTGTGGCTATTACGGCTTTTATGCAACCGCACTTTTGATGCTAAGCCCAGGGCACTTTATAATCATTTAATGCCTTTTAACAACCACATTTACTTATAGGGAGGGATGGAAACCTCCTTGTTCAGATCACAGTAAAAACTCTGCAAACCAAGAGCTTTCTGGAGGGGAGCTAGAAGGGACTGTCTCAAGTAACTGGATGGAAAGCAACTCAGAAACTGGCGGGAGTTCAGCCTCTTCAAAGCAACATTAGTGACAGACTGATCCTGAGCGGTTCACAGAGACACCCAACTACCTCAGCATTTCCTGCCTGGGAACATCGGTTCTTCCTTACACTTCCTGTCCCAGAAGCAAGGAGAGGAGGGTTAGCCCAAAGCCACACAGGCACATGAACAGAGCCGGATCCCTGTCCTGCTGAGGCCACTATGCCTGGACAGGAGGCATTCTGAACAGCTTGCCAGATTTCACAGATCAGAAAGTCTTTGGCAGAAACAGGCTCAAAGAAGCAACAAGCTCTATCCTTTTTGGTCCAGGAAACAGCAAAATGCTCTTAGGGAAATGCTATTTGGGGTGTTCGGCTAGCTCAAGATTTCCACGTTGGCAGAGGCTTGTTGAGAACATATACAGGTTGCTTTTAGCTGAGCTTGACTTGGCCATCTCTAAAGGCCCAGATTTAGGCCACGTTGATTCTGGTTTAAAAATGGTCACTTCTTAGTCCCCTCTTCCTTGCATAGGCTGGGCACCAAACTACTGTTCCCTGCTCTTCACTTTCTTCATATGCATGCAAGCCTTTTGGCCAAGGCTGAGCTGCAGGACTAGTCAAAACACAGCTGCTGCACTGTGGCACTGGCAACGGCTCCTGACACAAGCAGCACCACCAGGGCTAGACCTACGGCCCCAGCTCATACCCCACCAGCTGCTTCCTGAGGCTTATCTTTCTCTCCCACCAGCGTGGCTTCTGCCCCCAAGGATGGGAATGCCAAGTCGCAGCAAAGCAGCGATGCAGACCAGACGACTGGGCAAGTGATTGAGCAGTGAGCAATTCCTCCCCAGCCTCAAACTGAGACAGATTAAAGCTGGATGTCTGAAGTTGGGCTCCAAGCCTAAATGGATCACTATGTCTCTAATAAATCACAACGTCTTACCACAGAGAGGCAGGCAGCATCTCCCAGCAAACAGGCAGGCATTCAGCAGAACGCACACACCCTGCTCTCGCAACAGCCATCAGGGCACTAGGCTGAGCAAATCTATCTTCAGGTGCACCTGCCAGAGTAGTCTCTACCTTTCCTGGCTGCAGAATCAGTCCTTTCCCACAGTGCCTGCCTCCTACACAGGTAAGGCAGTCACCTTTAATCAGCGCCTGTCTAGAGGGACATTCCTACTCTGACCCATGCAAAAAGGGAAGGAAATATTGGTCAGCCAGGTACCCTCAGCAGATGAGCTGAAAGAGGGAAGCAAAAATTATCCTATGGCCCCTTATAGAGTGGCATATATACATAGAGACAACGAAACTAAGAAACAACAAGAGCAAATTAGGGATCAATCTCAATCTTTTCTCCCTCTTTCTAATACCAACCTTCTTGACATGATTCTATTCTTTAAACTTCCTGAATGATTTTGTAAATTTGTGTACATGCACACACACTTTGCCATGGGTCAGCCTGACTCATGACACAGTTCTCACATCACAGCTGTTAGCTCTTGCTGTGCAATCCCCTTCTAAATAGAACCTAGTAGGAAACAGATTTAGTTTAAAGAAAGCAAATTGGCATTTGTTCAATATCCTTTCTTCAACTTTAAACCTCCAATGAAAATCTACAATTCCACCTTCTAGATGTGCCTTAGGAACAATTTCTATTCAAGCAAAGAATTAGGGAAATGCATGATAAAAATGCTTCGCTAGGTTAGCAAGTCACATCCTTCAGATCCCATGGAATTTATGCAGGTCCCAACTACAAGAAATCACTGCCGTTCTCTTCTATGCAAAACCCACATCTGGACTGCTGGCTAGATAACAAATGTCACAATAAAGACACAAGCAATGGAACAAGAAAAATACAGGGAATGTGTTTTTAATGTGTTTCTCTATTAGGAGTTTACAGCAATGTTAATTTTTATAGTGCGAGAAGCAAACTGCTCCCATGAATGGTTTTATATCTACCTGGAGGTAGAACAATTACATTGCCAGGAAAAGCCCACACAACCATTCTCAAAGCAAACATCACAACAGCCAGCTAAAAATCTATGTGGAATCATGCACTCTGGTCCCCTTGCACAGGAAAAATGCTAAGAGGAAACATGCTTTTCTTCACACGGTATTATTTGTTTTAAGTTATCATCTCAACATAGATTTAAAAAAAATGATCAGAACAAACAAAAATGCTAGAGCATTACCCAGCTGCCTAACTCATGCAGAAAAACAAATACACACAGAGGTTCTGTTGCTGTTTTGTTCTGCATTAGCAATTCCACCCATGTGCAAAACATATGCTCCATATTTAAAGGGTTAAACATTCTCTCGCTTAGTCGGCTTTACTGAATGTAAAATGCAAGATAATAACATACACTGTATCTTGAACCAAAAATGCACACAGCATAATAAAACCCCCTGTGCTAATCAACTGGCAGTATGAATAGATCCCTTCCCACTGCTTGTTAATTCAAAATAAATACTTTACTGTGATTTAAAGTAAAACAGACAACATTAAACACACCAAAAATACAATGACTTACCCTTTCGGAGACATTTGCTTTTCTTAAGATATTTGGCAGTAAAAAACGGCATAGCTGCAGTATTAAGATTTCAGCCAAAGCTGACCTTTTATTACCAAGTGCTAAGAGCAAAATGACTGGACCAAAGAGAGAAAGCAAATTATTATACCAGATCTTTAAAATGCTCAATGATGAGCAAGGGGAATTCAGAGTCGGATAAAGTATGTCAAGTTGCACGGTGGGGATTGCAGATATCTTTCTGCTCATTAGCACTGCTGTTCGAGTTATTTAAAGCGTGCTCGGGGGAAATGAGGACAATTTCCATGACAATATGTACAGTATCATATAAGGAGGAAGCATTTTTTCAGGCAGAACTTCTGCATTACTCAGCTGCTACAGCAACTAGCAATACATTGAAAAGGAAAGAAAAAACCCCATCAGGTCTGAAAAACGTAAAAAACTGACTCTATTAACCAGTTCTTGCCTAGAGTGGGAAGTGTATCACTATAAACCTCCCATGTTTTATTACTGGGCTATCCCCTGATTTTGTTCTTAGGCACTTCTGAAAAAGGATGCCTTGCTAAGCAGTTAAAGAATTCATCAGGAGATTTTGATTACAGTTAGGTTTGAAAGTTGGCTCCCTCGCAGCCCAGTACCCCTCTACCTCAGTTTCCCTGTCTTTCAAATGGGGTGACAGTACTGCCACACCTCACCCACATACTGTGATTTTTTAGGCTCCTGGGCAGTGGGAACTAAGAGAACCAATGCTTAATTCCATGGGCTTCGCACTCCATGACTATGGCTAGTTATTTTCCCCAGAGTGTCAAAAATGCTGCCTTTATGATCAAAGGCCACCTAGAAATCTTTTTAGTTGGCCAAGATGACGAGATATGGAAATACAGCCTTATTCTTGTCATTTCTGCTGCCTCTCTAAGGAACTTAGGGCAGTTTGGTATTGATTGATACCTTTTCTACTTCCATAAAATTAGGACAGTACATTTAATGCAAATAAATTTATCCATGTCAGACCTCCTCCTAGTCACTACCTCTAACTCACTCAACTGCAGTGTATCACTTGGGCATGCAATCCCTTCCACTTTGAACCTTGAATTACAAAGGATGATTCTGGAAATTTGGCTCTGTAGTCTTGGGCACATCATTGCAGCTTCTCCATGCCTCAAGTCTTCCTAAGTGTAATGACTAGAAGATGGGACTTGCTCTTTTAAGAGCTCATGGACTTGTCATGGAAAAACTGTAAAAGCAAAGGTTTAGTATTCCCATGGATGTTTCTGCTCTTGGCTTTTATTGCTTGCCCTCTTTGTGACACTAGTGAGTCATCACTGTGTTGATGTGCAAGTAAAACAGTTACCTGAAAGGCAGAACATTGCTAACTTATTGCATAACTGATTGGATTTGAAGTCAGCTATTTAGACTAGCAAAAGATCTGACTGAAACTATTGCTATTCTTAAACTCTATGATAAAGACTGTATAACTCTCCACAAGGTAGAGAGCTAGTAACTGGGACTTTCCTTGAACCATTTGTTTCCAGCACGCAGATATTTAAGAAAAGCAGGTTTCATGCTCAAGGAAACTCCATTCCGCAAGAAATCTGAAAACTTTACCATACTTTAGTCTTTACAAATCCTGCCATGCTCCATAGGACGCCATTGCTGCTGCATCTGTACCACCTTACCGACCAAACGCAGTTTATTAGACAAGTGATAGAGTTTGGAAATCAATTGACAAGTTTTCAGACACACAAGCAGCTCTTCCAAAGCAAACTTTAAGCTAAGCTCATGTTTAACTTACTTGTGTCAACCTCTTTGAGCTAAAGTGTACTTAAGCACAATATGGAGTAGAGAGGAATATCAGAAAGGAAAGAGGTGAAGAAAGAGTCCTTGTGAGACAGCAACACAGATAGCAGGCTGAGGGTTGGACTTGGAAAGTTCACATAATCTTTGAACAGGGGACCAACTTAGTTACTGTCCTGCCACTGGGTAGCCCCAAACCTTCCACTTCAGAAGATGAAAAATCCTGCACATATTAGTGTACATACACCCTATTACACATATGTCATTCACAACCAGATTATATGTAACCACAGCATGCATCTCCCACAGACTGGGGGACACCATGGTGTGCGAGTAGGGAAGGAATCCTATTAAAGTCTGTCTATACTATATTTAATCTAGAAGCAATGCTGGATCCTAATCCTATGTCTTTTCTAAGAAGAGATGAACTTTCTCCCAAATCTAACACAATTATGGCCAGGTAAATCTTTCCATGGATGGCTAGAAACATTTGGGGGGCATTGCACCACCACTCTTCCCTTCCAACCCCCCCCCCCCCCAAACAAGCATTTATACTAGAATACAGTTATTTTTGTGAAGAAACTGCCCAGTTTCTTCTTCGAGCTCATCCCTGAACCTCATGTCACCTCCTCCCTTCTGCCCCTGTGCAGGACAAGGGGAAGGATATAAAGCCCAAACAGCCTCTGGAACTTCCCCTTGTTCCTTAGCTTCCTCTTTGCCCCTTTGCGAACAGACATGCTCTCCACACAATGACACACCAGGCTGGAGTTTCTGCTGAAGTCAGTCTGCCGTTTTTGCTCACAGTAAATTAAAAAAAAATACCCAGTAAAACCACAGCACCACAAGGGAATTCCTTTCTCTGCCAGTTTAACAGTGTCAAACAGACCAGTGCAGCAATCCCTTCCAGCTACCTAAGAATCTCCAGTGACCTTGCACACAGACCTACTGCTTTTAGCTCCAGTCCCTATATTCTGCTTCATTTCCAAGTCCCTCTGCCCCCAGAGCTAAAAGCAGAGGTTGCCCTCCTCCTAGGCTTGCGATTTCCAGGGAGAACTTTGGACACATGCAAACAAACATTTGTCTCTCTAATCCAGGGCAATAAAATAGAGGCTCTTTCTCTTCCACTCCCCACCACTATTGCCACAACCTACCTTAAGGGACCCCTAAGGCTTTGCCTCCTCAGGACGGAGGAACCGCTTATTCTTCACCCCCTGGGGTTTCTGCTTCTCTGGCATAGCTTTGCTTAACTAGCTGTCTGAAAGTACAGAGATCAGGTGAGAATCTCTATCTTGATGAATCTGCAGACACCAAGAATAGACTGAATTGGATCCAAACCCCCAAACCTATCATCCACTCAGTGTAAAGTCCATTTCTTTTAATAATACTTTTAGAAAGGGCTAGATAAGCGGGACTGCACAAAATCTAAGCATCTTTCTGCTACACATCATCACTCCAAAGATGCATGAACATAGACTCATCAGGCCTGTTCTCTGTTAGCCCCAAACCCTCCAACTTCAGAGCCCATCTCACAAATGGAGACTGACTGCAGCATGTGCACAGCACAATCTTTGCTGTTACTAGCAGACTGACTGAAGCAGAGAAAAGCACCCAAGACTCTTAACACTGAATCTTCTGTAATAAGTTTCAGCATCAGGTTTCAAAACACTACCAAGAAAGTAAGCATCATCTCCCCCCTTTTACAGATGGGAACTGGAGAAAGGGATTGAGACTTGCTTACAATCATCACAAGATAAAATAGAGTATAGGACAGAGTGAGGATTTTCTGAATGTACATAATTGATCGGCATATAGATTTCTGGTTCCTTTTTCCTCTACTGTGGCAAAAAAGGATTTCACTGCCTTAGAGGAACAGAGAAGCAACCGACGACAGACATGAAAACTGCTGATTTCTATTAAAGGCAGTTAGTTGTGGCCACATGTTGGAATTTTCCACTGAATTACAGCCTTGGGGGACTTTATGCTGTTATTTCCCACCTGAGCAACGTTAACATAAAACTCAAGAAAAGGAGGGGAGACTCTACCTTATTGTTTTAACATTTGGTAAGTGCTTGCGTGATAAAATTACATGCTTCTCATAGCCCTCCAATGCAAGAGATGCCAGGGACCGGTGGGGAAGGAGGAGGAACGGAGGGTGGAGCAGCTGCCCTCCACCACCCAGCAACACGCTGTCTCGAGGGTGGCCGGGAGGGAGGAGCAGGCATTCCCTCCCCAGTCTCCGAGACCAAGGCTGGAAGTGGACTGAGCCTCTGCAGCCCGACGTGGTAAATGAGCAGGCGCCTGTCAGAGTACAGGGATAATAGCCACATGCTGGGCAAAAGCCGCCAGGCTACGTGAGCCCAGACACAGGAGGGATCCCAGCTGACTGCACCAAGGCTTGCCCAGCCTGCCGCCATACCTCCAGCTTGTATTTTGTCAGATGGAAGGAGCATGCGCTCAGGGTCCCTATTCGCAAAGATTTCTCACCCTGCAAAGTGATCAGCAAGTCATTTCTGTCTTTTGCTAACTGGGCTGATAAGAGCTGTCCTTTCTCCTTTCAGCTGTTTAAAACAGTCTGCGTTAAAACAAGTAGGGTCATTTTAGTCTGTGACCACATACAAAAATTGTATCTACAGAACAAAGGAATTTCAGACCAATTAAAAAGATCCTGTGGCTACAATATTCCTCTGGGAAGATGCCATCTACATATCCTTACTACAGCCACATAAATCTCACCTCCTTGCTTGCCTTGAGCAAGTAATTGTCTCTAAAAGCAAGCACAATAATTATTTTTCCAACATACTTGCCATCATTAATTATGGCCAGGACAGCCAAGTAGAGCTCATGCCTGGGCTTTGAAAAGCTTGTAGCTAGTTAGCACAGCTGCCTATAACTTTACAGCTTTTTTTGCAGTGGTAATATTAACATACCAGGGCTCCATTAAATCAAGGCACTCTCTGATGAGCTAGGTATGATTCAGTTGCAGAACCACTAAGACCCTTCATGCGTTGCATAGCACAAGTGTGTTTTAAGAGCCGCACAGTTTATGCCTGCGCTATGGGTATATTCACACAGCACTGGCTCTGTTCCTGAAGTCATGCTCAAGAAAATATGTCCCAAAGAAGAAAGGATTTGCCAGAGATGAAGGCTGGGATTTGCAGAAATTAATGCCAAAAGTCCACCAAGTTACAGAGGGATTTCATTGCTCCACTGGCTGCTACCTTTGCAAAACTCCATGGCTTTAGTGTATGAACATGTGATACCAACTTCCTAAAAATCAGAATGCAAACTTTGGCCTGGCTCCTGCATTTCTCACTGAGCCAAGTCTCCCACTGAAGTTGATAGGAATTTCCCTGCATGAAGACTACAGAATTTGGCCTACTCTTTTCTTCAAGTTTAAAAAAGGGGGGGGGGGGGAGTAGACACCATTTCCCTAGTACATCTCTGTATTTCTTCATTCTGCTCACCAGGGCTTCCTAAGCTGAAGAGGGTGATGTGTTGAAAGACCCTTTGATACAAAAGATTAAGACATAGTGTAAAGTCCACAAAGTTTCCAGAAGGCATTTTTATCTTGATTCATTTTTAAATGACATGTTTCTAAAAATAACAGAAACTTTAGTTTGCCAACCAGCTCTGCACAGAATCTGGCTTCTGAATCATTACCATCCCAGGCATTCACAAATCTTGAATCAGCTCTCCAAAATCATGAGACTGGCTTCAAATCTACATGAATTTTTCATTATTATTTATCTTCTGGTTTCTGCGGCTTTACAGATCCTGTTTCCTAGCTTTATTTTAAATCCACAAGCAGTAAAAACAACTTTTTATTAATGAAAATTATTTTACATAATCATGGTTCTCAGAATTAGAGTTTTAAATGGGAGAAAAACATGCATAAGGAGGCACAGCATGGGAATTCAGACCTCAATGTTTTCTCCATCTGGGCAAGGAGTCTGGGACACTGAAATAGCTTTCATAAAGGAAAAGCTCCAAGACGGTAGATCCAGATTTTCTGAATGGTCAAGACCAAAGATTTTGGTTCAGGTTCCCTTGTTAATATGCCTGACTGAGAAAGGTTGCTTCCCTTCCTCACTCAGAATCTCGGCCTAGATTAGTCCAGCTCAAGTCTCGGCCACAGTGTCCAGCCGTCCTTGAGTAACTGCAACTCCATCAGTTGAAGGCAAGTCCCATGGTTCTCCAAACTGCAGTAACCTCTATCTCTATATGATTGCTTCCAGAGGATTTATGAGAGAAATAAGTTCCTTAGTGAAAAGCAGACTGGTCACCACAGCACTTAGTGTGGACTCCACAACTGAAGGCAGGCCCGCACAGTGGGCTGGAAGTATCATTGATTTGCAACAAAAACATTGCCCTGTTGTCTGTATATAATTTGAGACGACCTTGAGCAAGAATGGGAGTTAACTCTGCAGCAGACACACAAGCCCTCCCAAGGGGATGTGATGTAAACACCAATGGGCCTGCAACCCTCTCTTCAAACTCTGCACAGAGCTACCGTTCCCAAGGGCACAGGCTGGCTTGCAGGCCCGGGAACCTTTGCACAAAGGTCAGAGCGCCGAATGGGAGGTCCCATGGCCTTACTACATGTTGCTTAATTCACTTCAGAAATGAAATAAACAAAATTATGTTGGTACCTAAATCAAAATGGGGACAGAAGTATAAATACGGCACTACGAAAGCAGAATGGGACAATGTCATAAATCTACAGTTCTTTGTTAAGAGATATTGATACAACTAACTTATTCAGCAACACATTTTTACTGCTAGAACTGAGTGCAAAGCATGGCCTTTAACGACACGCAGTGTAAAATAGGATAGGGTAAATCATAGTAAACCCTGCAGGAGCTGAGAGCAGGGAAGGAGCTTTTGCTTATTTCCTCAGCACGGGAAATAGGAGCAATCTTGCTCCTGTCCTCCTAGCAGAAAGATGTCTAGCACAGGCATCTGTGCTCTCCTCCCAAACAGGATAATGAAGATTTAGATGAGGACAGGGACATGGGAGCTGAACAGACAGCAGAGACACACATGTAATATAAGAAAGCAGCACCAGGTTCTGTGGGGTATCTTTATCCTGCAGTACCAGAGAATAACCCTCCAGGTGCATGCAGCCGCTCACTGTGTCCTCCAGCACCACCAGTAACTGAGAGCCACAATCATGTCCCACGTGTGCAATCAAGAGGATGAAAGCCTCAGGCAGCAGTTAAGAGAAAGGCTTTTTTCTCCCCAAAGTGAGCTCTGATTTTCATCCTCATTACACAATTGCCACTCCACAGTCCCTCAAGCATACATAATGCAACACAGCGATGCCAGCCTCACCGCGCAAACCTCCCCAGGCTTTTATAAGGGCAAGGGGAAAAGAGAAGAATAAATGGTAAAATGCAAATCAGCCACATACTGAATTTCAAAGCCACCTTTATTTACAATTTCTTCCTGTTTTCCTGGGTGCTGCAAGCATTGCTCCAAGCCACATTGGTAAACAGACTCCTGATCTTCTTGCTGAGCTAACTGAAGTACATTACTTCTGCCTTGGCAATTCATTGGCTTCTAATGGAAGCTGAATTCTAGGCTACAGTCAGGCTGAAGTATCAAGGCACTACACTTCAATATTTGTATTTTCACTACCCTCCATTGGTTGGGAGACTGAGACAGAGGGACTGCACCATATTTCTCTTTCATGCAAGAGAATGAGGAAACAGAAACAGTGCAGGTTCCCAGAAGACTCTTAAACCAAGATCTACCTTTTTCAAGGGTTGCATTGCTGCTCATTATTTTGTTTCAAACTGCACTCTGACTCCTCCAGGTTTCTCTCTCCCATTACATTGCAGAAAACCATCTCAACACACCTGGAACCAAAGCAGTGATATGCATCCAAAGCTACAAAACAGCCTGAACCTATAGTTTGAAGACCCAGGAACTGAGATGTTAACCCTGAAATCCGTGAATGTGATGCAAATACCCACATCTAATAAATTAAGATGATTTGTTGCTGATTGCTTGCCCACAAACATCCAGGTAACACACTTCGCCCCCTGCCACTCCAAGCCGCCAGCTGCACCATTACAAACATCAACGCTCCACCGCGCAGTGGGAATATTTGCTCCCTGCAGCTGCCAAAAACTGATGCTTTTCCACCACAATGTTCCATCAAAGACTGAGAATGACATATTTAGGCAGAGAATTCATTTTTGATCAGATTTGATAACATGGCATCAACGGCATACATCGAGCATATAATGGACTATAATGCAGTCACAAGGAGGACTTGAGGAGGGAGGCACTCCAAAGCCACACGTTAGGCTATACAGCACCCACTCAGAAAGGTTGGATACCACAGATTTATCTAACATACTGGAAAACTGGACCCAGTCTAGATCACTTTGATCCACAACTCCAACACCCAGCATCGGGGCAACCAAATTGCTAGTTCAGGATATATGTTATACATCCCACAACACTAAAAGCTACCTAAAGTTTTGTGACATTGTACAACAAAGTTAAGACTTCAGCTAAAACAAAGAAACAAAGCCATAACACAGAATAGCCACATTGGGTCAGATCAGAGTTAGCCAGTTGTGGATGTATAGGGGAAAAGCACACAGTGAAAAAGTGCAAGGGAGCATCTGGAATTCAGGTACCTCTTTTCTTTTACAGTTTGCCCTCCTAAATACCAGTTTTGCTTTACGTTATTCTAAATCACTTCTAGATTTTCCATTTTGTCATTTAGGTGTTGTATTCTCAGGACAGGAGGCAACTGGAAGAGGAACTGAAACAGTCCCCAACATGCATAATGAATGTAGGAAAAGGTTCTGGTATTCAATACTAACAGTACAGTGATGATGACTAATCTGTTCTTGCTGGAGAAGTTAGACCCTCAGTAGAAGTGGGCACTGTTTCCCTGATGTCTCCCTAACAGGGTTGACGATCTTCCCCAAAATATCAGCATCTTGCTGGTACAGATGCAGAGAGGGGAAGTAGGAGATTTCCTCTTCATCTAAATTCTTTGCTTTGCCTTTTCTTCCCCATTTGTCCAGTAAATGCTTACAGCATAGAAGCTGCTTATGGCTTCACTAAGAGCATTAGGATGTCTGCATTTTCAGTCCTGCCATTCATGGCTCTGAGCCATAGCTGGCTAGTTTTGGGAGCACTGAACATGGTGCTGCAGCCAGGCAGTGTGAGAAGACTTTCTGGAGCAATCTTGTCTCCTTAGATCTTTCTTGACATGCTAACTAGAGCAACAGCAAGCAGTACATTAGCTGAGACTGCTTCAGTCTTTGACTGCTGCAAATTTTGATGCACATAAAACAGGATGCTGCGCTGTGAAGCAGCTGGTGGTGTGGAACAGATGTATCATGATGCACCACCTATATCGACTACTCATGACCATTACTCCATTGACTACAAGAGCCATTACAGAAGCCACTGTTTAGCCTCCTTTCCTGAAGCTGTGTCCACAACACTGGCGTTGCCTGAATTTCCCTTGTGCAACTGTGTTGCTTAAATGCAGCAGTTTGTGCTAGCAGGGCTGGGAACACTGCTTTCTCCTATGGCTGCCCAGCATTATCTATTGTAAGACTCCTTTCAGTTGCCTGTAACTTTGCCAAAACATAACTGCTCTGAACGGGATTCTTCCTGCCGGGCGCCTGCGTGACACAGACCAGCCGGCTCAGCCTGGGCAGTGTGGGCCACTTGGCCTGGGACAGATCTGCCGCCCCTGACCGCTGCCTGAATTCTTCCGCTCTAGCAGGAAGGGGTCAAGCAATTCTGCTAAAAGTCTGTCAAGGTACACCTGTGAGAGGCAGGGGCTGCCGCAGGGAGACCATCTCTGTGACTGATCGTTAAGAGATGCTCATGTGAGCAGGAAATAGAGCTTTCTCATCTGTCACACCATCTGAACTAGCTCTCAGTTCTTTCCTGCTGTCCCCTAAAGCACTATATTTTTCCTCAGCATTTTCTTCTACAGCCCTTTTCCCCAGACTGACTCCTACAGCTGGTGGCTAATTCCCAAGCTGGGAACTCCAGGTGACCAGCCTGGCACTTGGCACACTGCAGGGCCTGACAACACAGTGCTAGGGCTGATTGGGCCTGTGGGGCCTAGCACAATACTTGTGATAATGATCACTGGGCTTCTTGATTTTGCCATAATGAACTGTGCACACATAGAGCTGGTTTGTTGGATGGACTCTATACTTGGTTCTAGACCCTACACTGTCAGCCCCAATTCTTCTTTGTGGCAGAGTCAGTTCTTCTGGACACTTGCAAGCTTGCATTCTCATTAACTGTAGGATTTCTAGTTAATCATAAAGCTTAATGCTATCATGATCTATATTTCACACGTGAGCAAAAAAGGAAAGAGGAATGATTCATGTAATTACTGGCCTGAGCCAGACCCCTCCTCCAAGCAAACAATATAAAAAAATTGAAAGGGGACAAATCACTAACAAGAAGATGGTAAGCATGATGAATCCCAGAGACAGTGCTGATTTATAAAGAGCAAAGCATTTCCCACAAATGGGCAGGAAAGCTACGATGAGATTATAAAATAAGCAAAAGAAAGAAATGCAGCAGGAGTAACACATCTGGAGTTTAGTTGAGCATCATATCCCGCGGCTCCCAAATTCCTTTCCACAGTAACTCAAATTGCCTTGAACATTAATGCTGTCTGAGGAACTCAAAACTATCAGAAGGGCCCTTTAAAAAGGCATTAGTATAGCATACAATGTACTAAGTTTGAGAAGTGATGTACAATAGCCAACAGCAGAGCCGGGAAGAAAGGCCAGTTCTGCAAGTAAAACACCGAACTAGAACACAGTGTTGTTCCCTTTGCCTTAGCTCCCCATATACGAAATGGAGAAGATGACAACTTCTTATTTCTCTCTTGCCTAATATGGCAGGGGTTCCACAGTAATTAACACTGGATATGTAAGCTACCAATTCACTCAAGAGGGCATGACTGAGCTAGATCAGGCATGGACACAATCACATTTCTGTCAAATTAGCCAGAGCACACAACAGAGTTTATATCAGCTTTGTGCCAGCTGCAGGAAAAGAGATACCTAATCCAACATAAAACTGGAATGATATAAGCAGGCCACAGCTGAATTGAAATGAAGCTTGCTCATATAAAGCCTTGGGAGATTTGGTAGTTGGGTTTGTCTTTTTTTTTTTTTTTTAAATAAATGTGAAGCCTCAAAATGAATTTATATCAGAACAGTGCTTTGTATCACAGGACTGCATCTTTGATATTAGGAACTCTAACATCATTGTATTCTTGAAACAGACTCAGTCTGCCAACTCTTCAGTACGGGTTCAATCTCTCTTCATAATATACAAAATATGAGGCTCTAGTCTTAGCTGTGATTCAGGTGTTATATCTTAATGCAAACAAAATCTAGACATCTCCTCCATTTACAGGCACCCAGCGTTTCTCTCTCCCTAGAGAACATATCTTGGAATGTTTTATTTAGTGTTCAGATGATATCTTCACTAATGATCTGTGAGCAGAAAAGTGCAAGAGCACGTGAAGATAGCAAGAGCACACCAAACCTCAGTGACAGAAGTAGATCAAAGACCCTAGATAAGTTAGAAAGACAAAAATGGCCACTGGAGACCCAGCCTATTAAAAACAATGTATTAGGTGAAAACAAAGTATATGTTATGGAAAAATGAATCCTGGCAACAATGAGAGATGACAGGGAATAGCTAATTAGGAAGGAATTTGCATGTGATAAAAGCAGCAAAGAAATCACTGTTTAGGCTGGAAAACAGAAGACCTCACATCAACAACCTCCTTCCAACATATTACATCTCTCTGTGCACCTACATGTTGTTAAAAGTTGTGTGCTGTATGTCCAGCTGAACACCTTCCCAGCCTCACGGCCAGGACTCTTTCCCTGCCCTTTTGGTCTGAACCAACTGATTTTAATAAAAAATGTGAATAAGCCTAATTTCTGTAAAAAGCAGATCTCTGTCAAAGTTTTAGTTTTCACCAAAATCACTAGGATTCTGGCCAGGATGGGAGATTCAAGGTCCCTCCCCTCCCGCACTGCTGGGGGCATGGGTTGGAGATAGAGGTATGAGCCAATGAAAGGTCTGGCTGCGATGCTGTTGGACAGAACAGCGACACAACGGCTGCCAACCTTAATCCCATTCCTGGACTCAACATATCACCACTATGCAGACAGCCCCATGACTCACAAGCTCATCACAGTGATTTCAGAAGACCATACACAGCAAAGAACACAGGCTTTTACAGCTTTCTGATGGTTATTAAAATCAATAGCATCCTGCCCAGCTACTGGGACCTTCCCTAATGCTCAGAGCTTTCCCTAAAAATTTGGGGTGTCTTTCTTGCTGTTTTGCAGAGAGAAAAAATAAAAACAAAACAAAGAGAGGGAGGGAGAGAGAGACAGAGATTGAGAGAGAGAGAGATACTGAAGCTAACTGTAACACTCCAATTTGCTCAGCAGATACAGATGTTACAAACAGAACAGACCTTAAAGTACAAGTGCCTGCCTGGCGGAAGGGTTGATTTCACAACAGAAGAGCACAGATTCTTCGACTGCGAATACTGGACATGACTTCACAGGTAATCATGAGGTTTGTTCTGTGGTAAAAGCAGAGACTGCATCTTTTTGTTATGTATGAAAAATGCAACATCTCTTCAAAGTTGGAGCCTTCCAGCTTGAACACTATACATTTTCTGACAAATCTTAATTTTTCTTTGTAAAATAATTAATAAAGCCCAGTCCTTTAAGAAAACACAGCACCCGCAATTATCTTTGTCAGATTTCCTATACAGTTAAAGCTCTGCGTAATCTTATAAACACTACCCATGAAAAAGCAAGCTCACAGTGAAATTGTCAGTGGCTGTTCTGTTATTATGGAGCCGATAGGCAGGGTAATGTGAATAGTTTGACAAGGCTATCACAAAAACCTAAGTGACTCAGAACCAATTCCACTTTTTCTTCTTGCGCAGATACTGTTTCTTATGAATTACTGCTTTTGAGTGTGCCAAGTCACTATTCTAAGGGAGATGGAGCAGGCATTTCTAGAGTTGTCACCAACAGATACAACCTGCACTAGTACACGTTTCTTCACTGCTGTTTTACATTTCACTGAAATTTCCTGTAAATCCACCCACTTATGTAGTAAAAGATAGGGCCTTCTGCAATGTGATCTGATAGCTAAAGCTCGGCATTAACGTGTGCCACACCGTCCAGAGGGAACCCACAGAACGTTATGCAAAATTTGAACCAGGGATAATATCTAACAGGAAGAGTTTAGGTTGACTCTCATCATGAACACAGTACCATGGCTGTCTAAAGCATTTGTCCTAAAGTACTCTATGGCTTGAAGACAAGAAAGGGAACAGAAGAAAAGCAGGTGATGCAGGACTTTAAGGGGATGTGAAAACATTACAGGGCCATGGTGCTAACAGTAAGCTGAAAAAATTCCAGAGCAGCCTGAAAGCCAACGGGCTGGGACACCGGCAGCCACACCAGTAAGGACAGAGGGCTCGCTAGCCCCTCATACGTTAATTAAACACACGCCGTGCTGTTGGGGTCTTTCATTCCAGCGAGATCTCTCACACCATGAGCTATTGGGGTTGCATTTTGGGCTTATACTAAATGCAATGCTATGGGAAAACAACAGAACAGAACAGTGACGGTTCACTGTGGTATCCATCCTTCTCCCCAGTTCCCTACCTCCTTTTCCATTTCCCAAACACCTCCCCCAGCTCTCTCCGCTGCTCCCTGCCTGCCAGGAGCCCTTGCTCGCAGCCGCAACAACAGCTCTTTGTCTCTGCAGCCTCTCCGTTTGCATCAGTGTTATTAGCAGCAAGGCACGCATACTTCCTAATCAACTTGATTAAAACCTTTCATTACAACATACATGCACCACTTTCACATTTATGACAAAAAAAAGAAAAAATGAACCTCAAAGGCTCAATTCCCACAATATTAACAAATCAGTAGGGTACAATAAACACACCTGATCTTCCAAGGAAAAGTAAGATTCTCTCCTGGGTCACAACTAAACAGACTCTGACTCACCTTCTCACTGATGAGTTAATATCATATCTACCCTGATCTCATATTCTCACAGCCTTACTCCTTCTATATGCCTTATTGCTCTCGAGTCGATTCTACCTTCACAATATCTTTCTAAGATAGGGAACAGACTCTCAGTGTAAATCAAATAAATTCACCACTGATGTCTATGGCTTCACTGGATGTTTTTTTTTTCCCTCTGCTCTATATCTCAAACTGTCTTTTGTAGAGTTTACCCCCAAACTTATTTAGCTGCCATTATGTCTAATCTCAGTCAGATATCCTTACAGTCAGTTCCTTTCATCCCTCTCACTTACATGTTTATATAAAATCCAGCTATTTTAAACTTTTTTTTTTAAAGAGTTGTGTCAATAGCTGTACTCCACAGGGCCAAGAAGGAGTGGGTCTTCTATAAGACATGAATTATTTGTTTACAGATAAGTACCAGTACAGTGGCAAACACATTCTGCCTACCGTCTGGATGGAAGATGGCTCTCTCTCGTCATGCCCAAAGGCCATCAACGTCACAGAGTTAATGAGACAGTTAACATTTCTGCCCAGATAACACTAAAACTGAATTCCTCATTAAATTGCAAATAGCAGGAGAACTCTTGATCTTCTCAGAACTTATTTAAAATACAGATGAATGAGTGCTAATATTTGTTGAGAAGTAAGTACATTCTTTTATCCTAATGTCTCTTTGGTGTTCAGCTGCTTGCAGGGTAGCTGGCAAACCTAACAACTTTCCATTGCTATAGGCGTGGCAATCCTAAATTGGCACACAGCACCTCTCCTGCAGTGTGAACACCCCAACACAGGAATTGCGGATAGCCAAAAAGGAGCAAGGCTGCCTCTACTAAGCTGTACAGTCTAATTTAGGAGCTGGCAATGCAGGGTGTTAAACACTTCTCGGCAGGGAGCACAAGCATACAGCATGTCATGGAGAGTTCCTAACAAATCCACACCCTGGGGCTCAGGCCCTCCATCCTTCCTAGGCTAGTCTTTTACTGTTATTTATAGATTTTCACCAGCACTAGACTAAGTGTAGCAATAACAGCCTTTCTCAGTAATGCAGGCAACCACATCCATAGCTGGTGTTCATCTGTGTACTGAAACCAGGGGGGTTTCAAAGATTTGCAGGTAGGCAGGGTCACAATAACAGATCCAAGACACTAAAAGATTTAGAGTTTTAAATTTTTCATCAGAACAGTCCTCTCTAACCCATATCTACTTCTGGATCAACAAAAAAATTTCTCCATCTATCTGAAATACATCCCTTCCAGGTGAAACATCATCCATATAATTCCCCCGCGCCACCCAAAAGATACAGAAAATAAGATTTTAAAATGAAGTTCAAATTGTCTCTTCCATTCTTTTAATGAAAACAACTCACTGCAGCAGTTCAGTGAGTAATTTTGGTCTTTCCCATTCCTTCCCTTAATTTCTTTTTTTTTTTTATTTGCCAAAAATGCTTGCATTCAACTCTAATGTTAATGTTCTTGATGATGTTGAGCTAAACCTAAGCATTCTTTGAATGCACAGCAGTAAATTCTAACAAATGACACTTTGCATGCCGTGGATACCCTCTGTTCACAACTCCCATGCTCAAAAGAATATCTGCACTGAAAAGAACAGCAACTACATGGGCAGAGCACTTCAAACTGAGACTTAAAGAAAGCCAGCTTGAGCCATCTCAGTCATGAGCTATCCCTAAAAATGCTAGTGCAAACAAGTCCCTAAAAGCTTCCCCACAACATGGGGGCAGCAGTGGGATTGTACCCTGGCAGGGAAACACCTCCTGGAGAGACCACCTAACCCCTCTATCCACTCCAGCTTCCTCACCTCCATCTCAAGCCATCTCATGTTCCTCAAGCACTGAAAGCAGAGTGGGAATAACTGAAAGAAAGAGAATGAAAACAAACAGCTAAGTGATCTCTATTAATAACAGCTGAGGGGAATGAATGAGACAGACCGGGTCAGGGCCAGCAGAGTGAAAAAGGGCAGGCTGGGCCTTGGCATGCCAAAGATGGCTTAATATTCTGAGAAAGAAACTCAGAATTAAACATGCTTTAAAAATAAACCTCAGTCATTTTTGAATCTCTCTCATGGCTGCAGTTGTGCTGCTGAATCTCTGCCCACAGCAACGTATCTGGCCTTCAGCCAAAGGTTTGAAAGTCGCAGTGATCTTTTACCCCTCCTCCCTAGCTGTCTGTAATTTTTAAGCATTCCCACAGCTGTGAAAGAACAACAGCTAGGAGGAGGCAGTGCTTGGGTCCCGGGGGACTGCTCACTCCCATTTGCTCACAGCTGGGACTCCTCAGAGGCTTTGGCACAATCCCTTGCTACCGCCTTGGCTGTAGGGCTGCCCTTTGCATGGGGGCAGCTATCTGAATGGTTTCAGAATTATTTCTAATTGGGCAAATGCTGGATTTTCCCATAAGCTAACATGAAAATGGGCAGCTGTTTCCAAGTGGAAAAAAAAAGTGGCAAGTTTTTTTGGAGTAGGGGATCATAATTCAAATAAACGGTCAGTTACAGACTTCATCTTATAAAGTACAGCCTGCACCTCAGTCACTTTGAGACCATGACACCATTTTCCTTATCCAGATGCCTCCTTACCTCACACAACTACTAACTCCACCATGAGGTTTAGTTTGTGGCAATGGCATTGCTGAGCATGTGCTGAGTTCCTGGACTGTCAAGGGCAGCAGCAAGGAGGCCCGGTGGTCTCCTGTCTGCCCTGTTGTTCAGCATGGGAACTACCTGAGGTTCATGGTCTATAAACAGCTCACAGGGCTCCTGCCTGATTTAAGACAATAACATGAATAAAGTAACTCAATGGTACTCACCCATTCACCTAGGATGGGACAAATCACCTCCTTTAGAGGCCCTCAAGCATTGTACCCCCTACCATACTCTCATCATGCAACTGGAAATCTGTCCACCACATGACAGGTATGTGCCACATGGCAGAGGCAGCTGGCATCTCTTCTTGTGATGGGATGTGCACCTATAAATTCAAATGTAGGTGTTCCCTGCACATTCCAACACATCATTAGATGTGCCCTTATTACAGAGTTGTTAGTATTTTATTCATCTGAAAGACTGACTTTGTTCACATACTGGGGAAGGATCTATGGAGCCTCTGGGTAAGAGCACAGCAGGGACAAGACCAGCAGAAAAACTCATCTAGTCCTCAACCCACTTCCTGCCCACATCTGAAGAACCACCAACAAACAGAATGGCAGGGAAATGTTCTGGCCTGTGTGGTGTATGCTTGGCATCCCTGGATTAATCTTTTGAAACTTCGGGCTGTCCTGACAGTTTTAAAAAGCTGTAAATACAGGATATAATGCCATTAAATTAATATGTCTGCCTAAACTAGGAGGATTTTACTTTGGCCAAAGAAAGTATAATTTTTTCCTTGGTTTTCAGGAAATGACTGAATTTCACTTGTTCATTTGCATGCCACTGCTACTGTGCAATTTGTCGCCTTGGATTATGCCTCAAACTTTGCCTCTCTCATTTAAGGCAGTTTATACACCCAGTGCCTGAGACGCACTGATGAACAGCTGATGACATTGTCACTAAAAGAGCTGACACTGATGCTACAGCAAAAGCCTCAGCCACAAACATAACTCCATTGTGCTGTATCGCTCTAAAATATAGAGCTGTAGTGAAAATTTAGTCACAATAGTGACTAAAGATTTTCACCAAGTCTGGGCCCCAATGTGCTAGGTGCTGCCTAAACATGCAGCTGGCAGTCTCTCTGCCAAAGACCTTACTGTCTACAAGATAGAAATAACAATTGGTTAAGACAAACAACAACTAAAAATAGTCTAAGGAGGGAGTGGTAGTTAATGAGGATGTGCATGGCTTTTTTAGACCACAACAAGAGATGGTCCATGCCCTGAAGAGCTTATCATAACAGAGCAGAGAAGAGGCAGGCCGGGAGCTGCAGGCAGACAAAGGGAGCAGTGTGCTCACAGCCACACAATAGGCATCAACAGCGCCAGGAGCCCGAACGCAGACTGCTCCGGTCTCTGTGCCATGCGCCATCCCCGGCCCACAGGGTAAACCCCTGCCACACACACTCCCCCAGCCCAGCCGCTTGCTGCCTTGTTCTCCACTCACCTCAGATGAGCTGAGCATCACGTGCGACAAACCTTTGCAAGAACCTTTTATGGACTCTGCAAGTTAATTACAGTCCTAGGGGGGTTGGAGGGTGTCCCTGTTAAACTTCTCTGTCAAAGGAAGAAGAAAATGCTGAATGCTACTGTATGAGACACACAAATGGCTAGGCAATTAAGACATTATGGTAGCACATCTGCAGCAAGGAGAAAAAAGTAAAACAAAAAGCTAAAGGCGCCGCCTTAGGTTAGCCATTTCTTGAACTTAGAAATGCTGCTTTGTGCAGCATTAATATTCAGTCAGTTTTGTGGCAGATTTTACAAAATGAAAATGAGCCCATAAAATATTCATCACTGAAGACCAGGTGAAAAGAGGAATATGAGGTAAAGGCTGAACTGAGAGGGGAATGAGCTTATGATGCAAAAACCCATTATGAAACACTTACAACTTGTCAATGCTCACTTTTATACAGATTTAACTAAACTGGCATAAAAACAGCAGTTAAATAGATGCAACCCTTCAGCATAACTCAGGTCAGAGTACATTAAAAGTATATCAGCATGACTTGGTTTGATATTGAACCAACTAAATCAATATCCATTTAGTTAAATGGGTTTAGTAATACAGTGCCAGTCAGATATAAACAACACTGAATTCTAACTATTGAAGTTATTTCTTCCCTGGGCTCCAAGCCCCCACTTCAGGATTATGACTGACTCACTGGATAAATTAGCCTGTGAGTTTGATTCATAAAACCTTAGCGATGTGTATCTCAAGCTGAGATATAATCACAAATCACGTAAGAGCCACTAGGCAAAACTCTGATAAGGCAAGACTTAGATGGGCTTTTGTCAACACTAGCATCCATGCTTCCCAATAAGTATGCACATAACGATAGCAGGAGATCAGCTCCAAACATCTTCCTGTCTTTTTGTGGGTCTGAAATGAAGACACGGGCAGAACCGTCACAACGCATACAGTTTCTCTTTCTAGCCTTTCTCATGTGCTCCCTCTTGTGGCACAGGACTCGCTCTTTTTCCTTCAAAAAACCCT
This sequence comes from Apteryx rowi, assembly GCF_003343035.1. Classification (NCBI taxonomy): domain Eukaryota; kingdom Metazoa; phylum Chordata; class Aves; order Apterygiformes; family Apterygidae; genus Apteryx; species Apteryx rowi. The sequence continues at coordinate 4,784,378 of NW_020448085.1, read as the reverse complement.
CAAACCATGGACTTTGATATTCAATAAACAACTTTCTGCAGGAGCTGACACACATTACTGGGTTAGCACAGAAGACAAAAGACAACAGCTGTTACGAAACAAAACAGAGGCTCTTTACTACCTCTTCCTATTGTATAAGATCTTAAATTCGTCGCTTTCAAAAAATCAAGGACGTAGCCTGTATTTTGCTGCTGACAGTGCAGCACTCAGTCTGCATCTGGCAGGGCACCAATGCCTAGTGCACAACAGCCATCAAGGACACAACGTCCACCTCACGGTATGAAACTTCTGCATGGCTGTATGCCTGGCACACAAAGGCTCACTAACATCCTCAACATTTAAGCATGGAAAATTTGTGGCATTTATCTTTTTCTTTTCAAATTAAATCTGTAGCTTTCTGATTCAGACACTATGACTCCAGGAAAGAGATGTCTTCTCATTTTTAATAGCACTTTGGCTGATGCAAGTGTCCTTGACAACAGGAATCTGAGACCTCATCACATTGCCTCCTTTCTTTATAACCACATATTTTAACCACCTCCTTTGATACTCACATTTGACCCAGAGTGATTGTACTGTGAACAGTACTCTCTTCTAATGCTCATCCCCTTGTAAGCTTTGCTTTCACTTCTTTTGTAACAGTGAGGTTTAGCCAGATGTGAGAACACCAGCAGTTGGGTACAGATGTTGGAAAAATGGGAAGCAGGCAGACTGAAGGCCATCCTCCACGCGTGACTGCAGAGGCCAGACTAGAGCACGACTGTCAGTCCTGCCTACTCTGCCGCAGAGCATTTGCAAACAAAGATCTATGAACCAAATCTGACACCAGCATCCACGTAGTCACAAAGAAGGGGATTTTAAGAACCATGGCACATCAAGAGCAGTAACAGTCTTTCATGACATATATTTCAAAAGAAAAATGAGTATGTCCTCACAAAGGTTACATCACACCTGCTCTGTTTCCAATCCTATTTTGTATTAGCAACATCCAATATCAAGTTCCCTCAATTAGACACGATCATTATTCAAGCTAATCCAACATGCCCTTGAGAACTGGAATTAGAAAGCAAGGGCATCACTGCAGGGACACAGGTATCTTTAAATGACTGCAACTTTAAACAGCCTACAGATGGCTGAGCCAGGCCAAAAGATGGAAAATAACATTTACCCCTCTGGTCCTAGATACTGCCTACTTCTTAGCCTATCACATTTCTCTACTTGAGAGCAAATAAACAAGATATTACTTCTAATTACAATTTTATTTTACTATCCACAATATAACAGTTTGTAGGCCTCATGCTAGGTGGGAACTTCTTCCTTTAAAAAGCTCTATTATAGCATTCAATTTCCATAAAGTGCTTTCAACAACAAGAATACCAAAGGGAAATAAAGCAAGCCAATGTAACTAACCCAATGAGGCCCATTAACTACATACATGATTTTGACTTAACCATGGAGTTCCACTGAAAATTAAAAAGAAACAGACAAGAATAATATAACACAAGCATAACTACTTCATGCTTTTCCTTCTTTATTTCATGTTTGGGCACTAAGTACATTAAAACTGTTATCTTCTAGAGGTCTCCCATAGGACTAGAATGTTTTTACAGTAGCAGACCTCATATACCCTGCTATCCTCCTGAGAGTGTAGGAAAGCTTCAGCGCAAACAGCATGAGAACGACACACAGACTAACACTTACGCTGTTCCACTTTTGGGTCAGAAATTGCTGGTCCAGACAGGCCTGAGAGATATCTAGGGGAGATCTAGGTACTACCGAAAGATGAGGTGCATCCTTCCAGATGCAGCAAACCAGCCCGGCATGATGCTAGGAAGAACTGTACTGTCAGAACTGCAGCACCAGGACATTTGCAGGTGTCCTGTCTGGTGTCACTCCAGCTCCCCTCGCTCCATCCAATTCCCAAATAATTCTTTTGTCAAAACAGAACTCAGTCAACATTACTTCTTTTGTGGCTGCTCTTTTGTGAAACCTGAAATAGAAGAAAAGGCCTCACTGACATTTCAGGGTTTCAGTGAACCATGAAGAGGAGAGAGGAGGAACAAATTCTTACTGGCCTCCAGAAACAAGCTGGAAATAAAGAATGTATGATCGACCAGGTCCAGAAAAACAAAGTACCCCAAAGACTGTCTCCAAAAGAATTGCACTAATAATATTCTCAGACTACAACACACTGAAGTAACTTAATGCAAATATCACATGACAAAAAATACAAATGCAGCATAGTTTTTTAGTTAATCCAGTAGAAAAAAGAATCTCAGTACTAACATTCATATAACTTAATATATTTAGAAAACTAAGAGGTGACCAGTCTGTTAGAAATAGTATTTGAAGCCTAGGCAGATTTTAAGCCAGTGTGGGAAGGAACCTCAGTGCAAACAGGAATTTAACACCACAGAAACACTACCTCAGGGCAGAGCCCTTCTTTTCATTGTCATATAAAGGCTACACGTAATTTGTCAGTCTGGACATACTAGATCTAACCCTTAGGATAATTTTTACATCCTCCAATTAGTTCAACCAATTTGATCTACACCTTAAGGTGAAAGGTTCCTTGCTACAAACATACTCATCCTTTCCCATTTGTCTTTTCTTCAACACTTCTTTTGGCTTAACTTGGGCTAAATGTCTGAATTTCTACAGCAGGGAGTTTATAAAGTATTTTAGGACCTGCAGAAGCCCATTAGCCCTTGCCCATCCTCTCCAGCCTTCCTATACACATTCAATGCCTATTTTCTTTATAGATTGGGAGTTTCCTTACCCTATACCTCACTGTGCTGAGCATAATGGGGTTGCGGGCAATGACTAGAGTCCTTAAGTAATGCTAGGTCTACATTTTCAGAGAGGTCTTTTGATGGAGGCTCACTAGATTTGAACTAAACCTGAATAATTATCCCTCTCGAACAGTGCATGCTGTTCTCCTCTCTATCCACCCTCCCACAGTGCCACCGTCAGCTACACAGGGGAGTTGTTCAGAACCAGAGGGATGCTGAGGATGCACGTAGACGCCCGTGAGAGAGTCTCTTTTGGAATGGTTGAGGCAAACTTGTGTCCCACTGACAGGTATTGTTAAGAAAATCCGCCTCCTGGAATGACTGCAGATCTCTAGAACTTTTGTTTGTAGTTCAACAACTAATCCTTTAAATAAGGAGACTTCTGCATCCTATTCAACCAATCTTGATGGTAACACCACCGTACACTCTGGGTGTCTGAACTTATTCATGGCAGTAGCAAGCTAAGAACTTGGGTTTCAACACCAAAGCTTCATCTCCTTGTCATGTACATTATAGAAAAATCACTGCCAGAAATCAGCAGCCTCAGTTCTCTAGCCATGGTCACTGCCAGTTCAGTCCACCAAAGTGTGACAGCCGCCACATGCATACACACAATCCAGCCAGTTCCTTGGGTAACATCAGTATAACGACAGTTAGCAGTCACATGGTGCTTTTCATTATCCAGACACAATAACTCATTAAGAAGTCATATGAACTGTAAAGTGAGATTAGTCTGTACATTTTAAGTGGCCTCATAATAGGACCTGAGAATCTGTTGGCTTTTATTTTCAAAAATTCAACTGCAAATGCAAAGTGAATTAGCATTTAACAGCAGGAGAAGGGAGCACACCTCTTCTCTAAGGGGCCAAGGTAAAATCTTCCTACATCAGTGCACAGTGAGCAGGCTAGCACACAACACCAAGCACCACGTTATAGCACCAGTCTGACTTTGCTATGAAAGCCCTTTACAACATTGCCTGTACTGCCAAAGGTTGAAGATGCTTTCTGCACAGAACAACTGGCAACGTCCCTTCACTGAAGCCATTTCAGCTAGCCCCATCCTAGCAGGACACTTTGGATGAACAAGATTTACGTACTGTCCTTAAACAGTGCCTCATTTCAATGAGTAGCAGTTCTGGAGAAACATCCTGATTATTAACCTTGGCTTCCCTGGAAACAAGCCATTAAAAGGTTAAAAACAACACCACCCACCACCACCCAACAAACAAGCTAGCCCTAATCAAAGCAATCCAAATAGGTTTCCTACTTGAAATGACTTTTTTTTTTTTTTTTTAAAGACAGAGTAACACAGATTAGCACTAAGAATAGTGAGCCCAATTCAAAAGCAGTGACTACTTTTTTTTGAATGACTCCTGCATCTTTAGATGAGTATGGAAAAATGTATATGATTATTGTTGTTTATCTGCATTGCGGTAACACCTCTGGTGCCCTCATATCACTAACAGTTACTCTAAAACCAAAGTGAAGGTTCCTGCCTAAAGAAACACACCAGAAAGGAGGCAGCTAAAGCAGAGCACACCGAACAACTAAGTGAAAACGCTAAAGTTATGGTCATACCTCCAGTCAGCACATCCCAAGAAGTTATCAGTCCTCAGCTAGAAGTCTTCATTTTTAAGTGGGGTGTATTAACATACCATTGCATGTTCTGCAGCTAACCCATTTTACTTTGCATTTTCACCAGATAGAGGCACATCCATAAGTTATCATCTCAGTAGAGAATAAAAGTTTAAGATGCTCAAACTTGATGGGCTATGATCACATAGCTATATCCTTATACAAATAGCAGAACATGTAAAGTGCACTTGCAAAGAGGATAGATTTTGCCTCAATTACAACAGAGAAGGGCACTGTGGAGGGATTACATTCACACAGTCACCTCCCTTTCCTTCTATTTTTAAGGGAGCTCATCGCATCCAGAGGAGAAAACAGAGGCGCTGAAAGCTTTGACAAAAAGGCTTGAATTACGCACAGGGAGTAAAGAGGTTTGAAAGCGAGAAGTAGTAAGTTGTGAATGACGCACTGGAGAAAAAATGCAAAGGGAAGAATGAAAAGGACCAAGTAGCAGAACAGAGAGGGCTCTTTAGTAGCTGCCAACCTCCATTGCTAATTCCAACCATTACTCCAAATCCATGGAAGACAATAAAGCTTCTAAAGACAAGGAGATGTGAGCTTCTGTCAAGAGCAAGGACCAGCGGGCAAGATCTAGATTAAACACCCAACACACTCATCATCTTACTCACCATACCGTCCTGTAGCAAGGTCCCCTTCAAGTGAGGGTAACACAAATGCCTTCACATATGTTTTTACGCGTATTCTGCTTGTGTTTGCAGAGGTTACATCAGGAAGCTTTTCCCTTTATTTTGGGCAATTCACTGGGTAACATAGCAGTGTGCTCTAGCGTTAAGCACAAACATCCTTTTGTAGGAACAGAACAGCTGCTTTAAAGGTCTGTACACATGGAATGGCATCATAACAAAAGCTTGCCATGCATGTATTGCAGAAGGTGTAGAAATGCCTGTGGTAGTGCAAGGGAAAGCCATTTACACGGCTGATTTAGGTTGTAAACTGGTTCTATGCCATCCTCAGCATACTGAACAAAACGAACCAGAATATTTGGTTCACAAAGAATGACGTGACACTTATGCGGTGTTAACGTCTGAAATACTGAGCGTAGACTAAATAGCTATGTGTGTAACAGGGAAATTTCATAGGTGTAATTATATTGAAGGGTAGCTACAGGCAAATCTGTGACTTAAAACTTACATCTCCTCCCTGTAAGGCTTTCTAAGACAGACTTTAACTGCTATGTCTCTCGCTTTTTCTAGTTCATTTGCATGGACCTAAATTCCCTTCCAGTTTCAACCTGTATAAGCTGAGATCACAGCCTTGCCTTGCCTCACAATCCTGAGTTTCTTCCCCTGCATTTCCTGAGGCTCATCCTCATGTGGTGATGCACAAAACACTGAAATGCACACAAGGCAAAATATTTTTTTAATGCATTATCTAGCCATTTCTGAAAGATTCCATGTCTGCTGAATTCCATAAGGCAATCAGAATTAACCCAGCACACACTTCATAAAACATCAAGTCCACTCATGTGGTAGTAATTATGAAACTCCCTAAAGACTTAGACACTGATGGACACTTCAGTTGAAAGCTATTATCTAGTTCATATCAATTCCAATTAGCAATTAGGTTTTAGAATAGAACAACAGGTCTGCCAGAATAGAAAATTACTGGGACTACTACTCTTACAAAGATCTGACTGGAAGCAACATCCTGACCCTTGACAAGGATGTCAGAACTGACTGACTCTCCCCCTCAGGAGAAACCTATACAAGAAAATCAAATCCTCTAAAAACATGCATTAAGGGAAATTCTCTTTTCTAAGATTTTTTTTAAATTATTTTTTAAGCCAAAGTACCAGGCCTCATATCCCTGGCTTCAATGATGACCATTACATTAATTCACATGAAGCTGTAGAGTCAATATTGAACACTAGCCACGTGACAGCTGAAAGTCTTTTAGAAAGTCACCACTAAAACATGAATCCCCATGGTGGATCACACAGTGGTAGCTAAGACAAGCACACCCGCCTAACCTGTCATCAAATCAGACTGTCTCACTGGAGACCAAGCAGTAATAGCTGGCAACTGTTGACTTAACAGCAGCTTTTGCTGGAGACTGACAGAGGATAAATCTCATCTTTTGTACTTCTACGTGACCCAGGTTTGTACCACCAAACTCCACCTCCTGGGATGATGAATATAGCATCCTAATGCTCTGTGGCTGACTTGGAAGGCTAGCAACAGCAGAGGTTTTTATCAAGAAGCTGCAAGCACAGATCGTCTCACTGCCCTGCACACCAGTTCTGCCCAGTTCTAAAATTGCCTTGATGGATGCATAGCTAAAAGAAAAGGGGTGGGATAAAAGGAACTGTGCTATAAGCCTCTAGATCTGCTCTTTCAATTATACTTAAATTCATTATCCAGCTTACCCAGTGGCATTATCTTCAGGGAATTCCACCTATCCTGGTGGTATTAACTCATTTGTCCTTAGAGTCATGTTACACCTTAACCTAGAAAGGATTTGATGCACAGTATGAAGGAGATTAAAAACTGGACAAAGGCAAATTATTTCATGAGGTTTTCACTTCAGTGCAAAACTTTCCCAGCGTTCCAAGACAAAAGGACACCAAGACCCCTGGAGCATTACTGCTGTATAAGGAGAATTGTCTCAGTATGTTTAATTTAATCAAAACTTACTCACACATTCACCCAGTGAATGAGCAGTCTATGTATCTTTTGATTCTCTAAGATAGCTATGGGACTTGTTTAGATTAGTCTGCATAACTCTCAATTGATTCCTCTTTCCTCCTGGGGGCTCCACATTCCTTCCACAACTGTACAGAAGGAAACAAACCTGCATTGTCATCCAGCAAATCAGTGTCAATGTTAAAACATCTATCAGCTTTGCATTAAAGCACATATTTTACTGGATAGGGACAGACTACTGAATGCTGGTCCATTCCAAGAGAAAGGAATCCCAAGTTTTCTCCCATGCTCTGCCATAGGCATGTTGCACAACTTTGAATGTTGTGCTTAGGTCTTGATTTTCAGAGCTGCCATGCCCTCATATCTCCCACTGACTTTAGTGGGTGTTCTGATTTCTGAAGGTCAGTCCCCTAACTCTCAGTGTCTCAGCAACCTCACCTGTAAAATTGGAATAAATGAGACCTGTACTCCAGCTGAATTATTTCTGAATATGGGCAACACACTTGCAGTAATGCGAAGAATCATTTATTTTCTACCTTTGCATTGCTCTGAATCAACGGAGCACTCGGCAATAGCAGGAAATTTACAGCTGCTGTGGGAGGTCTCAAGCAATGCAGCTCTGGAAATATGAGTTATTGCTGTAGCTGCCTGTGCCAGAAATTCACCAGTAATTGTGCAGTAATCATTCTAGTACAAATTTGTAACAAAACAGATCCTGTTGGGAACTGAATCTGAACTGCACCAGGTCAGCTCCAGCAGGCTGGGAACGCACCACTTGCCTTGCCCACAAGCTGAGTTACTGCGTCGCCATTTTAACAGACTTAACTTTTTCATGGGAAACTTCCTGTCTAAATAAGCACTAGGAGGGTGATGACAGTCGAGTGGTGCCCAGTGTTAGGGAGGCTGCCCCCTTCTTAAGTTTGCTGGTTATCAGATCATCTAATAGTTAGCTGTTCTCACATACCGAGGACTCTCAAAAGACAGACTTTGCTTTTAAGAAGTGTTGTCCATTAACACACCAGAGACATCATGCTCCTTGGCTCAATTCCCAGCTGAACTCTCAGCTCCCTCTACAGTCATGACCAAGTTACAAACTTGCTTTATGCCTCAGTTTTCCCTACTGTAAAATATAGACAACATGTTTAGAGAAATGGAGCTACATTTACTGAAGCCCAGCTGACAAGAGACCAGAGGAGGTAAAGTCTCCTATACTTCCAGGCTGCACCTACACAACAAGAAGGGATTGCTGTTCAGCAGAGCCCCTCCAAGAGCAGTGGATAGCAAGCAGCACTGTCAGCATCCCTGGAGCTGAGCTGGCTTCAAGGAAGAAGAAAACTGCTCTCTTTAAAGAGAACGAGTTAATGACTTCCCTGAGGAGCTAGGAAGGGCCAGTGGATGAACCGAGACCTGTTAAAAAAGAGCTGCTCTTGCTAAAATCCACAGCTACACACCACCCTGCCATTTAGCATACAGGAGAACTAGGGACTTGCTTATGCTTCTGGTAAGGTACAGCTTTACTGTCAGTAAAAGAAATGAGAGCGTGTGTTCCCCACGTTCAGAGCAACAGAGCTTTTGATGAAGATAAAAGGCAGCAAATTAAAAAAAAAAAAGTGAACAAAGAAAACACAGCAAAGAATTTATGATTAAAAGGGACTGTACATTTCTAGTGCTAGCAAGACTATATAGAATGATCATTTTGCTATAACAGCAGACGTTTGGCAGAATTATTAAACCATCTTTTCCAGAGCTTAAGTTATCTCTAGCTGTTAAAGACATGATGAAACCTAGTGCAGGGGCAGATTAACTCCCACCTGCTGCTGCAGAGCCCATTCACTTCAGAGACATCTGGTACTAGCCACTGTCAGGTACAGGACACCAGACCAGATGGACCTTGGGTCTGATCCAGTCTAGCAACTGCTACATTCTGAGGCAAAGACAAGAACAGACTTGGATAATTTGATAATTAACAGCTCGGCAAGGGTTCTGCTCAGGGAAACTAAACTGACAGGAAAAACAAACCTTGATCATGTTTCATCTTATCCATTGTCAGAGAGAGGCTACTGCTGCAGAGATTTCTTCAAGTCTGATTTTCCTCGTGTTTTAGATAATTCAGAAAGCAGTGTTGAGAGCAGAAGACGTGAGCCTGAGATCACAGATGTGAAAACAGCTTCAAAGTCATGCCCAGAAATCAGAGTGCACTTTTGTCTTTTACTTAGTGGAAATCAAGCACTTCCAAAGGCTTATTTGCATTCTCGTATTCAAACACTCATCGCTCAGTTCTAGACTACCACTCACCTACAGTGTCACAGAAATGAAAGGGAAGGATACTCACACCCTCCCTGAACTAGCCAAGTGTGCCAGAAACACTAGTTTGGATCTCTGACAGGTTGAATGGTTTAATATGGATAAACTTTTGGGATGCTGTTCTGCTGAATAGGAGGAATGACCTGATTAATAAAACCATGAATTCACATGGGTGGTTTGATGGTGTGCAGTGAAGAGTAGAGATGTGGGAGACTGGCATGGATTATGTTGATCAGCCAGCAGTCCTGAGAGACAATAAAGCAAGTTTTAGGGTACATTCCATCAGATCAAAAAACACCCCAGCTGTATAGTACAAAACAGGGGTGCAAAATTCAGTGTGCCACATTCAGAATTATTAAAAATTTTTGAAGGGGTAATCTTCTCTTGAAGATTTTATGCCAGATCAGGCACTGCCTGCTCCCACATCCAGTACAAAGCATAAGGCTTCACAAGGCATAAGGCTTGTACCTTGTACTAAGAACACTATTATGTGCTCTACCTAACTGATGCAAGCACAGCTGAATCTGTCCTGTGAATCAAGATCACACTTACACTGTCAGGTGATTTAGTAAGGCACGTGCCTGGAATTAGTAAGCATGGAAGCAGGATGCTCAGAAGCAGTCACAGAGCATCTCACCAGCCCCCTGTCAGGGACCCACAAACAGCTGCCTAAGCTGCCCTGCACCTCCTCAAGTCCCTTTGTTCCTAGAGAAAAATTTTAAGTCCCAACCCCCCTTGTGTCTTTCTCCTATACTACTTATATACTAAGACTGGAACCAAACCAGAAGCAAGTTACAACAAAAAATGGAAACAAAGTGAGGCTCTACGTCAATGCCAATATTAGGAGGCACAAAATTGCCCAGGTCTGCCTAGCTCAGACTGGTAGCCACTAACAGTAGCAGCTAAAAGCCTCTTCACATTGCTGCTATTTTCAAACAGATTCTCCTCATTTCCTTGGACTCTCTCATTCTCTTCCCTGCAGCGAAAGTTGAATGTTTTTAGGCTCTCAAGGGGACACTGGATGCACCTGCCGCTTGAATTGCTCACAGTCAGGCTGGACAAACCACATGAGCGCACGTCGAGGGGAACAGTGCCGCGCGTGACTTCTCAGCATTCCCCAGAGCTGCAGACAGAAAGGAATCAGTGCAGCCAGAGCCCTCCCTCCCTCCGTCCTTCAGTCTGGCTCTCTCCTGGGGGGTGCCAGACCCAGTGGGCTGATTAGCGAGGCACACAGACACTGGCACATGCCGATTTTCTCACACAGAAGACCAAAACTCTGATTTTTCAAAGCTTTACTTCACAAGCTAGGCACAAAAGGCCTACCTGCTTTGGTCAATGGGACTGAAGTCCCTGATTTCACCTTTTTAGAGGTGTTTAAGTGCTTTACCTTCAGGAAGAGGCCCGCTGTACAGGAAAGAAACCAGTCCTCCCAGATCAAAGAGCATGAGGAGGCAACAGTGAAGTGGAAGGTTCAGCAAGGGCTCTCCTTAAGGGACCAAACACTCTGTACGCCTTGCCCTAGCACCTGCCTTCCTATCCGGGGTAGCTCTAGGAAAAAGCATCCTAGGCAGCAGACTACGGTGGGAAGCAAACTGGACAAACCCTTGCTGCCTACTTAGTTCCTACTGGAGCCCTGGAGTGCCTTAGTGAGTGTCACTGAGGGACACACAGGGGTCCCAAGTCCACTGGCTACTGCAGGACAAGGAAACCCCCATTCCAGAAGCAAGTGCAGTTAATGCACTCAATATAATGCAGGAAAACATCGTTACATTAAGCTACTTTATTTCTTAAGTGTCAAATCCTTTTTCTATACCCTAGTCATGTTTGTAGCGTCTTGTAATTTTTGCTCCATTTCCAGTTGCCTACACTAAATCCATTGCCTTCATTGTATAAACAAATCTGAAATACCCTCTGAGGACTTGGTGCTAAACTAACTACAACCAACTCATAACGGTTTCAGTGGCATTTGCAAATGCTTAACTTAACTAAGGATGAGATCCAAAATATTTTATAAGAACAGATCTCTAAAGCCTACTTACTTCTTATCCTTGTTCTCAGCACTTGCTACATTTAAGCATATGTAAGTGGTTTCTTCACATAAGTGAACAGACACAGTCATTTATTATGCTGGCACTTGCGGGGGTGGGTGGGGGGCACAAGTTATATGAACTATTCAGTTCCCTGGATACTGTACAGGAAGCCAACCAGGGGCCTTGATCAGCTTTTCCACCTAATAGCATTCACACACTGCAGTCCAGTGGAGTCTGAGCTGCCCGCATTTCTCCAGGATTATTCTGTCCCTTTCAATACTAGTTAATCATGTATACAGAATTATTTTCCTTACAAGTATTGATCCTTACACTGTATTGATCCATGGGAAAGTCACTGATTTTAAGTGAAACCAGACCCACAGGTGTTCACTTCATAAACTAGCGGATGTAAAATATATTGCTCAGATATAATTTTCACAAGTCAAAATCATCAAATCTTACCAAGACTCGATAAGGGAAGTCAAAGAAACTTCTCTAAAATAAGGAATTATTTCTTGCCAGTATCAGATATTCAAAACAAGACCACAAGAATGGTCTTGGTAACAAGAGAAAAAAAATTTTTTTCCTCATTCTTCTCCTGCTCTCCAGCGTTTAGTCTGTTTTTTTCAAAACTTCACAGTACTTAGCACAAGTTCCCCTTGAATGAGGCATCAAGTGTATAAAGCTTTCACCTCCAGTGAACTTTTCAGAGAAAAATAAATGACTAAATTGGGGAGCAGAATGGCATGACTGCATTTACAGCCATGAAACTTCACAGTAAATATACAGAGAGGGTGAAGAAAAAAAAAAAAGAAAAAAGAAAAAGAAAAAGATATTCTAGATGGCCTATCATTCTCTGCTAAAACCAGCAGTAACCGGTATGCCATTATATTTCCTAATGTTATGACTGTCCTGCCACAACACACAAACAATACGCTACTTACCCATACAGCATAGAACAACATAGACTTATTAAGATAGTGTGGTCTCCATTTTCACAATATCTGAGCATATCACAAACTTAAATTTATTCAATCTCTCAATCTCATGTGCTATTATTACAAACAAGGAACTGAGGCATTACAAGAGTAAGGAACTGGCTTGAGGTCAGAAAGACAACTGAGTTAGACCAGGGTAATAAACCCAGGTCTCCCAAACCAGTGCCCTAACCATCGGTCTTCCTTAGATTCTCTTACCTTCTGTTCTAGTCACCCTCCACAGCATCTCATTCGCGAAAACGTAGGTAAAAAACACATGGTGGTGCATGGTCTTTTGTATTTCTTATACAGACAGCAGCAGTTTGCTAAGGGGTCACTGTATATCCTAGCAACATCATAAAAACATGACACTCAGTTGAAAAGACTTCACAGTCTACTAAGATATTTCAGTGATTTTCGCCCTACCAAATGCATTTCTGACTTCTGTTTCAACGGACAAAAGGCTCTGGGTGGCAAGGTTAGCCCGTGACAGGGACTGCTGGGATACTGCAATAGCCGCTCGCTCTGGAAAAGTATCTCCTGCCCATCCAACACTAAAACATTAAACAGTATTTGGGGAAGTGTTCCTTGGCACAGATATTCTTCTCTCACCTCCTCATGATACCAGTAGCAGAGCCCAGTCAGCTTCTCTTACAGCTGGTCCCGCTGCCGGGACACAAGGCCAGGCACAGCCACAGCTGAGATCATCAGGAAGCAGCAGCTGTACCTCGTACTCCTGGGTACTGCGTGGGCCTGAACTGCTAGCTCAGTGTCACAGATTATTAATGAACTCGCACACACATTACACTTCCCAACTGAAGGGTAATGGCCTTTTTATAGATTTGTTAGAACCGAGTTAATTTACAAAGAGATTTTCAAATAGCTGATCTCATTCGTTTCTCAACTCCCCTCCAGATTCACTTGCTCAGCTCATTAATCCTGCCAACATAGCATGACTGTGAACACTCGCTTCTCCTCAGAGATGCTACCGCACCTCAGCAGGTTTAGAGAGAACATTTTTGCAGCAAAGCCTGCGGGAGGGCAGGGAGCCTCTTCTGCAACCCCAGTGGCCCCCAGAGCAGTACGGGAATTCATCAGTGCTGCTCTTACGGGACCCAGCCCTCCCCAAAACAGGCTCAATCATTTACAGCTAATGCCAAAACCTCTGTGAAAGAGAGCACACTGTGAGTCCTGCCTCCCGATTACCAGCTTTTTTGGACAAGGAATTCCCACAAAAACATGAGGACAGCCCTGCTGGCTCCACAGAGCGGAGCTACAGCAAACTCACCTCCTGCCTTCTCCTCTGCCCATTTTCTCCTATGGGATCTGGCAACTGCAGGACACAACATGGCTGCAGGGTGACCCGCGCAGAACACACCCAGTGTGTTTTCCCCCCTTCTTGGTTTATTAAAAAAACAAAAAAAACAAAACAAACAAAAAAAAACACAAGAAAACCCCCCAAAGCAACAAAAAAACCCCCGCAACCTTTCAATAATTTATTCCTTCCAATATTCTTCTGTTATTTCCAAGTACAACTCTCAGAAGCTCAGAGCAATGCACTGATGATGTCAGAGTTGTAAAACTTAACTGTCTGCTCTTTCACTACCTAGACTGAGTGAAATGGAGAAACTGAAGTCACTAGTAAAAGTTACTTTAGCGTTTAAAAATATTAAAATGAAGAGCCTATCTGCTACATTAAGGAGTGTCCCAAACAAAATCCAGAACAATTCCTTAACTCCTTCATGATACTCAGAAAAGAGGCAAAATACATTGTGCTATAACACTGCCTATGACTGTTTCATTCTCCCCTTGTGCTCCCTTTAACAGTTTGTTTTGTACTTTTAAATATAGATTTGTTGCAGCAGGGACTACCATCTTTTTTCAAAATTCCAACTCTGCTGTCGCAGGTCCAAAACCACTACACTACTAGGAACTTTTCATGATATGAACCAACAGCTGTTGACCCACATTGGATTTGTATTTGCATCTGGTTCAAACTTCTTGGATAGCCCAAATACTGATGATGGAAGAAAGCACTAATTTAAGTCCTGTTCTATTCAAATACTGGAAAAGGCTGGCTTACGGAAGTGTTTTTTGACGGGCCCCTCCCCACCCCCCTTCGCTTTTCAAAGCAGCATTCTTTCTGATAAGGAAATAGATTACCATATACTACCCTAGATAATACCATAAGATAAGTTTTTAAAAATCAAAAACAACATGCTCAAATTCTTTGATCCTGTCATTTCTTAAAAAGTTGTTTTTGATGTTGCTAGATTTAACAGTATACTTTCTGAAACTAAATACAAAAAAAGTCAACAAAATAGCGGGCTTATTATCCCAACAACATTCAACAGAGGGCATTGTTTTTGTTTTGTTAAATCAGTCACAACCCCAAACACTGTCAAAGTGAGTGATCTGAAAGACCCTTTTACTTATAGCAACTGCTCACAGCAATGGGATCACCTACAACAGATGCAAGGCATCCAATGTTAACGCTTGAACAAAGTATCAAATATTAATTACAGTGAAACCAGTTGATAACAAGTACAGCTGTTCTCAACATAGGAAACAGAAGCATTAATCCTTCCAAGCCAGCAAACACGTCCATGAAGTTCAACAAGACTATCACTCACTGAAACTGCAACACAAAAGGTCATTTTGTACAATCCTTTCTGTTGACTAGTACTGTTGACTGGTTGGCAGACTACAGCAAACCTGGAGGCTGTATTTCCCAGGGTGTCTAGAGAGCCAGGAGGCCTTGAGAGAAGCAACAGGCAAGACACCACCAATAAATACCCTCAGCAAAATTCTGACTTGCACAGATGAGCTCTCTCCTGCCTCCAGAGTCACTCACAGCTTGCTTATTTGGGAAAGAAAAATCAAATTTTTCACCCTACCTTTGGAAGGCTGCTGATCCCAGCAGTACAAGAGCATGGCTCCAAGAGCAGGTGTGGGTATGCCAAATATGCATCGCATTACTGTTCAGTCCGGGGATTGCACCCTGGCACTCTACTCATGTTCTTTTACCAGTTTGCCTCCTATGCTGACTTCTAACCCCAACCTCCTTGCTCTGAACAATTCCTGGTTTTGAGCAAATTTCTCACATGATGCTGTAGAGGGGTCTTCTGCCCATCATGTACTAGTTAAAAAAACCAAACATCTCATTTACTTGGCGTATATGAATCAGACACATTACCCCAATAACCAATGGCTGATTATTTACCTGTGTTTGCTTTCAAGTATACTATCACTTATTAATATAGCAAATAGATGTTAGCAGGCTGGAGAAGATATTGGACAAGAAATATCTAACCTACTTTGATCTCCAATTGCTGTTATTTATAAGAGTCTTCTGGGTACTGAGCACTTCTCCAATAGAAAAGATAATGTAAATTGCTGTTAGCCACACAACATAGGCCTTCTCCTTTTCTTTAAAAAAGTTACTTCGGGACTCAAGACTACAGTTCACTGGATCCTTCTTCCAGCAAAATAATATAGATGCAGTAAGACAAATATTTTTCCAAGTTAACTGTTCCACAGACTTCTTTAGATCCAGGGCAAAATTACAAGTAACGAAACTAATTAAAAAAAAAAAATGTTGAAACTAAAAATGTGTTTTGTGTTAAGGAAGATTAGGAATGGATATCTGAACACTGATTTTTCAATTCCAAATGAAACAGCTGAGTTTTTAAAGTAAAAGTTTAGACAAGGAAACATCTTTCAATTTTACTAGAAAAAGCAAGCAATCTCTAATCTGAAGTAAAATCTTTCATTTCTAGACAGATTAAATAATCGATTCCATCTCTGGAACTAGAAACAAACCTCAACAGGAGATGAGTGTAGACATTAAAAGAAAGTTTCTCTTAATAGTGCTGGCTGAAGCAGAATAGAATACGTGTTTGTGTTATGGAATCTTTCATTAGAAATATTTAAGACCTTGTTGGACCACGTCCATCTGAGATGGTCTACATGCATTTAATTTGATCTGAACACAGGAAATCAGTAAGATTACTCCTTGAGGTTCCTTATAGCCCCATATTTCCATACCAGTCTTTAGCCCTCATCTATTGTTTTTTATTTTCACATCAACCACTAAATTCATTTGGGATCTGACCTCTGCTGTGGCCTATTGGCACTACAGAACTAAAATACAAATAATGTGCATGACACCACACAAGATACAGCTATCAACACAGCCAATGCTCAGGAAAATATTTCAAATGCTTCAGCTAGCAAGTCCAGTCAAACATACAAACTATGGCACTTGCTAGATCCATCTAGAGATAACCACCCAACAACCAAAATTCAAAACAAAACTCTGAGAATGATTTTCATGCACACAGTACAGAAGACAACCGCTTGCATATAATTAGGTCCTTGTGAAGGAGTTTTGTGGATGTGTAGGCAAAGAACAGGGTTAGGAAGAAAGGTAGTTTTGCATGAAACCTCAATTCCTGCTATAGTTGTGACAAGCTATAAGAATGAGCTCTAGAAAATGTATAATTCAGACTGACAAACAAAAAACAACATGAAATAGACTACTTGTATGCACAGGAACTAATCAGTGGGTCTGATTAGCTGGGGTTGGACTTGAAGGATAGCAACACTTTCTACCAATGCTTCGCACACTGAATTGCGTCTCCAGTCCAAGACTTCATGGGGAGAGTTGAGCAAACTAACAGCAGATAAAACTGCACCAGCCAGAGAACTTCTAATCTCAGCATACTAATTGGCATTAAATACTGAATTGTCTAAATACTATTAATAATGAATAGTGTCTCTGCAGTCAGGACTTTTGCAGTAACCATTAACAGGATAGCCTGTGGGAAAAGATAGTTGTCTAGCAATATGAAACCTGCATATACTGATTCTTCAGCTGGCTCTTGGACAAGTTACTTGACTTCTCTGTACCTCAGTTTACCTATTGTAAAACAAGGATAATGAATTCAATTCTTTTGCAAGGCCCATTGAGACATCTTAATGAAGTATTCTAAATAAAAACTAGATATTCCAGTTCTAATAAAAGTGGAATTTTGTACCTTCTTTCCTGCCAGGTACTGTTCTAAGACACTCATACTATGCTGAGTCAAAGACTGGGAGCAGTTCTTAAGTATTCTCTAGATACAGACCTCTGGAATCCTGCATCCCCCTCCTCCTTTTCTATTTAAATGAAGTCAGCATTCTCATAAAATTAACCCCTTAGAACAGAGTTAGCATTGTTAGTTTCAAGAAGCCTTTCCCACAGCACATTTAATAAATGATAGTTTTTTTAATGCACCTTTTCAAGTGTCAAGACCAACCTGAAATTCTACCTGCGGTAGGATGACAAGCTCAAAGCCCTTAGAAATAGATGGACAGTGTATTTACAAAAAAGAGTACACTATATACAGCACGTTGGAGGAGAGAGAACACAATCCTTTCGATGCTGTTCAAGAAGCTTCCCTGTTAAAATTAAGCAATGTGGTAACAGAGTGCAGAAGCAGTGTCACTGCAGGGGTCCGAGCTGCCTTTATGAGCTTTCTCACTATGAGAGTCTGAAATTACATCAGCAAGTAACAAGATCCTGTTGATAGTAAATACAAGCCAGAGGTTGTGTATACAGCAGATGTTATCAAATCTTCAGGTACTAACTTCAGTTGTGTACAGATTAAACACAGCAGGCAGTTTAACCTATAAAAGGCAGTTCATTGAAGGGGCACCCAGGCTGTTCACTAAGGAAAGAATTGCTTAAGCATCTCATCTAGTGTAGCTAATACACATTAAAAGCCTCTGTGCAGCTGCCCTCCACATAGCTGTATTGCGCACAGTTCCCTGTTTTTATATACAGACAGTGCTCCATTGCTTGGCTAGAACTCAGCAGGCCTTTTACTGGTTTTGGTCTAATATTTTCTGTTCCCCAGTTATGAAGGTGAAGCCAGATGGTTGTATCCCACTCTGGTTAACATGCCATACACGCGTTTTTGGACAGGGCTAGTGCAAAGTGACATTTACTTCCTTGGGTAGCAACAATGATTGAAAGTGCTTAGCACTAGCACTGGGTGCAAAGTGTTAATTTTATGGGAAGAAATAAATCACTTTGTTAAGAATTGAAACTTATTTTTTCAACTTACAGCAATCAAAAGCTGTAGAAATAAAACATCTTTTAAATGAGGTGTTTCAACAAAGGAATTGGGACTGGTTCTATGTAGCAACCAGCCAATATCTTCCATGATGAGTCAAACATCCCCCCCACACACACTATGAATCAGACGAAAGACCAAACATAGGAGCAAGCCTTTGAAATGCTATCAGTTAATTTCTTTCCTCTTTGGAGCATAAGTAATCGAGACCATAAAGATTAACAGTATTTTTCTATCTACCAGCGCAGCAACAGCTCTGCTGTATTAGGTCAAAGGCTAGTGTTTGCTCTCACTGAAAGCAGCAGCCTTGGAAAAATTTTCTAGACAACAGTAATTGCCCAGGAAACTTCAGGATAATATTTCTTATAAAAACAAGTCTCTCAGCTTTCCAAATCTCTAGTTAATTTTTGCATTTCATCAAGAAAAATCAAAGAGAAATCTTTTTCTTTTTTCTTTGTCTGAACACACACATCCTCCAAATGTCATCCTTATTAGCTGTAACTACATGTTATACAGCATCACACCATGTCCTTCCTAGGCCTGAACCTGCTGAACCACCTCAAGGGGTGAGAAATGTCTCCAAGGTTGGTTCATCCACTGCTCCCTGGGCTGAAGCTGCCACAGGCGCTGCAATGAGGAGGCCGAGCAGCAGGGCAAGACCCCCACCAGCACAAGGGCTCCCCGAACATGGTTCAAAATGGGGAACTCATAGCGAAAGGCTCTAGCCTGCACTAGTGGTGTGATTTAACAGTCCTACGGCAGCAACAGGAACAGCACGCAGTGAGGTTTCACCTTCATAACAGCAGCATCTGATAGGAAAACATTCAATACCGTAGGAGCTTGACTGAGCCCCTGGAGGACAAAGGTGATGGCTGCTATTAAAAAGCTTGCATCAGCAAGTTAGGACATTCTCATAACACTCCCAAGTCCTCTTTGCTACTATGGTTATCACTGTAAACTAATCACCTTGCTGAAACAAGAGGTACTGCTTCATAAACCAATTTGATGTACATTCATGCCCCAACATAGGTTGTTGTCACAGCCGATAGGTCCCACCACACAAAGGTAAAAACAGCTTCTCACAGGGAGAAAGGGAGAGAGTACAAAATAACAAGCACACAAATATATTTACATACTTTTTTATCTGGGGACTGCCCAACTCTAAACTGTTACAGCTGTGTTACTACACACTTCAACACAACCACACAGCCCAGCAAACTGCCCGTAGGAGAGCCAAGTGGATAAGATTGCAGTCAACAGCTACTCAGTAGTCCTAGTGATAACCCCTGCTGGTCTTTTGTTAGAAGGTATCTTTATAGCAACTATGGAGGCTGAAAAATAATCTGGAAAAATAATGTGAGAAACAGGAGAAACAATTTAATCTTTTTTTTTTTTTTTTAAACAGGAAAATTAATTCTTTAACTTCGAGTGGTATTATGAATCCCAAGACCATATTTCTAAATTGTACTGATACCACTGCCTGGAAGATGCTAAATACATTCAGTACTCATCATGAATGATACGTTTCTGAAGTACCATCATCTCCTAAAGCCTTGCCCTTTTGTAAAGACCATGGAAGGCACTAAGGTCATCAAGAAGACGCAACTGACTTTTTCAAGACTTTCCTTTTTATTCTTTCTACACAAAGCACAATCATCAGAAAACCTAGCTAGCTTTAGTATTTCAAATAAGCCTCACTTTCCTCCTAGGCTCCCTTTCACAAGCCCTACAGACTTTGCATCTTCTTAAGCACAAAATCATAACAGAAAGCACTCCTCAGCAGCTGATGTTCTGTCATTAGATAAGATCATGAGGGCAAACGGCACTTGCCTGAGAACTTGGGTTCTCCTTCACATCCGCCCCAGTTTGGAACTTTTATTTAATCCACTGGAGTATGAATCGCTTTTTACTACAGAGAACAAGTTGTGGGTCTCCTAGCAGAGCTAAATCAAACAGTACAAACTAATAGCCAAGTTAAAGAAAGTAAAGGAAATATTCACTGACAATCATGATTATATTGCATCACTGGAAACTCAC
The DNA here is from genome assembly GCF_003343035.1 of Apteryx rowi. Taxonomy (NCBI): domain Eukaryota; kingdom Metazoa; phylum Chordata; class Aves; order Apterygiformes; family Apterygidae; genus Apteryx; species Apteryx rowi. Next base: position 4,763,824 of record NW_020448085.1, on the reverse strand, counting down.
CAAACATCTTTGCAACACTACAGTGCAAGCTTTTTCTTTGATCATCTGACAGGAACAACTGCCAGTGTAAGAAATGCCAAGGAAAAGAAAAGAAATATGATCACATTAAAATGAGCAAGTTCAGGAGATTGGAAAGCGTAGACAAATCAACAATAACACATGGAAATGCTCTCCCACCACCAGCTTCTGGTTCTAGCCTAGCCCAGGCTAGTAGGAGGCGATAGTGCCAGCAAGCGAGCTTGAAGAAGGACTTTACTTCTGGCTCCACTCCAATTCCTTCCAGCAATCATATCTCTCACACACGTTCTCCTTGGAGCATGCAGCAAATCATTGCATCTAAAGGGGAGTGTAAAGGGATGATTCAGTGTACATACCCCAAGACCTGGTACTTTCTAGCCAATAAGGACAATTCCACTACAAAAACATAGCTAAAACTATTCCTGAGCTTCCTTTATCAGTTGTTCCCACCTCTCAGCTGTTCTGATGTTTCCACTCCAGCAACACAATTAAGATCAATTCTTGAAAGTCTTGGGTTTCTCTCCTGCCCTACTGGAAAAAAGAGGCACTCCAATTCCATTCTGGGCCTAAACAAAGAAACAAATACCCTATTCTCCCCACCACCCAACACCACCTTTCTAAGCTTGTCTCTGATAGCTGTTGTTAACCAGCTGCATTTGGGAAGACTTGTACTTCGGTCTGCCAGAGATGTTCTAAGAAATCAGACTCTACTCATCAGTTAGTCCTATCTGCACCTGATGTGCTAAAAGCCTAGATATCAAGAGAAAAGCTGTTAGGGCAAATACAACAACCCAAAGCATACCACTATCAGTACTTTGGTCCCCAAATCCCACCTCCACTCCTGCATCTGCCATAAAAATTCCCACAGTAAAGCAGGACTAGTTGAAGCTCATGGGCAAAAGGCCAATGCAACAGTAGCCCAAAGCATTCTCTAAAGCCACCCACCCTCAGCACAAACACTTCCTGCAGCAGCAAATGAGCAAAAAGACTTCTGCTGAAGCCACAGAAATAAAAATGGTGTGAAAGCAGCATGGGAGATCCCTGTCACTAGCTTCTGCACATAGTTTATAAACCCAGGAAGATATTGAAAGCATCTGCAGTCCAAACTTACATCCCTAAAGGATCCTGAACCAAACACCAAGGAACAAATGAGTTTCAGCAACATCACACAAAGGTAAATTTGGTCCCAATTCAGAAGCCAAATCACTAATTTGTGCTTCAGGCAATTCTCCCACAGACACTGACCAGTGAGACAGGGCACATACTCTTTGCCTCCCTGATCACATTAGTACAACAGCAAAGTTACGTTGAACTTGAGATTTGTTAAGTTTTATGTAGATAAAGGAACATGAACTTTGGAAAACAAACGCACAATCTTCTGCACAGATTGAGAGAGTCAACAGTTACCAGAAGAAAGATTTACACCATTACAAAGCAGTTACTTGACAATATTTTTTCAAAATAAGAGAAAAACATGGCAGGCCCTTTCATGGACTAGACTTGAAAGAAGTCCTCAGAACATTTGTTAATATTATGCACTCTGATTTCAGGACATTTGCTGGTCAGGTGGCTCCACAGACAAAGCACCACCTAATCAGTATTGCACTTTCATCTCAGCCAGAAGAGAATTATGGGGCTTCACCAACCTTGGCAGGTTTACCCAATGGCACAAACCTGACACAAACATACTTCATTCTTTTGAGTGCAAATGCAATATGCTAGCTGAAATACTGTTTATAGCAGCTTTCCTTAAGAGAGCTGTACTGTAGGTTGGGACCGTATATGAGCAAATATATTCACAACCCCTTTATGAGATCAGCAGGCAGAATCCGATCTCACACCACTCTACAACTTCACTCAAAGAGATGAGGTGACTGGATTTAGGCCAGCAACTAGGACTAATGGTTTTTGATAATCCCCAATCTAAGCCTCCCTTACTCGAGGGGTTAACAAACAGCACAAAACACACAGTGTTTTCAATCCAAAGTTCAGGGTTGTTTTTAATCAAAGATTTTGTTTTGAGCCTGTCTTTGGAAGAAAGAGTAAGGTACCTTTATTGGGTCCCAATTTGTGAGTCTAGGGATAGTCAACTCAATATTAAGACTGAAATACTACATACATGTTTTGCTAAGACATATTTCAAGTCATCCTGATCTGGCCTTCCCTACTCTTGATGTATTTGTCCTGAAAGGGACACTTAAGTATCTACCCCTCCCCCCTTCTGATATAGCTGATACAGATTGATATCACCTCATATCAGTATGCTCTACATTTAGCTTTGTTTTTATGCACCAGTCTACTTCATGTAGCTTACATATATTGATAAACCTTATTCTGACACAACTGTGATGCAGACAGAAGCCTCACATTCACTAGATTTCCACCAATACATCTATTTTGTTTTTGAGATCAAAGTAAAATGCGTGCAATAATTTGCAACAACTTTTAGAGTTATATTTTCATGGTAGTTGATTATGAAGGTGCATTTTTATTTTTCTAAAGCTTTACACAATAAACAACCTTTAAAGTCTTGTCTGCTTTCTCAGGACTCCAACTTTGGGAAATTTTTGATTACTGAAAAACAATTATTTTCAGATGTCAAAAAGTAAAAAGATTTAAGAGTTCATTTTATGAGTTTGAAGCACATTTTCATTTTTTCAAATAAATCATAAGTCTATTCTTACAAGAAAGTCATTTTCAACTGAAAACAAAACAAAACAAAAAATGCTCATCTTTGGGATTGGAGTAGATCCCCAGAAGTCCTTTTCAACCCTAGTTTTTCTGTGACCCTGGGTACACTGAAGCTAAGCTGCCAGGCTGCGCCGTTCCCTCTGTGCCATTCCACGCAACTGCTGCTAAGGCTGTTCGCACCTTATCTGTCCCTCGACTCCCCTGAATCTAAACTATGAACTTCTGTCAAAGCAAATGGGACGTCTGGGGCTGGTCCCAACAGGGGAGCCAGCACAGGAACGGCCTTGGGAGTAGCCAAGGATCCGTATGCAGACAGCAGTTAATCAGGATCCTTACGTGGTCAGAGACACCGGATCTGCCCCAACTACCTCCTGTATGAGCCTCTCCTAGGCTCGTGGGAGCTCGACTCTTCAGAAAGTATTTAAGCCCTTCAGGATGTAAAAAGGAAGAGAGGCAGGAAAAAGTCTGTCAGCTAGGACTCCTGCAACAATATTAACAATCTTTACGAAAAAAAAAAAAAAAAAACCCACAACACTAAGAAAAACCCAAACTTCACTTATTGAGGAAAGGCGTTTTAAGCACAACAGAGATTAAGCCAGTACTTTTTTTTCTTCTTCTTCTTCTTAAGTGAAGCACCTTAGACGTGACGGCAGCTTTCAAAGCCGCCCGAACGCTAACCCGGGGAAAACGCCCTCCCTTCCCACCTCCCCGCCTCCGCGGAGGCAGCGGGCAGCCCGCACCGCGGCAGCCGGGCACCGAGCGCCCCAGCGGCGCCGCTCCCGCCGGCAGGGCGGAGGACGGCGCAGGAGCGGGGCCGCCGCCGGGGCGGGTAGTTACCTGCGGGCTCCTCGCCGCAGCCCTTGCAGCACCGCAGCCCCATCGCGGGCGGCAGCTCCCTCCGGCCCCGGCCCCGCCGCTGCTCGGCTCAGCGGCCTCGGGACGGAGCTCGCACTTCACGGCTCCCCCGCCCGCTAAAGGGCCCCGGCGCATTAGCGGGGCTCGGCCCTCACCGAGGGGCGCTCGCTCGCTCGCTCGCAGGGGGCCGGAGCAGCAGGCGCACCGAGCGCGAACCCTAAGCGTGCACAGAAGGATACCAGAAAGGCCTTCTCGCCTCACGCAAAATTAGATCAGCAGAGGAACGGGTGCTATCGCACACTCCCTTTTTCCAGGGCGCACTTCGCCGTCTATCTCTGGGAGCTTCTCCAGAGGCTGGTAAGTACTCGGAGCCAGAGGAGACCTTGCATTCTTGCAAAGGTCAGCACTACTCTAGCTGTATTCCGAAGGCTTGTTTAAACACTTACTTTTAATTGCATTAACTTAATTAAATCACTAGCCACAAAGACAAGATAAGAGTTTTGTTTCGGGATACGGAAAAAACAATATCCCTAGAACAGATATCTGCTCGTCTTTGATCATTCAGTGTTTGCTTTCCAGACCCCTCGGCAATTAACTTAAAACAGCAGGGACTCTGTTTATTGAGAACCCGCTGCCCAATAGCAACAACACCCTGCCCAAGCACTGCAGGACAGTTGCATAGCTTTGTTTTATACAGCACCCCATAGGAACACTGGGTGCCTTCACAAAACTCAGGTCAAGTACAAAGATTTAAAAGTCACAAGCAAGAAACTGAGAAAAAGTCTTTTCCAGGGCAGACACTGCAGACAAGAAAGCCCTTTGACAGCACTGGCCAATGCCCAAACCAAATTGGGGGGGGGGGGGGGGGGGGGGGGGAGAGGGGCGCGCTAAGAAGTTTGTTCAAACACCAGAAACAGACAACCTGAGAGCTGAAGAGAATCTGCAGCAAACCTATCCCAGCCTCCAGAGATCAAACCAATTTTCCAGAGCAAACTTGCAGAGTAGAAACTGAATAAAAGGACAGATGTTTAGTGGGTCTCCTATCATCTAGGAAAAAGACTAGGATAAAATGCTACAAAGAAGTCTCCCTGCAGAGTATTTAGCTGTTATTGTACATTTGAGCCACCCCAGATTATAGGCACTTGTTAATTAGCAGCAGTAAAAACACCGGGTAGAGGATGGAGGGGGCAGAAGACAAACTTTCCCATCACCACCAAACACTAGAGGAAACGCAAGATTAATTCTTGCAGGAGTGCTGTGAAGGAAGCAGGTATTTCTGCTTTGCTGTCACCAGCACATTCCTCTTGGAGAAAAGAGAGGACTCATCTCGGAATTGTTTTGTTCAAGTTGCACACTGGTCAGAAAATGCCAATAGCAGATAACTGCTCAGAAATCCATCTTTTGTGCAAACTGCTAGCTTCCCCTTGCAAAAAAGCAGCAGCAGACACTTCTCTGGAAGGAGATCACCCTCTAGCCAAGAAGCAAGGAGAGGGGAGATGCATAAACCACCTGCTTGACTGGCCGGACACTTTTGGCAACGCTCCTGCAAAGCAAACTCCAAAGAGCCTGCTGGCAGGCATGAGATTTCCGAGATCTGGAAAATTCACAAAAGTGTCTAGTAATGACTCTGTCAGACCAGCGGTAGATAAAAAGTGTGGAAAGAGCATCCCGCTCTCCAGCAGTTCTGTCCTGGTAGCCAAGTCAGCCCCTTGGGGGCAGCCTGCCAGACTACCTAAAAGTTGCTGAAATTTAAGCATTTAAAGAAGTGTAAGGACTGCTAAGTACCACATCACGTGACATTGACAGATAGAGGCTACTGTGGGGTTAAACACATTCATCTTTTAAACAATCAAATTGACAGCTTCAGTAAAGCATGTTATAAATTTTGCATGTATATTACTGAAACATTACAATTCTAAACTCCCTTCACTGTCACAAGATATTTGGAAATCTGACTGAAAGTTTATTCTCTTCCCTTTTGATTATGCTACACTATATGAGTGAATTAAATGGTCACAGAAGAGAACAGTTGGGACTGCTGTTGATTCAGTTTCTGCAATAACCATCATAGTGCATTTAAAAGAATAATTTTCAGATATGTTCACAGCAGAAGAAAGGCAGAGCCTCTGATGTCCTTATCACCTGGACATAACGTGACATCACCTGAGAGCATCACTACACAACGTGGCGTTTTCAAGAGCACTTAGTACTCCCCTCACTTTATTCCTCCAGGGGACAATAATAATTGCAATCAGCTTCAGTATGAACCCAAGTCAACACTGACAGCTTTCAGAAACCAATCCAGACTTTGCATATGCATGAACGATCCATACTGTCAAATTTATGGAAAAATACAAATGTCACCCAAATCACAGCAGTTCTTGAAGACTGGTTCATTAAAATAAATAAATAAATAAATAAGGACTTTTTTTTTCAGTGGGTAGTTTTGATACGTGTTTGTTAGATCCAAGAATGAAAAAGACTTAGGAAAACATTCAAACAAAGCCCTAGAAAAGCCCTTGAAAAAAATTCAAGCCCTATAAAAACAAAACAAAAAAACCCCCCTCATTCAGCGTACCTAAAGAGTCAAGCACTGTTAATTCCATCAAGGTAGCAGGGAGACAGAATGTAGGAATAATCCACTGATAAGATGTATGGGAATAATATAGAGACCTATCCCTCTCTGATAAACTAAGATACTATAACCACTCATAAGGCTGCTTTATGACTCAAAAGAAAACATAAAAGCAACATAAGCTAACACATACATGCTGTATTTATTACACACCTTCAGCATGCTTTGCAGATCATTTATGATTTTAGCTTTAGAGGGCACACATTTTGCCGTTTTAAACTTAAACCAGCAAATACGTCTGTTGTCAAATACACTGCCAATCCAAATACTGCTTGCAAGTAACAGCTATACAACAGACAACTTGGGGAGGAGGGGGCAGAACAGTCCGCTGGAGGCTGCTGAACAATGCTTGGGAGATGCAAAAGTCCGATCTGTCACCACAGGGCAAATTCAAGATTATTCAGTGTTGGGCTAAACCCCATTTAGCTTCTCTTTTGAATACTGTCAGGCCCAAGCAGATGATCTCAGAAGTCAGCTGATGAAGCAAGGAGTGCAGAACTCCAGATCTTTTGCCTAAATATAAAGGCAACCCTAAAAACACTCACCCTAGAACCTAATGCATTGAGGGTCTGATACAAACACTGCTCCTGAAGGCTTTAAGGTTGAACAAAAGACGATCTCACAGAGATAGCTAAGAACCTGTCTGGGCTGTTAAACCAAAGAATTACATTAATATATTGTATATAACATATGTATTTACATTTACACACACATGGAAAATTCCAAGTAGGTGTTAGCCTATTCCTACAATAAGGAGGGTGGAGACATTTGCACTTTTCCAGCAAAAGAAACCACTTGATCTGCAAGATTCTTTATGAGACTCATCTCTCATAAAGAGACATAACTCATTCTACATAGCAGGAGCTGTTGAAAATGGGATTTCTGTAATTCTCAATAAATTGACCTTTTAGATGTATGGCTAATGGTGCGTGTCTTCTCCTTAAATTGCACATACCAACTTTAGACCACAATTTACAAAAGCAGGAGCCCAGAATTCAATGTCTAAATCTTGATTTCAAGTACTAAGCAATTAGGCTGATCTTTCAAGAGCACCAAGCACTTAAGTCCCCATGAAATCTACTGGTGCAGGTTGAGTGCCCCCAAATTTTGCTAAATAACCAATATGCTCTGCACTTTGTTTCTCAGCCACAGCTCTCAGCTTTTCCATCTGAAATTCTTGATTTAAAGTTTACACATGCTCCAATTTCTTCAAGTACCTGATAGAGTATTGGCTGCTACTCTGAAAAGGAAAGCTGGCTGCTAAACACTGCTATAGAGATGATGAACTTTTCTATTCAAGGATCAAGTTTAAAATCTGGGAACCAGAGCTAAAGGTTCCAGTTTTCATTAAGTCAATCACTTATATCCAGAAAACACTTTGCAAGAGAGTAGGCAGATGCGTTATTCTATTTCAACAATTCCATTCCAGATGGGAGAACTCGCTGAAAGCTAAAGGTATTTATTTTTCATTTCCTTACCAGGAGACAAATGCTTTTTATGATCCCCAAATGTGCCAGAGTTACATCTCCAGAGCTGGGTAAATGCTACTACTTATACTTTTAAAGAAAAGGCAACAGTTACAGAATTTCCTTTTTTCTCTTAAGCCCCTCTAAAAGGCACAAACTGGTCTGAACCACATTAATGTTGGCAACACCTTGAAACACTAATAAGAAAAAAGGTGAACTGTGTTTCATATAGAACAGATCTGAGTCAGCCAGTTCAAAGCAGATGCACTTGTGAAAAACTGACAATTTATCTTGAGGATACCTGTGCTCCAAATACAGGAGAATTGGATTAAATTTTTCCAAGTTTTACTTGTTTTGTTTGATCTGCAAAGTTATTTTTACTACGAAATTCTCTGTATCATTTAAAGATCTACGAGTCACTGATCTGGTAAATTACTGATTTCTCAAAAGTTAGAGGCTCCCTAAACGGGGAGATTGCTTTTTATGAGAAGTCAGATTCAGCCTGGATTATTCTCTTACCAGATTACCAAAACACAAGGCAAATTTAGCAGAAGTGGCTTGCCAGGCTGCAGTGGGAGAAAACAGTGGCTCTCCATTAGTGCAGCAACAGGCTGGAGAAAGATCAGAGGGGAAGGGCTGCATGGGACTGAATTGCCGCAGCAGGATCTAGAAAGTGTGGAACTTGGAAAGCTTTTGCCTTAGAATAAATTCAAAGGGGCCACAGGTGAGATGCTTTGCAACAAAGTAAAACACCAAAGCAGTAGAAGTAAAGTTGAAAAACAAAATCAGAGAATCCACCCCCAGTGCTGCGCAAGCAAGTGGTGCTACCAGCCTCAGTGATTCCAGTGAGCTCTGGCTGGATCTGCTCCCGGTAAAGGAGACCGGAACCTCTGTTAATACTGATACCTGATTTGAGCATCAGTGACTGTTTTAAACAATGCGGCAATGCAGCTTACTGCACCACATGGATATCTTGCAGACTTACTATAAAACATCCTCCAACCTACACAGGCAGGTTTTGCCTGATAAGTGGTGTGCTCCTGCTGGGACAACAAATAACAATTGCTTCAGCAAAGGCTAAGAAGAGAGTAAGGCCCTTTTTTGCATCAGACTTTCCTTCTGGGAGTGAGTACGGGCATCTTCTCCAGTGCCTGTCAAAACTGCAGAAAGTCAGGAAAAGAACTGGCATAGCTGTGTATCTTAGAAAGCAGCCACCTACTCCTGGTGCCTCAATACCTGAAAGAACCTTGGGCAACATTTCAGAAAACCCTGTCGTTTCAAGGCCCTGTCCACTGCTCTTTTCATTAGGCAAGTGCCAAAGTTTCAGTTATACTTTTGAAACATCAAGATTGCACTTTAAGAAACTCAGTGTTTCTTGTCCACAGTGTTTCTTGTCCACAGCTGGACTCTCTCCTTCCTTCCTATTTGTGTAATCTTTTTATGCGAGCACAGTACCATATAGTACTAGCTTTGTAGCTGAGCACTCAGTTAGCCAACTTGCTAGTTTGCAGGCACTTCAAGTTGTATTCAAAAAGGCTAATTTAAAACTCATTCCTGGAGCTCACTGCCCCACCTAAGTATTTTAAGAGAACTGATGAAGATGGGTCCAACACTAGCACTGAATTCCATTGAATCTCAGGGAGAAGAAAGAGTATTTTTGGCTGTGCAATATTACAAGTAGAAGACTACATTAGGATCAGTCCTAGTTCATATATCTGCAAATATTTTAACTTCCTGAAAGACCTAATTCATCTCCTGTTAGAGCCTAAGACTTGAGAGTTTTCTAGACTACTATTTAGTAACAAGGAGACATGCTACCTCCCCCAAGACTTCTTCCCCCCCCAAGAACACAAAGTTTTAAACCACCCTCCCCTTCCACCCCACAGCCCCTCCAAAAAAGCCCAACCCTCCAACAAACCCTTCTAAAGCCTTTAATATAAACTGTGAAGGAAATGTTTTAGCAGAATGCAGTTCTCCAGGTAATAGTGTGAAAAATAACCTGCTGAGAAGAATCAGACCTTCACGATCTAAAGGAACAATTTATAGTTAGTCTGCTCCTCATGGCAGAGTTTGCACAGAAGAACATGACTCAGAACTGTAGATACATCACTAGAGCATACGAAAGGTAGGTACCGCATGGAACTATTCTTTTTGTATTCTCTCATTGCCTTTCCCCAAATGATATAACCATGCACTCACCTTAGCAATGCTAGGCTTACCATAGGACACAATTCAGTTAAAGGGTTTGTAGAAGGGGGAGAGAAGAAAAAAAAAATTGTAAGCTGGGAACAAGGTTTGAGAACATATAGCCTGATCCTGTTAAACAGTTTATAGGTCAGAAAAAGTTACAAGATTCTGAATTTATGAAAGCTTATTCCAGTTTGACTAGCTCTGTTTCCTCCCTTTCATCTCCTTTTGTAAGGAAGCAAGATTATAAATTCCTATACACCTTTAGCCACACAGTGCTAAAGTAAATCCTGCAATACAACTGTAGCCCCCTTTGGGGTCTTTGCCTCAGGGACATTAGCAAGCCCTTGGCGTTCTGGCACTGAAGCACTGAGGAAACATGAAAATCCCTGAAGAGGCAGCCTTGCCCATGGGCAAAATCTCCTCTTTAATGAATCCTTCACAGTTGCTCCTGGCAAAGCCAATGTCTTTACTGTTCCATTTTTGTTTGTAGAAAGTCGATGTGCACTCTGACTAAAGGAGAACACTAGGACAGCAGCTACTGCTGTTTTCTCATTTCTGTCAGCGGCAGGCGAGCGCGTGGGCTGACATCATTTCATATCTTGCACCGCACACCATTTCTCTCAGCAGTGGCCATGCAGCCATAGCTGTTCTTGCACAATTCATGCTGACTTAGCCCATAGGGGAAGAACAGCTAAGCACACAAACATTATATGAAGCATAGTTTTAGTGGAACTATTGGGATGCAAGATGCTTTCAAATAAGAGTAAACAGCACTTCAAAATGCTGTAGAAACAAGAACTCTTTCCTAACAGATCCCAGTGCACATGGACTGCAACCTACTACTAAAAAAAAGTAAATTTTTACACATACTAACTTTAAAGAACCATTGCTTCTAGGAGAGAAAGAAGGATCTGCTTTGGCTCACAGATCAGAAACACAGATCTTCACTGAGTGCAGAATCTTAGTGGTGAGAAGGTCCAAGATGGAGAGAAGACAGCTGGACTCCCACAGTCTTGGGTGCATTGGTGCACGTGGTTAGGAAATAACTCCATGCCTGTAGTTTAAGAATATTTTCATCAAAGTTTCTGAGAGACTACAGCAGAACCCTGTGAAATTGTTAGCGTTACAACTCAAGGCAGAATTGTGCTTTCCAAGAGGAAATAGTTGTGACCTCTAAGTACTGCTGGGGCAGGAACCCGATTTCCTTCTCGTTGTACCTCCCCAATCCCCATGCATTGCCTTCAGTAAGGCAGTGACTCTACAGCCCCACAGCCATATTTGTGACACCTTCACATAATCTCAGCCAGCTTTAGAACAGGTGCTCAGGAAGGAATATTTCTCTTGCATGATCATAAGCGCAATATTTCCACTTGCATCAGTTTTCTCTGTTCTCTGCTGTAACGTGTTTGGGTCACACAGCCGGCTAACACAGTAAGATGTGTTCTTTCTTGTTCGGTAGTGTCAGCAACGCATGACACCGATGGTCCACCCTCAAGACCTGTAAGGATCGGGACTGTCCATTCCAAACAGAGACCACAGGAAAATGAGTATGGAAAAGATCTTCTGCTGAACCCTCCCAAAGACATCATTGTGACCCTCCAACTCATATACAAACCACAGGTCTCAAAGAGAATCATTTATGCCCTGTGTGAAGTGGGAGGATACAACAAGTAATCTTTCTCTGCTTTACACCACCTACAGGCTTTCCTTTAGCATAATTACACTGGCACAGAGTTCCTAATGCAGACAAGGCCCTTAATTTCTCAAGTTAGCAGCTGCCAGTGCACCGATAAATCCTCATGTTATAGCCACAGCTCCAAATCCAGGGAAGTCAACACAGAATGTACAGTTATCCATCAATGCAAAGAAGATAGGGTTGGTTATAACACAGTCCTTCTTCATGCCCTCACAGACACTCCATTCTAACATGGGATTCTTTTGATTTCACAGCTCTCATCTTTATTATCTCCACTTCTCCCCTCCCCACCCCTGAGTTTTCATGAGTGTCAGACAGCTGGTGTTTAAAAGCAAAAACCAGAGCTAACAAAAATACTTCATGAGTTCAGCATGATTTACAGCATCTCTGGTACCAGGTGGGGGCATGGATATCAACATCATCTTAAGTGGATTTCAATTAGATGAGCAATGGTTTATGGATGTAGAGCACACTGCCTAATCCTGCAGTTACAAATTAATCTATCTCCATTGGCTAAGATCCAAAGACGGATTTTGAAGGAATGTGTATGCAGCAGGCTGTGCACCTGCCAGAACAGGGATGGAAGACACAAACTTTGAGAAAGTAAATATTTATAGTCATCTAAAAGAAAGCTGTAATTACAAGTGACCTGAACTTAGCCTTCCTAATGGGAGAAATCACGGTCATTGCAATTAAAGAGTGCTTGAAGAAAATTAGGAAGATTACACTTATCAGAACATGTTATACCAAACAGAACACAGTTGTGATCCTAGTTGCTTCACTGCTTTTGTTTTATACAACAACATCTTGAGCAGAGCCCACTGTGGTAGGTGCTATAGAGATGCTGTAGAATTTACACTAACCTTATGATAATAAAGTTCATGACACCATTAAATTCAACACAGATTAGCCACACTTCAAGAAATGCTCTCAGTGTTCAGCATGCTGAGCTACTCTTAAAATCCTCTTGAAAATAAGATAAAAAAATTTGGTTCAAAATGCAGCTGCTGCAGATGTTCATGGTCACAAGGAACATTCTTTAAGATCTGGGATTTTACAACTGTTTAGAAACATTCTGCTAAAGTAATAAAACCAATGTCATTCCCAGTGTCATTAACAAACACATCAAGCTTAAGAGTTCTTTACTTGCACAGCTCAGCTCTGTTAATGCAGTGCAATGCAAAACTTAAATGGTATAAAATCCTCTGCATAATAGAGAATATATCTAGGCATACCTTAAAAAAGAACTGGCTTACAGGGCAGCTATAGCTAGATATCTGGTAGAGGGAGTTAAAACTATTCCCAGAACAGTAAGACAAGTGAAATAGAGCCATGCTGGTTAATACCTAGCCTGCAGTCAAAGCTGTCATAACACCTCCTTTAGGCCAAAGACATTGAACCAGGTCAACAGACTCTGTTAAAGTTGCTCTAATTCAGTGGAATTAACTTCTCTACGGAACACACAGCTATCAGGAAAGACTCTTATGTCCTACAATACATGTAAATTCGATGTCTAAGAATCTATGGAGTCCTACCTCTGTTAGCAGAGCTCATAAAAATCACAATCATCTTTGTGATGACCCAGTCTCACTTCAGCATAACACAAGAGAACCTTACCAGCAAGTTCTCCATCAGGCCTGTATCTGGTGTGTAAGCAAGTCAATAGGAGCATACCCAAAGGTAAGATTAAGTACAGGCATGTGCACAGGATAAGAATCTGAAAAATCATTACAATGAAGCACACGAGTCACTTCAGGACTCCAGCCTTCCTCTCCCACTCATCATACATAATCAGCACTTTGAAAATATTTAAAGTAGCATATGAAGGCTAAGGAAAGCTTTTACAATGCAACTTTAAGTTCCTTTTATTTTACAGCATGATGACCTATTTAACAAAATACAAATCTTAAGTGTTATGTCCTAGGCAATATGTCCTTGCCATATTTCCTCCTCCTCCTTCTCCCTATGAAGTTTGGAAAGCCCAATGCAAGCTGGTTCTCACTGATAGCACACTAGTTATCCCTAAAGCATTTCAGACATAAACATGGAGAAGGTTTGCATGTGAATCCTCACAGCTGCTTGACAGTGGGCCAGCTGCCACTTCAAACTAGTATTAGTGCATCATTCACAAAGAAGCGATTTCATAAACACCGCAGATAGCAGTTTACCAATTAGAATTCCTTTTGGATGCTTGAGTAGCGTATTATCAGCCTTGCAGTCCCTTTCCCCTCGCACTTTTGTGTGGGCTGTGTGAAAAAGAAATGTGTTTTCTTTTTCTTACCTTTGCTCTCCAGAATGATTTCCAGCTGGTATTTTCAAGTCAGCATATTATACTGAGCAGTTAAGCTACTGGCACTAAGAGATACCTCAATTGCATCAGAAGTGCTGCTGTACAGGTTTGTCAGTATATAGTGTGCTTTTGGATCATGGTTCCCTTTCTCTCCTTTAGATAAGGACTATTCAACAGCATTCAGAATTCCCTTCTGGAGAGCAAGTATTCTGGTTTGTTTCATTCATGCGCCATCCTGACATGGTTTACATATCAATCCTCCTTTCTGCTCTCTTTTCAGTGGATGTAATGTGACTGAAGCAGTTCCCCATGAAAAAAAAAAAAGTATATATATTTTAATACACTCCACATGGCCAGCACCCACTGTACCCCACAGAACTCTGAGCCACAGCACCCTGAAGCAGGTAGGAAGACAGACTAAATCCACGAGCCATATTAAATGTGGCAGACATTTACAGCAGTTCTGTGACCACAACAGCAAGAGCAAAGCTGGCACACTGGATACTCATTGTTTCAGTTCCTTGCCCCCCAAGTTTTATGTTGTTTAGCACCACATTTTCTTTATTCCTGCTATTATATCAAGCATAAAAGCAGCATGAACACTACAAGCAAATATATGCATCCACTGCCAGCTTCAGGATCCACGGAGTATTAAAAAATTTAAAGCCTCAAACAGAATCATTAATATCCTGCACCTGAAACATCATCCATCCCTTGGAAATTCATTTATTTACTTCTCTTGGTATCAGAGCTAAAGAAAATACACACTCAGCAGACACTTTGACCCCTAGAAAACTCAAGTGCAGAAGGTCAAGAGGAAAGCAGTCACTGGGAATGCTGATGGAAAAGGGTGAGCAAACCTGACTGCACCCCCAGCTCACATGACCAACAGGACCCTGCAAATTATTCTGAAATACATTATATCTGTAATTTAATGCAACTATGCGGGATCAGCTAGGGACAGGAATTAATCCATTGAAGAGCACAGGAAGATCAGAAAAACTTTGTATAAAGGACCCAATCCCACAAGACTCTTAGAGAGCCACTCACCTCAGTAAGATTATCCAGTTGGTAAAACATTTGTCGGGCAGTAAACTTTCATTTAGCTTAATGTTTTCTTTCTTCATGCTGATACTGACCTCTAATACAGCAGATTTTAGAGGTAGTGAAAGCAAGTATGCTATGAACCACATTGCCATATATCATGTGTCTTATTTTACTTTATTTCATCATGTTAACCTACCAAACTGGAGTATTTTGTAGCCTAAAGGATCCCAAACATTGCCTAAAACATGGAGAACTCATCCATCCTCGTTGTAAATGGGAACACAGCTGCTTCTGAAGCAGAAGACTCTCTAACTCTAACAGTACCATGCTATACACAAGAAGCAAGACAGCACTGAAAACTTATTTTCTGACAAATTAGCAAGAAATACAGAGAATCCAGTATACAACTGATCACTGTGACAGTTTGACAAGCATACCTTCATGAAACAAAGCTGTTCTTGAACATGAATGCTAAAAGATCTCTGCTAACTGCACATGCCTTTGGGCTTAATAAATTATCCTGAGGACAGGATGCTCAATTGCAGAGCTTGCTCTGGAACACCATCTCAGAAAGAAGAGTTCAAAATTTTACCTAATTTGCACGAAAAAGTCAACCTGCCAGGACCTCAGACTAGGCCTTTGACATTCCAGCAATAATATGCCATCATCTTAGAAAGCCATGTTTCTACACCCAAAGGGGAGGTTATACAAAACATTATGCACACATTTGACTTTGAGGAATACAATGGGTTAAGGAAAACTGCTCACGAACAGTCAGAGTATGTGTCTTAATGATTTCCACTAACAGAAAAAAAAACTATTTGCGAAGCTCCTTAAGCCTCATGCTCCTTTGCCAGCAGGCCACATGCTGTTGCAATCAAAGATATTAAACCCCGCATTCTTCATTCTTGTTGAAAGCCAATGCGTGCATTAAAAATAGCTATGTGCTACTGAGAAAGCAGGCTGCAATGTGAAAAATAACATGTTAATGCACAACATGCAGACAGAGGACAGAGACTGCTTGCAGCACCATGTTGTGGTGCTAGAGGCCAAGTTGTCGATTCATCTCAACAAGACATGAGGCTTCTATCCAGAGATCAAATGCAGATTTTTCTCTTTTCTCAGAGCTGAGAATTCTAGGAGAGCAGAAGACATATGCTGTCACAGCCCATTTCCAGGCCCACTTTCAACTGCCCATGGGCCCAGAGCACTGGCTGTAGACAGTATTACTTAGGGTAGATCAAACACTTATAATGAAACAAAGGCAGGATCTTGTTTATTTCATGAAGCAGGATTTTTGCCTGCCAAATGCAAATAAAACCTCAGGCATTGCATATGCTAGGAAAAAAAACAAAGCAAAAAGCAATTTACAGGCTGCAGGTGCCTCCTGATGCCCTTTAAGATGTTTTAAGTTGATGACATAAGGTGAGCCAAAACATTCTTAACTACAGAAAGCCTCATGGCCCTCGGGTAGAAAGAGGGGTCTAATAACTCCTATACAAAAGTCTGGATGCAGTCTGAAGACCTTCATTGGCAATGGTATATTGGTCTAGTGGTGTACCCATGCAATACTACTGGAATCAACAAGGTTACAGGTATTCAGAGGGCAAAATTTCAGTTCGTTTTCCAGGCTGTTCTCTTTTCAAAAGTATTTGTCAGCGTCATGGTAGAGTCAAGTATTCAGGGAGAGGGTGGATCAGGAGATCAGTAAGAAGAGAGGCCCATTTGTAGAAAACTCAAGTTGTTAGTGCCTAAGGTCTGTGTGAAAGAGACCAGGGACTCTATTAACTTCCCCAAATAATAGTTTTTCAACTCAAACCAATTTCCAATACAAGCCTAGCAATACTAGCAGCCCACTGGCACTTCTGTTGATGTTAAATGAAGTTGTCAAAGCCTGGATAGGCCATGAGCATTATTTTTTTCAGTCAGATAAAGTGATTTCAGTAGAGTAGGTGAGGAGTTACCCTAAGGATGATGATTAGTAGCTTTTGGTCTTTCAGGGAAATCCCTTAAATAGCAGTGCAGTGGAAAGTCTGATCAACCTCCTGCCCCCTTGCCCCCCCAGGAGGAAGAGGGAAATACCAGTTCATCAAAACTGGAAAAATCTGAAGACATATATGTTTTGACAAATATGTTTAACACACTCACTATGGGGAAGGGGGAAAACAGTCAGACAGATGCCACAAAATAGCTTGTAACCCCCACTTCAGGTTGTTAACCTGAAATGGTGGAGGCCTAGGTTCAAGTGGTTTTCCTACACAGCCATTACTGTATACACAGGCACATAGAAAGTGCTTTGTTCTTCCATAAGAAAACAATAAATCTTGTTTTCATCCTAACATGAGACAGGCAAACAATTTGAAGGCAAATGTTTTCAAAGACTGGTGATTTTGGTGTCTGTGACTGCAGCTGGAAGCATTCATCTCCCTTAAGTTTGCAGCAGTATCGTGTGGATTCAAACAGACTAAGTTGTTCACAGCAAGGATTTAATCAGATGCCAAGAAACACATACAATACTATATTCTATCTACAGAGCACAGTATTAACTTCACAGGCTGGACAATAGCTTTGTTAGGGAATTCCCACTTATTGTTTTTATTGTTCCTTAATGTCTCATCAAGAGTGGCCAATTTCCTCTTACAGGATGAATTCACGTTCAAGTGATTCAGGACATGCCATAACTGACGACAGTAAAATTCCAAGCCCAAGGTAGAAAGAACCAGCGCCGTCTAGTGCTCAGAAACAGACGGAGCGCATTTTAAGAGCAGACAGCGGGACACATACCAGAGCAAATATTTGGGCTTGTGCAGGATACACGCTTCCGATGAGATTCAGGCTACATTTATCTTGCACATAAAAAGGAACCTTGCAGTTGGCAAAAGCCAAGCAGATGTACCTGGCATTATCTCAATGCTAAGATGTTATTACCTTGAAGGTCATCAATCCAAGCTATAAGGCAATAATAAAGAACAGTTCCCAGACTGTGCGACTCTGCAAAGGTGGCATGCAGTTTTATCAATGCTGAGCACGCCCTTGGAAAGACAGTTCAGAGAAGACATTTTAAGTTTCTCTCTTTTTAACAAGGAAAAGTTTATCTGGTGCTCCAGAAGACAGTTAACGCTAGAAGCCAAGGACAGTTAAACATTTCCATGCCCTCAGCTGCACTCCAGACATCTAGAAGAGTTAAATACAAATCTCCCAGTGAAAATGACACTTCCAATGCAAAAGCAAGCCCATCAGTCCTCTCCTGCAGGTCAATGCAATGCCTTGGAGACTTGCTGAAGATGTCCACAGCTCTCACCTGTTAGTATTTCACAGTGCGCCACTGAAACTATGTTGGTTCAGTCTTTCCAGTAGAAGCTAGCACTACTTTCTTTGCTGCCACTTCCTTAGTCAATATTCTGAGCACTAAATCCCAGAAACCTAACTAAAAATCCCAAATGTCAACATCATCATATATCCAGATATGCAGAGGCGGTTGTCAGCAGTAAGCTTCAGGAGAAAATTTAATTAACAATGGCAAACTTGGTTTCCTGCTGTTACTTAGAACTGCAATTTGCATTGAATAATAGAGCATGGAATGTTTTTTAATGTATGAATTTCTAATCCCACCCAAGTATTTTAATTACATACCATCTCAGCAGGAAGTGGGATGGAAAGGCCACAGAAATAACCTAATTGGTCTTGATCACCTGGCACATAGATAAGAACTGCAGAGCAGACTGCTTTGTGGGCAACATTCACCCTGCTGCAACAAGACTTAAACAAGCTGCCACTCCAACTGCTGGCCTGAGTAGCCTGTCTAACACGCAGCAACGAGAAGCTTTTGAGACATGAATCCATCCTGCTGCATGCTCTTCTCTGTAAGGCCCTACCAATGATACTGGCAGACTCCCTACAAAACAAGTAGGCAACAACTACTGTCCCTGTGAGTGGGACAAATGAGTTAAGACTCATTTTCCTGTTCTGCCTTTCCTCATTTCCTGCTTGGTATATAGTACAAACAAGGCAAAGTGAAATGGCTCCTACACAAGCCCTGCAGAAAGTTCCTGGGTGAGGTATTTTATTTTGCCCCAGCAAGTTCTGGCAAAATGCAACCAACAGTCCAACTTCAAAGGAGTCACTCTATTGAATGTGGACCCCTTGTGTAAAGGCAAGCTGCCTATACTGAGCTCAGTCTTCACAATTAATTGAAAAGCAAGCCAGAGTTCTAATTTCTAAAACTTTGAAAATAACCTTCTAATGTGAATCAAGCATATGCAGCCACTGTCTCAAGCTTCTTACAGACTCAGCCAACAGCTCTGAAGAGGGCTATGAACTACTCCACTAATCAGAGGGCTGGTGATGTTACTCACTAGAGCACAAAAAGAAAACTGAAGTTTTCATTGTAAACTTAATTTGATCAATCTGTGGTCTGATTGGTTGAAAACTGTTTTTGCACAGTCATAAGAGCTAAGTGAAGGATATGACAGGATATTGGGAAAGAAGCCAAGAGGAAAGGGGGAAAGCAAGATCAATCCCTTCAGCAGCAGCTTGCAGTGAAGTCAATTACACTTGCACAAAACTGCACTCTTATTTTTGCAGAAAGACCTAGCTAAAATTTGTCACTGTTGACCTCAGCAGAAAGCACTGAGCCAAGAGTGAGGAAGTAGCTGTCAGGAGCTATTAAGAGACACGGGGATGCGTACCATGAATTTTGGTGAGGAATTTTTCAGCAAAGCTGCTTTCAATCAGAACATGCCAGTTTGTTAAAATACAAAAGGGCACATTTTCTTTGGACAAGAACTCTAGAATAATTTCATAGTCAAAATGAAGCAAACGCACCCCTTCCAGTATAACCAGTAGTCACTGAGGGTACTCACCTAGCATGTAGGTGACAGAGTCATGTTCCTGATCTAAACCTAGTGGAAGAGAGACTTGGGTCTCCCACATCGCAGGAGAGGATGTTAGCAACAAAGGTAAAACTTAATTCATGGGAATTTTCTTGTTCATGTTTCTATCTTTCCCTTCTCATTCTCCATGAAAAGATTAAATCAAATCTATTCTAAAGCTGAATAACAGAATCTTCTTTAAAAAAAAGTCACTACTTTTCCACAAAGAAGAAAAGCTATTCTCCAATCAGCTTGATTTATGACAACCTTTGCCCTACCTATCAAAAAAACCCAAAGCTTTTCACCTCCTACCCTTGGAACATTTTACCTCTCCCTTCTTTGACCCTGAAAACCTCACTAACTCCAAGAGTGAACTCTCCCTTAACCTTAACTTCAGTACCTCAGTGTTAAGCAGGGCCAACACAGAGCTCCATGTCAACATCTTGGCACATATTCAATGGGCATGAAGGAAGAACAGGAGAAACAAGGAGAGATTTTCAGCAGGCAATTTCCAGTTCCAAACATGCCTAATTCTGTAGAGGAACTTCTGCATCTTACTTCATAGTGCTGCAGAGACCAGAGAACAGAACTGGAGAAACTGCTGCCTCAGGGCATTAAAAGCACCAACTTCCTAAAAAGGTGAGACTTTGGAAGCCCTTAAACCATCCGAGTTCTCTAAGATGTTCTCAAAGATCATTTCTTGTGCTTCTTACACATTGCATGATATCATTCTGAAACGCACTGAAACACCCCAGGCTAACACACTGCTGCTTTACTGCCCCTGGTAACAACAGTCAGCTACAGTTTCTCTATTACCAGAGCTGGTCTCTTCCCCCAAGCAACATACAGCAATTTTTTTTTTCCAATCCAGAAATACCAGCTTCCATGCATGATGATGACCCCTAATCGTTAAACTCCGCACCTGACTTCAGAGCACCCTGACAATTTTATGAAGTTTCCCCTCTGCCTACTAATGGACCCTGAAACATGACGCCAACTGATGAAGTGTCTGGTTTACTTTGCCATCCCATTTTGAACTTCATGCCTTCCTCTGTCACAGCTAGTGAATGGCTTAAAGAGGGTCCATGAATTCAGATAGTTCCCCCAGATAAGAGACTGAGAACATCTCTGCCAAAGGAGGTATTTCAGCAAGTCCTGCAGCCAGATACAACACTGGTTTGAGTGCAGAACAGTTTTGCAGTCTCTCATGTCCCCAGTTAACCCTTCTCCCAGCTGCACTATACAGCTTAGAAATGGACTTGATGAAACATGAATAATACACAATGCCCATCATTAGTTCTTGTTACTCAGCAGAAAATCAATACAGGCTCTGTTACAATGCAGGACATGCTGTTGCTCCAGTCCCTACGCTCTGAGAAAGCGGCTTCCACAGCCAAGCTTTACACAGTCCGCAGCAGAGGAAAGCTGATAAGATCCAAACAACAGTTCCAGAAATCAAAATGCTGAAACTCTAGCAATAGATCACAAAATACGTCTTTGGAGGTAACCAGTAACAGACTTTAGAAGGCTTTGGACATTTCCTTGCTGGGACATATGAGAAAGATCTCAGCCTCTCTCATTGACAGATAATTAGTTTCTAAAGGATCCTGATATTGGTAAACATTTGAATAATGATGCACTCTGTTCTTAATTTGTTAGAGCTCTGCAGCTCAAAGACACAGTCAAATCCCAAGTCTGTATTTACAGCTCTGGAATGTACTCGTCTTCACAAGATACCCATTTTGGTCAAGGAGACTAAAAGATCTTGTCATGTCTATAGATATATATAGCCCTATATTCGAGTGGGAAAACTAACTGAGGCACAAGTAGGCAGGGATATGATCATGGTGATACATCCAACCCAGGGTAAGATGGGAAATAATGACTTGGGTTCTACAAAATCATTTGTGCTCCCCTTCCTATTCAGCACCCTTTTAAGAGCTGTTCACTATGTGGGTGTTCTGCAGGCCAGTAACTGCACAGAGCACAGCCATTTCAGAAGACAAGCAAAAAAATAAGTCACCACACCCCGATTTATACCAAAACCAGCCTGGAATAAACATTCTGTGAATGGAACAGAACTTCCCAGGCCACATTCTCCAGTGACATCTGTGCTTGAGTAACATTCTTTATCAACTGGCATTTTTCAGTATTTGCTATCTCTGTAGCAACCAAGTTTGCTACACACATTAATGGCTTTAGCTACACAAGAGAGGGAAAAAAACCTGAATTTTGGAGGCAGAATAGTGATGGGCCTAAGACTGAGTAATTTTTCCTCAGGAATGCAAAGGAGGGCAATGTCAAAACCACAAGTTGAACACACATGTCCTGGGACACACAGCTGTGCTGTGACCACAGTATTGCCTTTTCTCATCCCTTTGGGCAGCCACTTTCCAAAGGGTTCTAAGTAGCCACAAGCATTGTTTCACCCACTCCACTGAAATGGTAGCCACTTGTAGATCAGGATAATTCTTTTGCAGTCTACAGCAACACAACCTGACAGGTCAGGCAAAAAGCAAAGAATGATCATTTACCAAGCCAGAATCAGAAGGCAAACTCAAATTTGCAGAAAACTTAAAATTCAGCCAACCAGCAGAATTATTTCAGATCACTGCTAGAACACCTGAGATCAATAATAACCAGAACACCACAAGTGCTTTCACAGCACAGGTCAGGAGTACTTCTGTGGTAGTACAGTGCACCGTCTTTAGGAAAAGGATCAAAGGATGTGTGTCACATTCAAGCAGTGAATGACAGTTCCTACAAGATCTCCCATGTAAGCAATACTGCCAGCCCAGCGCCCTGTTGTTTGAGGGGCACAGCACAGGATAAGAAAAAGGAAGCAATCAGTGATGAGGAAAAAAATCCCTTCTCCCCAAGTAGCTTCTTGTATATCAAACAGAATGCTGTCACAGTAACTTATGACAAAATCTTGTCTGCTGCTGTAATTGAGAGCCTTTCAGCACAGCCTGTGCACTGCCTGATACTATGTCAAGAGGCGCATACAACAGGCATTTGAAGTCCTGCCTGGTTAGACAGCAAGAAAAAGACCCCAGACATGCAGGTAAAAGCATACTGCCTCCAGCAGTAGTATTTAGCTACAGGGACAAATGTGCCCCACATTATCCATTCCATTTAACTAATTATGTTAGGCTGCCTCTTTTTTGATCTACTGTATCAGCAGCCCCAACACTGTGGGCAAACAGATAATGATAAGGAGGAGAAAGTCAGTCCGTGGAGGAGAAACTGGCTGTGAAATGAAACCATGACTGAGTTAGTGCACTCGCACAGTTTTTACCCCAGCCACCTTTGTCTCCTCCTTGTTTCCAGGAGCTCAGTCTTCAGGTATTGGGAGGCCGCTCTCGAGACACTCAACCCTGTTCATTTTTCACACTCCTCTTGTCTACCGCTGCTAGCAATGCAACAGCTTTCTCCTCTGCAGACCCTGCCACCTGGAACCACCCACAAAATATACTACCTTCAAATCCATGCACAGGGAGGGTTCTCCCTCTCAGATACAATCAGAACTGAATGAAAGCAAATACAATTGCTCCTGGACTGCAACAGAGAACCTAGCTCTAAATATACTCTGGAGCTACCAAGGTAGTCCACAGAAAGTGTTTATACAGGAGCTAAAATAATCAAAAGTCTTCCAATAAAGTTATGTTGATAATTAGATTTTCTACCTAACAAAATCTCACCCTGCTTTCTTTCCATGGAAACTTACCTATTCTTTTAAACTAAAAGCCAAATATTTGGAGACTATATGTTTTTCGAATTGGGAAAGTGCACTATGATATCTAAAAGAAGTTATATCCAGTTACTGCATGCCCCTTTTCCATAAATTCTGGGCTCTTCTGTGTGACAGCTTCTCCCATAATCTATAACAACCAGAAAACCACATCAACTTGGGAGACCACACAGAACTCTAAGTGATATAGTCCAGGCAGGAAGCCCCATCCAAACAGAAAAGCAAGGGCCATGATACACTGTAACTACTCTTTTCATGAGATACCACAGCAGCAGTGTTTCCAAAACAAAAAACCATGAAGCAGTCTGTGCAATCCTGTTTCTTTGTAGATAACCTGACTAGTGTGTCAGACAGCTTAGAAGTGAAGTGAACCTTGCAGTTCAATTATCATTCATGACAGCTGATGGGAATGGGATGATGTTAGGCACAAAGTACAAGGAAAGGCTGGCCTACCTGGGGCAATTTCAAACAGATGTTTCCCTGGTTCATCAGGATTAGGTGGCAGCTCGTTCACCTGATTGCCTTGCAGTGGAATGAAACCCTGTAAGGGACACAAACACCAGTGAAGGGGGAAAGGCCATGAAGAGTACAAGGAAAGGAAGATAAACACAACAGGCTTTTTGCAGATTTAAGCCCCACTCTCCCACTGAGTCCTTCTCCTTTCCAGTCCCACCAATTTTGAGCAAGAAAAGATTCAGCTAGTCATGCATGTCTCACCTCTCCTTTTCCTCACACTGGACACTTCTGGTCTATCCTCTGTAGCAGTTATATTCTAAACATGCATAGGAGATTCTCCTTGGTTTCCACAGCTAAACATCCCTTATTAAAGTTTCATCTGAGATCACATCTATTCTTCCTTTACCTTTTAATTTCTCAACTCTGGTTGTAGCTTGCAAACCATATGAGGTGGCTGAAGTTGTACTTCTAGATATCTACTTAGACATCTGAATAAAATGACCTCCTTTCCAGAGATATTCATTACTCAGAAGCTCCCAGGGAGATACCTGAAGAGAACAGCTGATTCAGATCTGTGAGACAGCAGGACTGCCTTGTAATCCAAGAGATTATAATTTACCTAGAAAGAGGGCCGAGCCCCCTTACTTCCCAGTCCAAACATTGCCAGAATTCAGATTCAATTTCACCTTGAGCCCAAATGTAATCCACACAATGTATTGCAAATTCAGGAATTTTTTCATAGTCAGTCTGTGCAATAACATCTTCAGTGAAAGCAAACAAAAATTATCCATGGAGAAGTTGAGATAAAAAGAACCTAGGGACCTCTTGTCCAGTAATATGGATGGAGCAAAAGAGACCATTTGGACACCATTGTTTCTCTACTTTATAGTTTGATCTTTGACATTTTGAAGAATTTTCAACTGACATTCTTTAGGACCTACATTTAATAAGAAAGGCAGAAGGTAATATAACTTGGGACTCTCAACAGTCAAACCAAAAGGGGTGTAAGGAGCAATTCCCATTTCCGCACTAAACTGCCCTGGAATGGCAGCTAGATCCATATAGGGTTTTTTTGATAAGTAGCATTAAAAGAAAAAAAAAAAAAAGCAACTGAAACAACACAGTATTGCTAGTAAACACACACAAACTACCTTCTCCCCAACCATTTTGGCAACAGCCAAATTCAAGAGACATGAGTATCATAACACTGGTAATCAAAATCAATCCCAGTTACGCTTCTTGTCAGCTTCCAGATCCATATTACTGAGTAATACAATTACAGTGTCTCATGAGAGACACAATCCAGGATTTCAACTGATAGAACACAACCTATAATATGACCTTTGCAATCTTCTTCATATAGCAGAGAAGTCAGTAATTTTATTTTTCATTACATCTGTTATGGCATAATTTCCCTTTGCCTGTTGGTAAAACATCTTCTGTACAGATGCTTTATTTGGAGAAATTACTGTAGTAAATCATGGAGCCAGCTGGTATTAAATGTAAATGAATTAAGCTTTTACTCTTTTCTTTGAGCATGGAAAACTCAAACTACTATGTATAAATTACCCAAGCAGTAATGCTTGGCTGGAAAATATTTTCAGCTGGAGAATAAGCACTAATTCATGAAGTCTGCAAGCTGCAATTCTCTTTCTGACAACCCAACCTGTTAAAGTGAATTGCTGCTTTGAAAGAATTTGCTTATTGCAGTCTGATAAAGTCTCACAAGTATGTCAAATTTGCTCCTGACAAAATATAATAGGACCCAGCCTGTCATGTCACTACAGGCACAACAACCCATTTCCATGCTTTGATATCTCTCAGGAGAGTCAGGCTATAGAGCTTCATTTAGTTCCTCTTGACAAGCCAGATTAACATCATTCTAAGGCAGGGAATCTCTGTCCATTGGATAAATAATCTACAGCTCATGAAACTCTGCTTCAGTTAATCACATAGCTTAGGCCACTGCAGAGTTTATATGGTAGAAATGCAAGGAACCCTGAATTTGGGTAGTCTTAGTCTATAGAACAACAAAAATACTACTATATACCCATCACATTCACACCACTACCTCACTGTTGCTACATTTAAGAAGGCAGGAAATAAAAAGCTCCAAAAGCAAAATTACCGTGGCTCCATTGCATGTATACTGAATGTTTAATAGTACACACTATTCCTGTTCCATCTACAGAATATAAGAGCAAAAGTGATCAAGAAAGCAGAAAAATAAACATTGTCAAGAAGTCAAATTTTGTGCTGGCACCTTCACTTCAGATATCTTTGGTTTTGCTTCAAGGAAATTCTGAAATCATTATCTTGATTTTGTTTCCTTACGCTTAAAAAGAGAAAAATAAAAATCCTGTGCTTAGTGTAAAATTCAAAGATGGGTTGGCTTGTTTTAAACCATATTGTAAAATTCTTTATGACACATTTGACATATATTTGAGAAGCAAGCATCTGAAAGAAAAAGGAAGATTTTGCCAAACTGAACACCGACTGCAGGTACAACTCAGATGACAGGCAGAGCCCTTCAGCCAAACTCCACAAGGGACCAGAGCCACCAACTGATGGCTCCACAAAGGAGCTCAGAAGAGAGGGGTAAAGCATTAAAGCTGACATCATATACTTTTGTGTGTGTATGAGTTTTGCCCACCTAAAAACCTAACAGCAGCCTGGTGTCGGTAATTGGAATGAATTGTGAGCTGAGCATACTGAAGCCAGTGAAGGACCATTACACACTCCTGGAGCTCTAGACTAAGCACAGAAATGAATTATTCACCAGGAGAAGGAAATGGGAAAGAGATAGATAGAGAGAAGATGGGGGGGGTTGTTTTTTAAAGGGAATCCAAGTAGGTTTCAAACAGAAAGGTACACATACTATCTACAGGTACTTTTCCCTGTGCCCCATTCTGCAATAGCCTGTGCAGTGCAGCCCAACCCAGCATCACCCAGCCCCTAATCCCTTCGCTAACCCAGCCCCTGCAGAGTGTGGCTGCTGCAACTTGCACAGCTGCTGGGCTCCAGGAGTGAGGAAGGAGAAAGGCTATAGCTGAGTGGTACTCCT
This sequence comes from Apteryx rowi, assembly GCF_003343035.1. Lineage (NCBI taxonomy): Eukaryota > Metazoa > Chordata > Aves > Apterygiformes > Apterygidae > Apteryx > Apteryx rowi. The sequence continues at coordinate 4,736,794 of NW_020448085.1, read as the reverse complement.
CTTCCTCCCTTTCCCTCTCCTGAAGGAAACAAGGAGCATTGCCCACCAGAATGCCAGAGCAGAACTACTGAGCCTATGGAATTAGCTGGGGAGTGGATGAAGAGCCTGAGCCAAATCAACAGGATAAGGCAGAGGAGAACAGAGCATCCTGTACCATCCTTCCAGGTAACCTCCCCTAGGAGGTCCCAGCTACTAAGTAAGATCAGAGCGCCTGAGGAACAGGAAATTGCTCAAATGATCAAATCTCCATCTCCATAGAACTGACCTCTCTGACCTACCCCAATCCACCTGACCCCTTGCCTAAAAAAGAAAAATACTTTCTTTAATATCAGCATCCTGAACGATTCAAGTGATGCTATCAATTACTACCATGGCTAAACTGTGTTCTCCCAGAAAGGGAAGAGATGGCATAAGGGTATGGGCAGCAGGAAGGTCAGAATTTTTTGTCTTTAAGAAAGCTTCTTCGTGAGGAATAGAGCCTGAAGTGGTTTAGTGTTAATACTGCACACATTAGAAGCTCAAAACCTTGCTGCTTTCAGAAATGTATGGAATACCCCTAGGAAGATGGCTTCACATGCAGAAAGAGAACCAAAGTTGCGCAGTTCAAACCAGAAGGGAATTCAGTATAGCCTATGACAAGAATGCCAAGAAGTCATGAAAAGAACCCCAAAGATCACAAGGCTGGTTAAAAAAAGGTCTCAAGGTCATTTTAATTTTGGCATTTCTGCATTCCCAGCTTTAATTTCACATTTTCTGGTCATTATCTTATTTACTACATGTACATTTCTAGCTTTTGTTATGAAAATACAATATCAGTGGATTCCAGCAGATCAGACTTTCAGGGCCCCAATTATAACTTGAAAGCTGGCAACTGTTGTTTTCTGTCAGAACACGCAACTTTAATAGTTACTTTATTTTGAAGACCAATTCACATTTGGTAGAAAGGAATGCTGTTAAGCAGACAGCAGCTCTAGCTCTCTTCCTTTAAGGTACAACAATTCACTCTTAAGGAGGCCTCTAAAGAAAACTAGGTAATCTCAGAATGGGTACTCCCCACATGCCAAGGCAAAATAGAAATTAGGCCTTCCTCATGCAGTAGTACAAAGTAAAAAGTGAGCATAAACCCAATTTGTAAACAGTTATTTAAACCTCACATTTGTAATCAAGTAGAACTCAGGACTCTAAATCAAGCCATGTTTCTTCAGTTCAGAAAAATGAATGCATGCTTTTGTGGAGGGCTCCTTCCCCCAGCCTGAGTCAATAAGCTTGGTAAATAAATATAGCCAGTTCACAAATATTCTGGGCAAAAACCAATTATATACATGTCAGCCTTTTGCTATTTTATGGCATGAAATGGTGAAGATATAGAGTGGTACCTACAGATCAGGAGATTCAAAGTTTATTTACAGGTAACAGCAGGAGCCAATGAAGAATTTCTTTTAAAATTGATTTAACATAAAAGTGCTGTCAAACTAAAGCTTTTCATAAAAGCCCATCTTTCTGCAGAAAACTAAAGTCACTGATGAAGCCAAAGCGTCAAACCAAAACCTGAACGGCACTGCAGTATGAGATTCAGGAGTTGTAATTGGCTTTCCTCAGGTTACTGTTCTCCTCTGTGAAAGCCAGACAAACAAGACTTTCATCATGCTTGATGCAACCTGTGATGTGATGTCACCTGCCCCCCTTCAGTAAGAGACCTTTGGTACAGCAGGGCAATGAAGCTTACTCTAGGAGAGATTACAGAGCCATAGATTACCTGAACTAACCCTAAAACAAAGCATTCCCCAATCAAAACACACTTCCTTTTTAATCCTTTGCAGAAGATATTGATTTCATATACTCTGTAGAAAGTTCTTATGGAGATGACTTGTTTCCTCTTCCTTTTTCATCCAGCTTTGAGGAAGTGGCAGAGAAGACCAAGCTCTCTCCATAGCAGAGCTCATTTAAAAAAAAAAAAAAAAGCACGCAGACAGG
>NW_020448085.1:4687268-4734756 GCF_003343035.1 Apteryx rowi | reverse complement strand
AAAAAAAAAAAGCACGCAGACAGGACAGTGGAAGTAACACAAAATTCGATGCAGCCACAGCGGCAATGGGGACTATACAGTATCATAGCTACTTCTCCCTTATGAGTGTGCACTTCACACAGCAGTGCTAATGAAATTGCAGCAAGCTGGTCTGGTAGCATGAAAACTGAAAGACTAGGGAAAGAAGAGAAATAATGGGAAGAATGATGTTTCAGAAAGGAAGATTGAGAGATGCTGACTCTACTTGTGAAAAATAAGAAAAGAAAAAAGCTTGTTAGAGAGTTTAACCTTCACTTTCATCTCAACTTCCATGAAGAGCCCCAAAAACCTGTAAACTGAGGCAATTTTAGCCTTCAGTGCATATCCTGCCCCTCACATAGAAGAAACTCACTTGAATTAATGGCATTTTTAAACACTCCTGAGCAGTTTGGAACTGAGCAAAGTCTACAACGCAGGCCCATCTCTGGAAAGTACTTTCAGGTCACAGGTAGGGGTGTGTGTCTGTGTGTACACATATCTATCTCAAAGTTTTTCAGATCAGCTTCTTGGGCATTTCTCTCTACACCCCTCAGTGAACTGCGTGGAGCTCTTATCATAACCATTCCAGTTAGAAGCCAATGCACTTATAGAGGGTAACACAGCACTAGCTCGCAGCTGTCTGATCCGTCTGGCAAACTGTAAAGCATTCTGTAAATAAACAAAACTGGAAAGGTAGCAAAAACAATCTATCTTAGCAAGGAGGGTATATCAATTCTGACAGCTGCTGTCACCGGTAAGACAACATTATTAAATTTAAATAGATTGATGTGTCCTTGCCCAGTAGTCACTCAGACTGCATTTGCAAGCTTGCTTTGGAAGTAAATTAATGATGGATTAAATCAGTTCAAATTCTCCAGGGACTAACTTGATATATGCCAAACACGCCCCAGAAATAAACCTCAGTTCATGACTAAGTTATTCCTCCCTCTCTTGGGCTTTGGGAGCCATCCCTGAGAAGACAGACAGCTCAAGGGATGGGCAATAAGTTATAGAGCTTCCGGTACAGCAGAGGTTCAAATCCAATTTTTGCTAATAGCATCACCCCATGCTCTTTGGGAGCCACGGGGCTTTGAGGGAGAATCTTATGAGGACAAGTGTCTATACCTTCAAGGCATTATTGTGGCTGACTTCCTTAACAGAACCGAGAAGTCCTGACTTGTACCAGGCTCCTTGTGGAACTGCAGTCTGGTAAGAAATGCAGTGACATGGGACACATGTATGGAAATCTTTCGTTGCTTGTCCAAGTCCTTCAACACAGCTGGCTCCAGAACACTGAATGTTAAGTCTCATACCATTACTTTTAACGCAGCACCCTGGTCACTGTTACAAATGCTTACAAACTTGAGGAAAAAAGTTGGGCTCAACTCTGCCCTCAGGTGTATGTTTTGGAATCCCAGGCCAAGGATGAGGCTAAACTGACTACATTAATATCTTGAATTTGCTAAACATGGAACAACATCTCTGCAGCAGCTTTAAACCAATGAATTATCCCAGATCTTGAACTCCAAGGATCACATAGCCCATGCTAACTCAGGACCTCAACCCAAATTTACACCAGTCCAGAACTAGAGATTATGGACTAGTCCACATGACAACACCTCCATCCTTAAGTGATGCATTTTTGCAAGAGCTGAGGAAGAAGTGCACAAACATAGAGCTTATCTGTTACTGCAAGTCACCTTTCCCCTGAGGATGGATAGGTAAAATATTTCTGCACAAAAGCATGCATGTGAGAGAGTCTAGAGATCAAATGATCCATAATCCACTTTCCTTTTCAAAACTAGTAATGTAGCATACATGAAGAAACTCTCTAAACTGGGACACTTACAGCAAGAAGAATATACATATCCATGCAGAAATATTTTGGTATGCAACTTCTGGATAGCTGTGGCTTTGCAAACCAACTACCATGCTAATGAACAAGTTTCACTGTGATTTCTGGATCAGCAGCTGCTACAGCTTTGCTTCCCTTGCCTGAAACTGGACCTAGATGACAACAAGGAGGCTAACCAGGAAAAGATGAGACTAAAAGATGCTTTGCAAACATCTTTGCTCTATGCAGCATTAATTCTAGGCTCAGAAAGAGCACAGGGAAGCTGGAGAGAGAGGATTTAACATCAACTTAGCCTCAGTCTCAATGAAAGAGATGGAAGTTGAATTACCTCATATTTACTGCAGGCTAAGGATAGACACATGGCTCAACTGAAAAGTCAACTGTAGTCTCAGATCAGGAACAGTGAGCAGAATGACAAAGAAAGCTTTCCTATACGTCTATGAAGAACTTTCCCAGAACTACACAAGCACAAACCTGTAGAACTACTCCCTTGCCCATGTTATTTGTCATCTGGACACTCAGTAAAAGCTGTATGGCAGTACTGGCACTTTGAATCACAAGGTAGGTCTGCTGCGCCATAAGACATACTTGACTACAAGTTCCCTGTGTTATATCAAACTAATAACTAAGTTGCCTGTGCCCCAATTCCTCCATCTACAAAACACTGATAAAGCCACCATAACTGTAGCTGTTTCCACGAAAGGAAATTGAGTCTTAAGAGTTAGTTCAAGATCTTTAGGAGGGAGGTGGAGAGGAGAGCGGCATAAGTAACAGGATTTTTTTTTTCTTTTAAAAGGGCAAGTTGCATCTGTAAGATGTATTTGAGACAGAGGGGTTAATACTGTTGTATCTAAAGCCATCACAGCAGATGTACTCTGCACGTTTCAGGCCAAGATGTGTCAGAACAGACACACTGGTGCCCGTGGTTGAGGGGAAAGACCACTGGATATTTTAAAGAAGGAAATGCACTGGAGTAGTGAGGACAGAATAGAATTCTGTTCTTTCCCTCTCTCACTCCATAGAAACCTTAAAACTAGCCTTTTTTCTGGCAGTGTCATTTTAGTAAGTGCCACTAAGAGGTATGAATCAGAGACAAAGACAGCATCAACAAGGTGTAGTAATTGACCACGGGTACACTCAGTTTCAAGAAAAGTTAAGTTATTTCACTTGATGTCATATAAGACCATGCTCATCAGTTACTAGAAGCAGGTAACATCCTGATATTTGTTGAATTACTTGCTATGCAATCACTTCTCCACCCCACGTGGCAGGAAACAGGTCTGCTCTTCAACCACCGGAAAAGTTTAAAGAGCTGGCATGCCTGAGCTTCAGCAGGATCTGAAAACATTACAAATAAAACAGACTTGCATGATGATATTTAAACTTTAGTGTATTGCAGGAATTCATGTTATCAGACAGCAACTGGGAAGATCTTTTAGGCTATTTGTTTTACACTGCTTTTGTTGATGTAACTGTAACAAGGAGAAAATAGCTTGGATATGTCAGCTACAGTAGGACAGTGGCACAGAATGTGGCACGGGTTACCCACTTTAGCAAGAACTCTGGATCTCTTGCAGGTTTGGACAGCCTATGAGGAAGTTGTGCTGCTATGTTTTCCAGGCCATTTTTTCCAGGGCCAGTTCAAATTTTCTTATTCTTACCATAATTATATAGCAAATAACAGTGTAGACACAGCCATACAGAAAAACAGATGAATGAACAGAGCCATTTTCTGGAGCTCTATAAGCTTCAGAGTATGATTCACAGATTTTAAGGGAAGAGATTAATAGGAATCCAGCCTGACCTACCAGCAATGCAATAGCACCCCTGCTCCTTTTGCTGTTTTACATGCTCCTGGGCTCAGAGCAATATTAACATTCTGCTTAGTTTACACTGCTTACCTTCCACTGAGAGAAAAAATAACTCAACTCTGGGATATCAACCTCTCCTGAATTCTTGATACTCTTACAGATTTCCATCTGTCCAAAACACCTACTTCCTTCTCACTTTAAAGACTTGACCTGTGTTTATCCAGCAGTCCTTTATTGGCACAGTACATCTTTTTGGAGAAGAAAGGAAAGTTTTACACTAACATTACTGGAACTAGATTTTGTTTGCAGGAACAGTTTGTGGATAGCAGTCCTTAAAAACTTGGAAGTTCTGTGTTGGGAAATGAACAGAAGACTTCCAAAGTTGAATACATGTTAGAGAGTTCTCGACAAGGCTATAACAGATGAGAGGGTTACAGGAGCATATACAGGTGTGAAAAACAGCAACAGTCCAGACCGCATGTTGCTGTTGCAGTAGATAGAACAAACATGTCTGGTTATCTCAAAGACTTCCCAGGTGTTTTCTGTCTTTTTCTGCAAGAAAAAAAAACCTCTTCAGAAAAAGCTAATAACCTCCATAGTGACCTGAGGGAGGATGAAACTCCAGCATGCCATACACAGAAGTACAGCTTTGCTCCTTCACCTTGTAAAGTGCACCCTGGACTGGTAAGAGAAAACAGGCAAACACTGGGTGGATTCTACTGACAACAAATGCTCAGAAAACTTGTGGATAGTCAGAGAGAACAAAGACCTGTCAACACACACAGACTCCTTTGGGGGAAGGCATATCAATGCCAAAGCATCCAGCTATCCCCAAGTGTTACCTAACAGCTAGCTAATTCCTGTTACCAACCTCATCTCCAGGTATCCAACGTAATGAATAAGAATATTCACCATGTTACAGTGCATTATGATCCTCTACATATTATACATGCAGCTGCCTTGCTACTCCCACTTCTCCTTTGGGGTTTCCCATTAGGGAGTCGTTAACAGAGAGATCATACTGTTGCCATCTCTGTCCAGTGACTAGAGGAGAGGTGGCCCTAATCCTCTGTTAGAGCCTCTAGACAGTGCTGCAGAACAGTGTCAGGGCTCAGTTCCTGTCCCCTATCAAGGGAAAGGTAAGACTGTGGAAGAAGAGTCTAGGAAGGAACTCCAGCAAAGACTGAACCGAGAGGTTTATCTAGGATGGCTGTGAGTTTTAAAATGAAGGAAAAACAAGAAGTCAAAAGAATAAGTTAAAACAAACAAACAAAAAAACCCCCACACCTTTCAACACCCCCTGCCCCAAAGCCCTATCTATTATCTTGTGTTTTGATTTTTGGTTCACTGAAATTAGAAGCCAGGCTGAAGGGACTCCAAAAGTATAACATGAAAACAGTGGAAATACAGTACTGAAAAAACACAAACAAACAAAAGTACAGAAGTATCATAACATTATCCTCTCTAGAGTGCAGTGACTGGAACACACACACTGCAGAAAATTGTGCTGTTCTCTGGAGTGCACAACTCAAGCCCACTGCAGGTGCTCTTAAGCCCTTTACTATGCACAGTCAATACCGAAAGAAAGATTAATGAATTAGCTGCAGAGTGGCTTCTGTTCTCCTTGAAATCAGCGGGAGTTATATTACCTCCTGCCCTGGGAATAGAATCAAACCCAGAGTTACTTTAAAAACCCACAGATATTGACAGCATTATTAGGAGTATCAAGAGGTCTTTGCAGGTCAGTCCTCCTTTCCCCCTTTCCTCATAGAAGCATCTGAAGATATATCCAAGCAAAGCAGTACCTGCAAGTTCATCCTCCAGCCTCTAGTACGGAAGTCAGTCTGGTGGAGCAGACTGTGCAGCTGCAATTACACCATATGGCACACAAGCGCACACCTTCATCACTGCTTGATGAACTAAGACCACAGAATCCCCTTCACTCCAGTACAGGCCACTTCACTCCAGTAAGGGCATGCTAGTCTCCTGTCATAAGATCAATGTTTCTTCTTTTCAGAATTATTTTCAAGGGAAGAATGTTATTAATTCCTTCTAAGAATCTGGAAGCACAGGTTTCCGTAGAAGTAGACAATGCAACATCCACAAAGACATACTGTTTACAGTTTTGCTCTTGAATTGTTACGGCAGCATCCTGCAAACCTCATTTGGCTTTGTCAGATAAACAGTGACAGTATGACTCTCTTCCAGAGTGTGTATAAATAATGAAGCAAGAGAAGATCACTGGAAAGTTCAGTTATTGATATAGATTTTGTACACAAGCTTGCAGACCATGCTCAGTTTTGAAAATGGGAAGATCTAGAAGAAGCATGAATATCTTTAGAGCCGAAGGAAATTAGGGAATAATATCAACTAATGAAAATATCTACATAGCCTAAAACAAAAAAACTGCCAGGGACAAAACTATCTATTCCAGGTCACTATCTATTCCAGGTAACAGGAGTCTGCCTGGGTGATTGTCCCTTCCTTCCATAGCATCCAAATGAAAAGTCACAATTTCAGATGTCTGCAGTCCTTTAAGTCAGATGCAAATCCTATTCCTGTGACTGTTTCAGAGTGGTCAGCAACATGGTCCTGTATCATCCTATACAAAATGGCATCCCCCAATGATAAACTTTAGGCAACACATTTACTATGGACAGAAGAAAAAAAAAAATTCCCTTCCAAACAGATGGAATTCGCATGTGCATGACAACTGAAATGAAGAGCTTAGTGCAGTACAAATGACAGATACAAAGGTGCAATTGCTGCAGAAGTTTCAGAGGATAAAAGGCTAACACTGCCGTGACTGTTAAAAATAAGTGTTTATTCAGTAGCAACAGCTTGTTCAATATTACACAAATACAAGACAGTCTCCAGGGCAGAGCCTAATCAGCCAAATAAGCTGTTAAAACATGATATTGCTGTGCTACTCTTTGCATTAGCTGAATATTAAATAGGAAATTGAGGTCTCTATTTTGATATTCCAAACCCCCAGTACAACTCCTCTCCTTTAAGAAAACACCTTTCCTTCCAATCCTCAATTCTTTACAGCCATATTCCCCCAGAATGAGAAAATGGTCAGTGAACAGCAAGCAATAAAACCTGGAGCAGGGAACTTAATTCTCAGTATAGTAAAATCTCCTGTAGAACCCTTAATTAAGTTTTTTGGCTGTAGCAAAGAGCTTTGCAGCATCTTTGGAAATGCTGGATGGGAGTTCACTTTTACACTGGTTCAAGCCTCTCCTTTCAAAGGTTTACTCTTCAAGGGAACATTATGGAAGCTCCTCTCATCCAGGGTACTTTTTAATGCCCTTGTTGAGTGCTGCTGGATCTTTTCCCTCCTCACAAGACATCATAGTCTTGATATGGCTTCCTGTCTGAACACTCAGACTATAAATTAAGGTCTCAATGACTCAACTGTTCTTAGACTTTTTGTCCCCTGAAGAAATTCCAATTTGTCATCAAAGAAAGATATCCTGCTTTAGTAACTGAAGCAGGCATTGGCTTCTTCTCACCTCTGACACTGCAAAACCTACTCAGCCAGAAGACAGGGTTCTGGAGTCTTGTCCTTTGCCCCGACTGCTAAAACCCATCTGTCATACCTGTACAAACCCAATGAAGACCAGGTGCAAAAGTGGCAGATGTCACATTTGATCATGAGGGCCTTGTCTGGCCTCCAAACATTGATGTTTGGAGCCTTGAGCTTTGGAACCCAGCAGGAACAGGTCCATTGCAATAGCAGTCTATACAGCTGCAGATAATTGCTCCCATCTGAAAAGCTTAATCTAAATAGATTAGGGACAATATGAAGAGAAGGAGGCCAGCATATGTGTGCAGGTCCACCTAAGGGTGGGCAGTGACACAATTTTACTCACAAAGTTAAGTTTTGGTCATTAAGCCGAAATTATTTGAAGGCAGAAAGAGAGCAAGGAGTGCAGGGGAGAAGGCAGAAGTGTAGGTGTAAACTGAAGCCTGATGGTTTGCAATGATACAGAGAATCCATCTCCAAGAGAGAGCTCAGGGATTGCACCCTCTGCAGTACGGCCAGCTTAACTGACACGGAAGAGTTTTCTGTACAGGAAGCCCTTGTGCTCTGGGAACCATACACCCTGGCACAGATGAGTGCTGTCTTGCAGTCCAGAAATAGACTTCCAGTCCCAGAAAGGGACAGGGTTAAAACACATTCTTTTCAACATTCCTCATGACTGCCTGAGACAGCTCCCTCCTCAGCGCTCATTGCTATTAACCACAGTGCAGAAGTGCCCAGCTCTCCCCATACCTTGCATACAGAGACTGTGTGCTTGACTTAAAGCTGCAAAATCCAGCTGTTGGCTCAGGACTAAATTAAGCAACAGCAGGTTATATTATAAGGTTCAAGTCTCTCCAGTCTTTACACAGCAGCCTCTTTGTAATGAGGAATCAAGTCTCTGACAAGGTAAATGCGAGAGGTAGGATGCTGCCGACATCTTCATGAACCCATAATGCACAGTTCAGGCTCACAGGGGAAAATCCATTTCATTTCTCACTCTACAGTGAAATTTATGTGTAACGGTTAAGCATGTATCTGTAGCAAGCAGTTTAATAATAGGCTATAATGAGCATGTGGATGCTCATGGTATTACGCAGGCTGTCTGTCACTAGTGCCTGCACCGACTCATCAGGAGCAACAGTACAGGGACATTGTCTGGCTCATTCAATTATGTTCCTTCTCTTCAATGACTCTAGTTAGAGGTCTGACAGACATGATATATGCTGCCTGATATACTACGGCAACCAAGAAAGCATTTAGCTCAAATGCCACAAAAATCCTTTACAGGCATATTGAAGAACCTGAATAAGAAATTCTTCATCTCTTGTAAGCCTTACCCCAGGTCTATAGTACATGCCTCCCCAGTGCTGTAGATATGGAAGGATCAGAGGAGCACAAAATCCTGCTGAATTTAGTGCTGAGTCCAGACTGACACTTGCTACGCATTTACTCTTAAGTCAAGGAGCACTCTCTTCTCACTAAAGCCCTGTTTTAAGAGAATCACATTTAATTGTAAGAAATGGATACTAGACCAGCAACACACAAAAAAGGGCCTGCGAAGCTGAATTCAGAAATCCCTCTGAAAAAGCACAGCATTTACCTGGGGGGAACTGAATAGGTTGCACCTGCCAGCACTTCAAGTCAAAGCACCTTGAACAGAGACTCTTGAAAACCTCTGAGGGGGTGCAGCAGTTGAAATTCTCATCTGTGGCTCCTTTTTAACAGGAACTGCACAAGCAGCCAAAAGGAATATCAAAGAAGGATTTGGACTGAGACAGGCAAAGAAACTATCTCCTCCCCTTTTTGCCATGTAATTCAAGACACATATTTTAGCCTTCAATCACTAAAGCATCTGCTGTATAAGAGAAACAACTATTTTCAGAAAATTCCATCTTAATACGTTAGTTCAGTTAGTGAAGTTCTTTTTCCCAATTTTTCATTAGTTGCCTATGAACACATGTTGGGGGGCKGGGGGGGGGGGGCAGAAATATACCTGTCCTTGCCCTTCTGTTGGTTTTCTCTGCCAGCACATGCATTCCTGGCTCCACAGCACAGCCTAATGGGCAGGGGAATTTTTCACAGTAATATCAGTAACACCTCATTGAGTAAATGTATTTCAAGTTCATTCTTGTATTTCAAGTTCATTCATATATCTGTAACTAACCACAATCAGTACTGCCTAGTAAAAAAGCCAGCAAGTCCTATAAGCAACCAACAGGGAGATGTGAAGCTGCAAAAACATTGTCTGACCTGTTGTTCTTCACTCTGCTGTGTGAAATGTCTAGTGCCCCATGTAATCAGTGGGAGGACAGAGAACTTTTTTTTTTTGCAGTGATCTTCATGGCTGTTGGAGAATTTAACGCTTGAAGTCAGCTCAACAATATCCACTAAACTCTACACATATCTTACTGTAGATCAATAAAAGCAATAGACCGCATCCTCTGCCATATTCAGATTATATTTACCAAACAAAACTCTTCATAATGGAAACACTCATCTGCTCCAAATGTTTTATTGTCAGTGTCTTCCGAATCCCAGTGCTTCAGAAAACAGTAAATGCGATCTACCACTTCGCACAGCCTGCTTTCTTCTTGCAGTGCTAATATAACAGAGCAGCAGCTGCAGCAACACACTGCAGGAGCACTTTGGGAAGGGGGATGTCATTTCCTATATCTGCAGAGTGCCCAACGCAACAGAACTAATTGGTTTTTGCATTTTACCACAGTGCACATACTAAATGATAGATCTTAAATCCTAGTCAGACAGATAGATAAGAAAGGAACAAAGAACTAAATGTGATTTAAGTGTGCTGGTTCAGCCAGCCTCAGAACATGAGCAATTATTTTCTCCTCATGTATGACAGGTGGGGAACTGAGGCACAGATAAGTCAAGAGGCTTCCCTTTGGTCTCAAACTCCACCGCCACAGCAGAGCTAGAAATAGAACCTAGCAGGCCTGACTATAGATAAGAGTCCACCTCTCAAATCAGTCATTTTGCAAAATAAAGATTGCTTCAGTTCAAGCTCCTCATCAGCTCCCTGCATGCTGCCCTCCAAAGGAATACACAGTATTTCCAGGATATTTATTTAGTGATCAGCTGTCCTCTAACCCATTAAGGTATCTCGAGTCTGCACATTTCACATAAGGAGTCAAACAAGGATAAATCAGCATCACACTGGCACATGTGGTTTACTCTGGCTTACAGGTGGGCAGTAAACCTTCTCCTCAACTAGTTCAAGGCCTGCAGAAGTTTGCAAGAGAGAAATTTTATGTTTTAAACTGCTATGAACTGAACCAGGAAGAGCCCAAACCTATTGTTCTGGAGCTGTCATCTCGACCTGGGAGGGGCTCAACCCAGGTGGTATTTAGGGGCTTTCAGGAAATATAGAATATAGGAGGGAGTTTTAATGTAAACACAATCATACTCCTGTGCCACAGGAAATCATTCCTACCTGTGTTTTATTAGAAACAGCATAATTTATAAAAGCTTGAAATATGAGTGATTTGTTAGCAGCTGCTTGTACAAAGTAATTGTATAGTGGTTTTTTTTTAAGCCATTTTGGGGTATAATATTCATCTGTCAAGATTAAAGCTTTCATATACAGAGAACTGTTAACAAAGGCTAGAGACTGCTGTCAAAAGCTTCATGGGAGTTGGGATACATGCCAGACTGACATCTGTAAGAGCAGCAGGATCCCTACAGGAGTCTGCCCCAATCAGCAGGAGATAGAAGGAGCTATATACAAAAACATCCACTATTTCTAGGAGTCAAGTACAAAAAAAAGCATACAGCACTACCAAAGAATTCCAGAAAGCTGCAGAGCCTGGGCTCAGGAGCTTACAGACATGTAAGCAGATAGGTTCCATACTGCAAGAGCTACCCTGTGCTTGCATCCCCTTGCCCTGCGCTGATCTACAGCCAACAGGGCCAAAACCAGGGAGCAGTTCACAAGGCTCAGTAGACAAGAAGGAAAATGGTACAGGAATAAGCAAAATGAGAGATGATGACAGGAGAGAGGAGGAAGAAGAACGCATACTACAGCCATGCATGTCATTGAGATATCCAAGCAGCCCACAATAGGAGAGGTACAAGCTGTGTCATCACCCAGTGGAGGGACCATAGAGAAGGCAAACATGAGCCTCTCTCTCTCGAGTCTCAAGTTTTGCAGACAATGTAGACAAGGTCACTGGATCATGGTGCCACTGAGTAAGCAAAAAGGGAAAAATAGCAGCCTACATTCTTTCTATGAAACCCTGTTTTCAACCCTGGAAGGCAACAGCAGTTTTAGCTTTTTTCCAAATTGACTAAAAGAACAATCCCTTTCCCTTAATCCTACCTGTTCTATAAAAGGCTAAAAATTTTGATGAGGGCAAACTCGGACAGTTTTATTTTCCCCCCACTGTAGAAGGTCACGTTCCCAGCCTGCTAAACTAGTCTTTCAGTCACACACTCCTCCTTCCAGATACAGACAACACAAAGACTTGCCTAAATTCTTACTCCTCAGAATTTGCACAGAGCAGCAGTAACTCCCAAAGGTATATAAAACACAAGCCTATTCCCAGTCCTGCAAGCTGGCATATAACAAAACCCACATGCCCTACCCACACAGGCCAGTCCTAAGCAGCTGCTCACCTCTCTCTGCTTGAGGATGGATTATTTGGGAGATAATGAGTCCCAGATGACTAAGCAAGGTTTTTGACTCCTGCTTCAGCAACCTGGAACTTCATAGCTCTTCCTGTCAAACTCCAGTCTCACAGATGACCATGCTAAAATTTGGAGGTCAGTCTAGGATAATGAAACACTGTTTTCATATGGATGCTCTTTCAATAGAGACTGACTTAGGTGAATCTGTAGCATAAGAGGCTGAACAATCAAATAGTTGCTAACAAAACACATTTCCTTCTCATGCTGGGAGCTGTGGGGCAGCGTTCTCCCTCATGGGCTTGCCAGAAGGTAATGGCTTTCAAAAAAGCTTTAAGAGGAGCTTATAGTATTTTTCCTGTGGAGAAGATTATGCCAATGCAGATACTGTAGATTAGTGAACATCCAGTGCTATTAACCCAGCATACTTTGTGATTTTCTGGATAAAGTCTGTGGTAGCAAAGCAGCAGATTCCAGTTCATCTTTCTCCTGCAAAGCTACAACTCAGGAGACAGGACACCACCTTTAGGAAAGCAAATTATAAATCCCAGTCCAGAAGAGGAGGCAAAACCTTTCTGAAGGGAACTTTGTTCCTTCAACACAATTTCATGTTATACCTAATATTCCTTCGCATTTGGAATTCCCTTAGAATTTCAAGCAGGGAGAAATTTACATCAAGTGTGAAGATTCCTAAAGCATTTATTATCATTCAAAATAATATTGTCAGGTCTTACATTATAAGCCTGGCCTCCAAAACCCTCCTGGGGTTGGTGCATTTTACTAAAAAGAATGCTCATTGTCATTCATAAAAACTGCTTCCACTGAGACTACAGCATTGTTACAGAAGCAGGACAAGTACAACACAGTTGGAAGGATTTCTACACTGCACCTTCCAGCTCCCAAATCTAAACTGTGCTGAGTACAGAAAGGACAGTCCAAGCTGAGCAAGAACAAAGTTGTTAAAGTGCTAGACTTGTACTTGGGAGATGTGGATTCAGTTTTCTACCCAGAAATTTCATAACAACATGAGCAAGTCGCTCCGTCTCTGTATTTCAATTTTCCATATGGGAAATGGGACTAAACAGCCACACCTTACCTCAAGACTTCCTGAAAGAATACATGCATCAAAAACTGAGATACACATCATAACAACATTAGGGCCATCCATCTACACGAATGCCAGCCATTATCTAATGAAACACAAGCCACATTTCCGGCAGCAAGAGACACAGACGAAACAATAAGCTGAACAACAGACAAAATGCAGTCGCCAATTTTTTTTTTTTCCCCTAAATTATGCTTTTCATGAACAATCAGCAGCTGCTTAACAGACTCATCACTTCCAGATGTTTAACAGAATCTCTTGACAATTATAGCTTCTACTAGAGCTCCTTACTTACGGAAAACTCAAGTGACAGCGACGTTACTCAAGTGACAGCGACGTTACTGTGATTCTAAAGCAATGATTAATGCAGAGTTTCTACTGCCATTAAACAACCCAAAATAGCCCATAATAAATAGTAACATGCCATTTTCTGTAATTAGATTTCTCATCAGGAAAGCTGTAGAGCTGACAGGGAACATATGATTAATTCAGGGAACTTAAAACTGGATAGTGCTTAGGGATATAGTAGGAAATACTGCTGCTCTGTCAAGAGGTAATTAGCAGGTCAATAACACCACCACATGTAAGAGATAAGAATGCCACTGCCTTATTAAATCAGGAAATGCAGCCCACCTACATGGAGAAAGTTTGTTCAGCCTGCATTACTCCACTCCTCTCCCCTTGCCTCCAATCAAGAGTTCTTGTTGTGCTTCAAAAGTTTGAAGGTCTGGTGCTAGTTCAGCCAAAGCAGTATTGCTACTAGATCATATTTTGAACAAATATTTTGAGAGCACAGTGTGCAGGGAGGGAGGAAGGAATGGAAAAAGGGGAAAATAATGTGAGAGGAAATACTCTCCCCTTCCCTCTCTCAATCAATGGTAGATAGTCAGCCGGGGAATTCATTGCTGCAGGAAGCAGCTAAGGCTAAAAATCAGAAAGATTCAAGGAGGGACTAGATACATATGGATAACAGAAATATCTCAAGTGATTACTGCTGAAGTATTGGAAGGAGTCTTAAAAACATACTATATTAGTGACTCCAGTACTCTCCAGTAGAGGGCAACAGCTAATATGACAAACTGTTCCATATTTGCTACTGCAAAATTGCCACAACTTCCTCTGACAGATGCTAACCACAGTTGCAAGGAGGATATACACTCAGACCTCATATGGCAAAAATAACCATTATGTATAGCAAAAATAACATTTAGCTCAGTACTGAGTTTGGTTCAGACCCTTCTCCAATAACAAACAAGAATTACAGGATTGCAAACAGCAACAGATCAGGAAGAAGAATCTCTTGGTGAGCCAGAAACATACTTACCAAGAGAAAAGAGGGTAGCAGCTTCCAGCAATTGCCATGGTCAAACAAAAGGACTACCAGCCCCCAAACCCAGCTACTGCAAACCAATTACAGCACTATCCCTCTTCACAAAGCAGGGCCATGGTAATCCCATCTTTCACCCTTCTTACACATTGACATCTTCAAACCCCTATGCAATAATGTAACTTGGAAGAAGTTTCCTGCTTCATTTCTTGGCTCTATCTGCTTCATCTCTGTCCATCTACACCTCTGACAGGTACAGCAATTTCTTTCTCAGGTTTATAGCTTACAACTCTTATCTTTTTCTCCTACAGAACTATGCTCTTACTAAACTCTCTTCCCTGAACTAAGAGTGTACTCTGTAAATGATACCCTATACAAAGAGCCTTTTATCTGGGAGGATGCATAAAAGCTTTGGTTGATTACTAAGAAAGTGTTTAACTTCAGACATAGTTAATTACTAATTTGGTTTGTTTCCAGAGTTTTTCAGCATGCCCTAGTGTGTAAATGAATACCTTCTGATGCTTCCCTGAGCACTCATCTAGGTGGTAGCTAAGTCTCCCTGCAGTGTCTCTTGCCTTTGAACCTTCTTAGTGCTAGAAACAATTGGAATGAGCTCTCAAAGCAGTGTCCGCGACCCACATAGGAGTGGCAACAAAAATTCCCTACAGTTCTCAAAGTAGTCATACCTGAGGTTTAGTTTCCTCCTCATCCTTGTAGTAGAAGAGCTGGTCCCCACGCAGAACAAACCACCGCTGCTGCCAGTTCTTCATAATGCTCCTTTGTTTCTTCAGCCAGCCACACTTCAGCACACGTTCTTGTGGATTAGGAGGAAAAGGTCTGGAGGGAGGCCCAATCTGTTCACCCATCACCAAACTCTTTGACCGGGCTAAAAAAGCAATTAGAGTAAATGAAACAAAGAAATAAGGATGAGAAAACATGCAGAGACCAAACAACTTGTTCTATGCCTTTTCAGATGAAGGCAGACTGCTACATGCGGTCTGTCTCGCTCTCTCAGCAGTTATCTGCTTTTCAGGAGATATATCCAAGTTCATGCTAGTTTAACACAAGGCAAGTATCAGCTTTTTTGTACTACCCATGCTAGCAACCTTCTAGGTTACATGATAGCTCCACTTCTGCCTAAGGCTTCACTGCTCATATCAGGTTTTGGTTGTAGCAAGTCATAACATCCCTCCAGCTCAATATGGGAATAATGATATTGCTCTCTCCCTTAAGGGAGATTTACCCAATGAAGATGCGTTTGTGTGGTGAGGGGAGACTGAAAGAGGGAAGGAGAAAGTAAAAGGAAATATTCCCACCTCCCACCACCACCACTGGTGCAATCAGCCAGTGGAACAAATTGCCACAGAAAAAAAATTGAGTCTCAGGACTGAGCAAGACTCAAAAAGGGAAGAGACTCATATAGACAACATAGCTATCCAGAATTATTACAGTCACTGAAGTAATAAAAGGATATTAAAAAAGACCAAAACCTACACATACCCCTTCATTCATGAGGGCTTTCCAACCTTGAAGCAGAAAAAAACCACAATAGAAATAAAAAAGACAAAATAAAGAGAAGTTGAGGTATATCTCTGGAAACTCTTCTGTGGGGTAGGAAGTCTATTGCCCTTTCCTTTCCCAGCTCTTCTCCTCCCATATTCCTGCAATAAGAGTGTTGACACTTGGGTCATTATATATTGCAGACAGCAACCCAGTCCTCTAGAACAGGTAGGTTGGGTGATCTAATTGGTCTTCTCAATCTCTACTTTCTCTGGCTTTATGAGGCATCTTAAAATAACAGTTATTATTTAATATCTCAGGTCATTTTCTTTCATTAGTACTAACATGATCCTGTTCCTTCCCATTTGCTACATTCTGTGCTTTCAGACACCTTAAAGTACAGTTTACAATTGGTCAGGTTAATTGGGCTTCAGCTTACAGCCCAGTGCCAGTAAACGTACGAGTGATGGCTTATCCTAACAAACCACACTGTAAACTGTAGCAGCTGAAAGGCAGGCAAGCTTCCTATTCAGCCATCTCTGAGGCACTGCATCTTCCTAGCCACTACAGCTAACTCAGCTTGTAACAGCAAACAGCAGCCCCCTGCCTCTAAGTGCTATCTGCTTTTGGACTCCTACAGTTAAAACACATGCCCTTGATGTTACCCGCTTGACTCTCTGGCCTCTGCCCCTGTGTATCACCATACGGCAACAGAACTGACTAATCAACATATCCCAAGTAAAGAAATAAAAAGAAAATGGAGCTAAAGAAAAACATCACAGTAGTAACATTAAACCTGATCCTATTTCTTCTTTTCCTTGAGACAAACTGGCAAGATACAAGATAGAAGGAGGGGCAGCAAAAGGACTGAGGTCAGATCTCTGGAGAGGCTCCTCAGAGTAATCCATTGAGGAAAGTCACATTGTTCTCCATGGCAAAAGCCTACTTTAACCTTCCCCAAGACCTGGCACCCTGGCCATCATGTTCAGCTTCTTAAAGGAATATAGAAACAACACTTTTACACACCAAATACTTCTATCTAGCAGAGAGCAGAGCTGAAAGGTTACTACATCACCCATTACCAAAACGGATCAGTGAAAGCATTCTTCAATGGCGTAGTGCCAGGCACTTTCACTAACTTAAAAATCTGCTCATCTCTTCCATAAGCATCCAGCAGGCAGTCAGATTGCCCTCTGACGATTTTCCAGCTTTATAAGAGAAAAATGGCATCGCCTAATTAGTGTGTGAAATTTTTAGGACTCAATAAAAGCCATGTCCAACATGCAAAAGAAGTTCCTCCATTTCCCCAAGTTCTTAAGGTAAGCCATGCTACTCTCACCAGAACTGTATGTATAATAGATTTTGTTTTGTGCCTGAACTAAGAAAAGTTAGGGGTCAACCTGTAACTATTTCCTGCTGAAAAAAAGTTTATTATTTTTTACTTTTCCTCCTCAAAATTAAGAGGTTGAAAAACTGTTATAACAAGCACTGATGCAGCGTTAGAGATTTTGTTTTTGGCTCCCATTATTCCCTTATTTTTGGCTCAAATAACTTGCTGAATTTAACCAGAATTCATAGCAAGTATTAGTCCTCCATTAGTGACATTTTCCAGCAAACTTGGTATTTGCTTAAGTAACCTAGTCCTCCTCAGTCGCTATTACTTTTACATATCCAAAACAGTAAGAAACTTCTTAGCGTAGAATTCATTTTAAAACTCAGGCTCTGGTGTATTTGGGCTTATTCTCTAAGCTCACTCACTGTAGCCAGAGCTCTAACTAGGCTGCTAGTCTGAGGCATTTTCATTTCTGTAAAACATATACAGATCAGCTTTTCTCCAGCAAGCTAACATCACCACACCATACTGTATCTCTTTCTGGCAACACAGTGCCCTCTAGCAGATGATTAGAAAAAATATACCACCAAGCAACTCCTCCCCTGGCCGCAACCCTCCCCTGAAAAAGCAAAACCGCCTTACTTTTCACATTTTAGTCTATAGTGCAGAAGCCCATAAGCATTTCACTGTAAGAATCACCTCTTTGTCTTGTCCCAGGCCACGTTTTACAACAAGGACCAAAACTGACATTTGTGCCAGATTCCTTCCCACACTACGGCTACAACATACCTTACTACAAGCAAGAATTTGCTTTTCCGTATGAAAGTATAGCATTTCTTTGACAACACCAGGGCTATTGACCCCACCAAGTGGCCCAGTAGCACCAGAAGCCCCTCTTCGGGAAGGGCCTCCACCTCCGGACTGAGGCACGCAGGCAGCTTCCGGGCAACGGCTTCGCCGCCCCTTTGGGACGGCGACGGCAGCACAGAGGGGCCGGTGGCCGCACAGCCACTTGCCCCCGTGGTGCTCGCTGTTTGTAGCCTAGTCCAGCTTTCCTCACTTGCATATAGTTATACAAACCCTCTCCTCTTCCCCCAAGCAGAAATTATACTTGCACATCTGGAAACAAGCTACCTTTATTTTAAGTAAAATCTATAGCTGTATCAACGCAGACCTCACAAGAGAGGTCAAATGCATTGGATTAACTTGAAGTAAATTATCTCACAATTTACCGCATGCATCCTTGCGCAGCACTAGCTAGGAATAATTTACTACAGGGTAGAGATAAGGTTTTTGTGATCCGTCACTGGAGTGGGTTTTTTTTGTTTAAAAAAAACAAGCATGTGTGGTACCCAGTTGCTATGGCTGTTAATTCTTCACGTTGTCCTAGCTTTCCATTTCCTTAGAGTTTCTGGTTGTGACTGTAATAGTTAATTTCATTATGGAAATGCTTAGAAACCTCATCTGTAAGTCAACAACATGGATCAGAGAGAAATTTTTAGGAGGAATTATTTATGGCTATTAACAGCATTGACGTTTATATTGCATGCTTCACAGAACACAGTAATTGCATAGAGGTCAGAAGAAAACTTTCACGGATGAACATGGCCTGCCTTTTAAGCAGCAGGTATCTGATGCTACCAGGAGCAAAATATCTGCTTTGATAATCTGATTCAGTACATCAAGCCCCTGGCTCTTAATGGTAGATATATATTCACAGTGCTCATCTATTTAACAGTTATGGAACCAGCAGAGCATAAGGAAGAAAGCAAATCAATAAATCAGACTCACAACAACTCAGCAAATACTTTACATGCTCTGGAGTTCTAACCCAGTAACGCCTTTTCAACAACCCCAGATAGTTTGGTTTTGCTTTTCACATTTTCATTAATCAATAATTGGTTCAGCCACACACAAATGCCCTAAACAGAAATCAATGTAGAAAGGATTTAAGCTTTGCCTAGGAAAATAAATAAATAAAGATCAGGATCTATTTGCACCAGATAGCTGTGCTGAAATGCCAACTACAGGATACACACAGTCAGAAGCAGGGAAACAATTATGGCACAGCGAGATTACAACAGGCCATGCAGAACCACATCCTCACAGCCCACAGGTGGTGGTAAAAGTGAGCCAGGTCCGTCTTTTGCAATAACAGATTATTAAAAGCCAAGAAAAAACTTTCAGAATCAGAGCTTGAAAACACTCCTGCGACTGGAAGTGACACTGGTGTATGGGAGTTCACACCTACAGGAAGGTGAGAGGAGGAACTAAGAGCAAAGACAGCCGGGTGTCGAACAGTGCCAGTTGCGTGACCACCCAGTCTATGCTGAACAGGCTGCCCATCTGAAAGCCCACACTTGGTTACCACGTCTCTATCAGCAAGCTCAAACATTATTCCAAGGAGTGGATGGACCAAGGTAGATGGAGCAACACTGCCATTCCTTACAGAGACAGCAATCCTTGTCCCCACCCAACTCGGCTCTCTAGGACTCCTCTGCTTTCTCCATTTCCCCTCCTCACCCCACTAACGGGGCAGCATCCTACTACAAGAGTTTCTCTGCCCCCCTCTGCAATTCAGACCCGCTTCCCAGCAATAGACATATTCCCATTTTCTCATCCCATCTACTCTGTACCTTAAGGCTGCACAGAGCCACATACAGACTTCATCCTCCCACTACCCATACCAGCCCCCTTCCCCAAGCACAGTCCTGCCTGGCAGCGTTACACCATCCCCTCTGCCCTCCTCCTGCTCAGAGCTCTGAACACCGCTACAAGTCTGAACAATCAATGAGAACCCACTTAAATCAGGGATGTTGGGATCAATCAAAGTCAATGCAATTCAATACCAATTAAAGTTGTAATCTTCTGAAATTTCATAGGCAATTAGTTTGAATCAATATAGCCATTATAATTGATTCTGGCTGACAAACTGCCCTTCAAGGAAGGCACTTTGGTCTACTAGTCTACAGAAGGCACTGGTCTACTAGTAACACCGGGTATTATTTCCAAAAAAGTCATTGTTTAAAGTACTAGCCACAAAAGGAAGTGGCTTCACATACTGTAAGAAATGTTCTCAGTTGTTTTATTTTATCCAAACTTAGCCTTAAAGAAGGGATGCACTGAAAACCCAGGAGTCATATGCCTTAGAAAGAGATATCCTTTCAAATTGTAGGAAATATTTTATTTGCTTCAAACTTGTTTTCAGTGTCCGATAAACATCTGTATTTGTGTTTGGATTTGATTGCTAAGATACCACAGCCAGTGAGCACAGATGAAATGATGACACTTCCTCAAAACAACTTGAGGATTTATCATCTTGAAATACCACAGATGAAGAAACTAAAGGCAGAATGTTTGAACTGATTGGTGGCAGGATGTATTTTGGTCAATCGGAAAGACATCAGTTTAAAGAAACCAGCAGCCACTTATTGTTCCCTCACAGCCAAATACAGGAGCAATCTGGAGGGAGCCAAGCAGGTGCTACACAGCCAGGTGGCTGCTCACATTTTGTGACCTGAAGAACATGCCTCGCACTCAGAAGCACTGATGTGAGGGCAGGGTGCACTCCATGAGCTCTGTCCAGTAAAACTACACCCATCTATGCAGCACACCACATGGATCGAGATGACATGCTGTGTTCTCCTACAGATCTTCCCTTCATTTGTTGTTCTTTCAACCAAAATAAGAATCTGAAAATATATTTTACTCTGGAAAGTGATTTGCATGGCCACCCAGCAGATATCCCTGAAGAGACTGAAAGAAAAAGCAAACATCCTACACAATCTGGAAACTGTTTTTTTTTTTTTTTTTTTTTTAAGAGAAACCATACATGCACTACACTGGAAGCAGTTTTGTAACCTTACTGTTTAACTGAAGGAAAAGCAGGGAGAGAACTAGCTTTACAGATGTCTTTCCACCATTTCTAGTAACCTGCATCTTCCGTTATGGTTGGGATACCAGACTACACATAACCAAAGCAGGTAGGTTTTGCCAAGAGAAGATTCTGACAGTTTGGAGGAAGGGATCTGTCTGTACAAATATTTATTTGATACTATTAAGTTCCTGTTAAAACAGCTGCATTCTTGAAGGCCACTTCATAAACCTGAAGTTCAATATAGGCTAGTATAATTTCACTATCAGAACAGGGATAATGACTGCTATTAGAAGCTGACCATATATACAGGGTAAAACACCAGGGCAGAAACTTAGATCATAGAGAGTTATCTAACAGTAAGATTTTAAAAAAGGAGGGAGGGGGAAAAAAATTACAGAACAAAGCTCTGGCCAAAGAATTCAGGACGGACTGCAGAACTCTTATGACAAAAAAACCCATACTACATGCTGTAGTAGAAGATGCACTGACTCCCCCCCAAAAAGAGTCCAGAGTGATTGGGACACTGGACTTGCTCACCCTGTCTCCAGAAACCATACCTTCTCTCATCTCAGGGATTCTAAAAAGAACTGGAGGACCTGCTTTCAAGATGCTGTTTTCCAAAAAGCCTGTTCTCTCTTCTGCACTGGCAGATCAGTCACTGATGCATCAAGGAACTCTGTGCCCATTTGCCTCCACTTACCCCATGGTTTCTAAAACACTAATGCAAGAAGCTCACTCTGTCAACGGCACTCTCACAGAGATGTGCTCAAGCTACAGCAGCGTCTGACATACCAGCAGGACCCCAAGCAAAGCAAATTTTGCCTAAAGGTGCCAGTGGCAGAACAGAGGGACTACACTCACAGAGCCCAGTATAGGCCTGGCAAGTGGCCCCAACCACAAGGGCTCAGAGATCAGCCAGCATAGTAACAGGCAGCCCGAAGGAGGACTACATACAACCCAGCATTCATGAGCTGAAGGAACTAATACTGCATTACAGCCGCAGCAACCCAGCACCTTCACTGACAACAAGGGAAGAGAAGGGAGCTGCATGTGCACCACAAGGCAAGGAGTCCCAAAGAATAAGACTAGACTGCATAAATTCTACATACCAGCTTGTTTTAAGGGTGAGCATGTCTACAGTACTCAGCAGAGCGCGAGGCAAGATTTCCCAACTAGCAGGTTAGCACACCCACATGACACTGCTGTACTACACATACCAAAAGGCACGTAGTCCTGCCATACCATAAGTTCAGGCTTTTTCCAGGGTTAATTACCTCAGGCAAAGCAGCACACAAAGTTGCCCATAGTCTTTCTACAGTCATTAGGGCTGGCTCAGACCTTCGCATCAATCTTCAATGAGCCTGCAGCGTTTCCTTTGCAGAACGCATGGAACTATGCCTGTTTTCCACCTACACTACAGCATTTACAGAACACTGCCAGAAGCCAAGCAGGCAAAGACACACTACTTTGAGGACAATTGCTTCATAACTGGTGTGAAGAAATTCTTCTTAAATACTACTCAGAAGACAGAGATAATTGCCATGACCTTCCACTACCTTACAAATGGTGTCAGCTCTGTATAAGGCATGCACTAAATCAGAAAAATAATTTTATACTCTAGTGACCTGCGCAACGTGACCATAAGAACCGCTTTACTGATCAGTGTTACTTTGCAGAAGCGTGGAGGTAACACACCTAAACAAAGCAGTAGGGTGATTAAATTCAGGCTGAAGGAAGACAAGAATCAGGTTCAATCTCAGCTGCCTTTTAGAATGACAAAAAGGTTCAAGGCTTTAGTGAAATATGTTAACAGATGATCCAGTAATGTCTTGTCTTTACTGCATCAAATAACCTGTATACAATAGCACATATGGATATATATTAATACAGGGACTTTCTAGACAGTCTTGTTTTGCTGTCATCAAAAGCAAGAAGGTCAGTAGATCTTACCTCCAGAGAACAGCCATTTCAAGAGCTTAAACTTGCCTTTTCAAAATGATTTGAATTACTGTCTCAGGTCCCTGGGAACATGTTTTTTTGGGGGCACCTGTCAATCAATAAACCTTAAATGCTGCAGGCAACCAGCCACCAGCTGTACGCAAGAGTGCACAATAGTACACAAAGCCATATCAGTCTTACCTGTGAACTAATGCTAGTGATCTAGTAGGTGCCATGATGGAAGGGCAATGGCTTGATTTTTTGCTAAAATAGGCCATGTTCCTGATGTTCCACCTAGTAAAATGAAATAACTTATTCTGAAAACAGTGAATTGTGGGAAACCACTGAGAATGTCAGCACTCAGATGAAAGTAGTCTGCATCTTCTATGCACCAGAGGTGAATACAGCTATGTCTGGATTAGAAAGCAGTGCAAGCACACAGAGTGGACAAGTTGGGTGGAACAGCTGATGCCATGGACCCAAAATCCACACAATACTCATTTCAGGGATTTTATTTGTCTTAGTAGTCTGGTCCTGTGGATTGATGACCGAAGTATACTGCACATGGAGCACATCTTCCTTTTAACTTCTTTCAGAAGTATTCAGGACTACATTGAAACACCAGCCAAAGCACAATAGGTGGGAATGATCAGAAGATCTGCTTCAAAAGCATGCCATTGATCCAAACTAAAAATGGATGCTTATGTAGACATCCCCTAACTGCCAAATGAAGACACTGGACAGGATCTGCCTACTGCCCTAGTAGCTGAGGCCAGAAGCACACACCTATTAGGACAGACAGTAAATAGTGATACTTTTGGATATAGTAATAGTCCCTATAACTCTTTTCACTGAAGAGTTAGTTAAGACTTAAATGTTGCACCTAGCCTTTCCTATTTCTAGTCTTGTTGTTTCCAGCATATCCAAAGTAGCAGCATGGCCCCATCACTACGGCGCGAATAAAAATGCATACCAAACAGGTAAGTGAAACTGTTGCAGAAAAATCTGTGACAGGACAAGGAATAAAGACAGTGTTCATTCAGCATTCTAATTACTGGCTCTTTATTCCTCAACAGTTGGTATCACACTGGAGGTGTATTGGTTATGTTTTCCTTTCAATATTAGCCACTCCACTATTGACCATGCAGCAGTATGAGTGAGTTTCTCAATGATAAAGTGCACAAAATACATTGCAGCACAGCCAGACTTGCTTTTCATCATGCTTCCGCTCCCCCCCGCCCTCCCCCACTAGCCTCCCCACTAACACTAGCCTCCTTTTTCCTCCTAGAAAAATTAGGATTATGTAGTTTTGCACAGCTAACTGCAGGTCATATTTTAAGCACGCCATGTAGCATAGCCTTCACCATGCCAATGAACATTGACATGAAAGCCCGGGAACAATGATGCAATATTCTGTACTCTTCAGGCAAGCTTAGAGAGCTACAAGTTCCCAACATGAATTGACCACTAGTCACTCAAGTAATACTCGCTTTATTTATTTGTTAAGCACTGAGAGTACACAGGAGCTGGAGGGCTAGTCCATTACAGATTTATGCTAATTCCTACTAATCCAGGTTGGCTTCATTCTCAGAAGAGAGATTCAATACATTTGATTACTTTTTCAGGGGAAAAAAAGTCTTAGTCGAGAATATTCTTGCCTCTTCTTCTTGCTGACCATGAGTAAAATCTGTGACCAGTGTGTCAGAGTCCCAGATACAACCTGTTGGATCCTTCATTATTGCAAGATCAGGAAAATAATATTTTTATATGCAGCCCAAATACAGGAGCTTGTTCCCAGCAACAGACTTTTTTTTTTTTTTTTTTTTTTTAAGTTTTTAGGTCCTTTTATCTGCACCATCTTCACATAGATCCCAATGGAATCCACTGCAGATTGTCCAGAGCAGCACTTAGTTCAAAGCTGTTTGATGTGCCACTTTAAAGCATACTCACCCTTTAACTGAACTACAAATGCTGTCTAGCAAGTCCAAGCACCAGTACTGCACTCCCACTGAACCTTGGCAGCATCTCTCAAAAAGCTGTCCATCTTCTCTATGCAGTTGTCTAGAAGTGCCTACCTGACAAGCACCACTAAACTTCGCTTCTGTTGCTGGCAGAGCTCTGCAGATCCACAGGCAACCGAGTTGAGCGACAGCTCACTGCTGCCAGAAGAGGGAAGCCTTACTCCCTTCTCCCTACACCCATGCTGTTCTTACCTTCTGCTGATACACCCAGCCATATGCTCCTACACTTCACTGACATGCTCACATCTTTCTATAAGGGTAGTTACTCACTGGAATGGCAAAGTTATCTCAGATGTTTGCCTCCTGCTATTTTAGTGTGTCAAATCTGCTCACAGGAAGAAGGACTGAATGAATACCCTCTCTGCAATCAGCAAGGGCCTCTTGTCATTTTCCCTATGGAAATAGCTTTAAAATTTCATTTTTAATATCTTTCCCAACCACAGTGGGTTGAGGAGCAACAAAATGTGCTGACCATGATAACACTGAAATTAGAGCCAGGACTGTGCTCTGATCTTGTACAGCACCTAGCACTGTGGAGTCCTGGTCATGACTGCAGCTCTTCAGCACAAGAAACAATACAAACAAGTCCCATGCAGCAGAATAACTCAAGCTAGTCATAGCCCTCCATTCATCCATGTGTTTATAACAAATATTAGTGTCTATGATATGCCAAGCACATGGTCCATAGGTCCATATTATGGAGATGCTGCAATGGCTACCAGCATCACTGGTACCTTACACTGACATATTGAGCAGAGACCTGTGTCTACCACACTCCATGGGATATCATTTCCCAGAATTATTCTGGGCTGAAAAAATAATCAAGGGTACAGACAACTTCATCAAGGCCTTTTGTCAGCAATTGGCTGTAAGACTGAAATGACAACATGGCCCACCCACTTTCAGTGGGAGCCCTCCCTGAATTCAACCACATTATCTTTCTCTTGTTGCTCTCAACTAAGCATCAAGCAGGCATTCATTTCTACCCTACACTTCAGAGACAGCAAACTTCCTCCTAGTGCCCATTTCCTTCTCTGTGCAATAGGTCACCAAGTGACTTGTCCTAGTGTTAGGCTTATGGATTTGAAAGACGGAGGCAGAAGGAAACCAGAAATTCTTACTCCTATATAATTCATACTTTGAATATATGTGTCCAACTCAAAGTATTAGGCTGTAAGTGTTAGTAACAAATTATCACTAGTTAATAAGATGAGTGACTTCTCTTAAACTGAAGGTGTGTACAGGGCTAAGAATTAGAGCATTAAACCCCTTGCCTATAATTCTGCCAAAGAGATCATCATCAAACCAATCCTATCCCCTACAGGGTAATCAGTTCTGACCTTGAAACCAAGCAGACAGCTTCCTCTTCCTGTTCATTTAGCCCCTTACACCACAGGTTTGCTTTTAAACTTCTGTACTAGTTCAGAGGACAGCTATCTTACTGAAGAATAAATAATTCTTATGTCATGCATTTAAGAGGAAGGACATTATGAGTGACTTTTTTCCAACTCCAGCAAAGACCTAATATCTCCTTTCTTTGGCTCTTCATTAAGATTACTCTACTTCCTTTTGGGCAAGAGGGACACACACAGAAGCTCTGTAGAAGGAACACACATTAGAAGGACAGTCAACAGCAGCTTCCCYCCCCCCCCCCATTAGTTTTTAAATACCTTAAACACATGCAAGCCTGGGCAGAGTCTAAGTATGGATCCTTTCCTATTTCAGCTCACCAGATGGCTCATACTGCAGCCTCATCAAGGGGTTCCCCCTCCCCACAGGGTGGGAGTGCCTTCATTGCTTGCCTCAAACTGCCTCTGCCTATAATGCAGGGAGCTGGAGAAGAACGAAGTTGTTTATACTGCTGTGCTTCCCTATTAGTTACTGTGAACGTACAGGAAAAGCCAGCAAGGTAAAGAGTAATCCTGGTAGTAGCCTTCCAGTAAAAAGGAATACATCTATATAGACACTAAAAGTAGCAGGTGACTGCTCACCTCAAGGCATAGGTGCTAACATTTGTACTGCTTCCACTGTGCTCTTAGCAACCCTGCCAGTTTCATCCTGTACTCACTCAGTGGGTGTTTCACAAATAATTAAAGAGTCTATGACTTTTGCATTTTTAAATATTTAATTCCCTCCCCATGCGCCCTCTGCCCAGCAGTCCAGCTCCCCTTTGAGCAATATTGCTGCTCTTTCTCACACTCCCTTCCTTTCTGTAGGAGGTGAGGCCAGGATTCATTATTTCAAGTTCAGAGTGCCTGTGCCTATTAAACTGGTGCCCACCTGTAAAGTTTGCAGGGCTCTCCCCGAGGAGCCTGATTTCCCACCTGAACCTCCAGGCAGGAACAGAAAGCTGCTATTGCCAAACACAGCACTTACCTAAGTGAGCACCATGGACCCTATGCAAGAAGAGATAGGCATCTCCCCAGAGAGGAGAGATTACACCTTTGAGCAGCCCAGGTCCTTCCTTGTGGGATACACTGCAGAAAAACAGTGGGAAGCTAAACCTTGCTCTGTTGGGAGGAACCCCACAAATATCAGTTTGCTGACTTCTTCTGTGCATGCACACAGCCATTGCCCTGGGACAAGAGATAAGTTTACCACAGCATGCAGCTGATATACCCCTCACCCTGCTGCACATCTCTGCACCAAAACAGCAGAGTGCCAGGAAACCAATTGGAACCAAGGGGGGAAAAGCAGCTCCCCACTTTGTGCGCCTCCCTAAGGCTAGACACAGTGAGCAGAGGCACCCAGCTCCAGACCTGTTCACCTCTCCCCCAAGCATCACCTTCTAGCCAGAGCACATTTCTTCCTTCTGCTTTCAGAGCCACCACAACCAATTAATCCAGGGGTACACCAGGCTCCAGCCCTAACACCTCCCTCAGCAGCCCCTGTACCTTTTCCTCAGGACTTTCAACTGTGGTCAGCAGCTTTATTTTACCTTTCCTCCAAAGCAACAAGGGAAGCCCAAGCCCACACTACAGACAAGACAAGACCTCACCTCCTCCCCTAGGGCCTCATAGGCTCCCTCCAACACCACCTCACTAACTGCAGGCCACAAAGCAAACCATATTCACCAGCACTTAGTCCCAGCCTTTTACCTGCACATATTTCCAGAACACAGCTCCACACCACCTCTCCTGCCCTGCAGAGACACCCATTTAAGAAAAGGGTGCAGTGAGCCTCCTCTTCCCAGGTGGGCTCCTCCTTAAGGGTGGCTCTCCCATGCCAGGTGCAGCTGATCACACTAATTGCTCCCTGCCCCGGGGCTGCTGTGCCCCTAGCAATGCTAGAGAGCTTGCACAGGCTGAGCAAAGTATCTGGAGGAGTTCACAGCTCTAGGGCTGTTCATTCTGGTTCCAGGAGTAACAGGTGAGTGTTACTACTCACTCGGTGCCAGCCTCCCACAAGCAGTGGGCTAGCCGTGTGCAATGCCAGCCCCAAAACCTGAGCTGCAGCATGGGGCTGTGCAGGTCCCTGTGGTCCTGTTTGCAGAGCCAGCAGGCTGCAGGTGCTGAACTGCAGTCTGGTGAAGGGGCCACCATTTCTCTGTGGCCCTAGACATATGGGAGAATTCCCCTTTCTGCCTTTCACTGGCTAGCAAACAACATGCTCTTTAATCAGCGTGATTTTGAAGGGACCCCCTGAGGAGCTGCTTCCCATATTGGGCAGCCTCCATGGCCTACTCTGCAGGGCATACAGTGCTGGCACCTGGTAAGAAAAGTCAAGGCTGCAGCAGGAGCTGAGGGTGAAGGTGCCAACAGTCCTCCCTTCAGACCGGAGGAAAACACATACACAGCACTGAACTGCTGCTATGCGCAGAGCTGCAGGACAGCCTCCTCTCTGTGGAGGCCTCAGAGAACAGCCCGGAGCTGGAGGGTTGGCACCTCTGTAAATAAAGAAGTCTGAGTGCACTTAGGACTGTTTGGCTGCCTCTGGACCCCTATGAAATGTATTTATTTCACTGTTCCTAATCTCTTCCCTCTGACATGTCCTTTTATTCACAAGTTGAGTTTCACACTTTTTTTTTCTTTAAATCTCCTTTAACCACTGTTTTTTGTTCCCTTTTGGGGCCTCATCTCAGGTCTGCCTGTTCCACAGACCATCCTACTATCTATGCCTGCTACTGGGCTTGCTAGGGATACTATGGTTGCCTCACAGATGAGGTCAGACTCCTGGGACCTGACGTGTGCCAGTGACACATTATCAGCTGGTCAGGCCAAATATGGCTCTGAACAAGCAACATCTTCTAACAAAGTCAGAGGTCACCACCTTCACTGATCTAAAAATGTCTGATTCATTTTCTCATAGATGTCATTCATAATAATCATCGAAGATTATTCCTGGGCCTGGCAAACTCAGGCTAGATGAGAACTTCTGAAAGCCAGGACTGTCTGAGAGCATTCTGCTGCGATTAAGACAGTCTCGAAAAAGTGATTAATAATGTTGTTTCCCCTACGCAGGAAATCTTGAGAGAGATGACCCCAGTCGCTCTATGTTTCTTGTACAGAAGAAAAGTTCCTGCAAGCAGCCCTCTGCAATTTCATACCAGTATGTTCTTCCTAATATCCAGATCCCCTCCATCTGCTCAAGAAAGAGTTTCAGGGATGCATTTAGATGTCTGAGACCTTCTTAGCTGGTGAGTTCTTAAGAAGTCAGTTTTGTTCTGATGACAGAAAATGGCCTTTGAAAAACTGTTAAGAATAAGAAAGAAGGATAATCCAATATTTTTTCACAGTACACTAAATTTCAGGAAACTTGTTTCAAGTCCTAGTTCTGCCTTGGACTTCCTATGTGGCCTAGGTTTTTCAATTCCTAATCTACAGAATGTAAACATTACCGGTGAAGTGTGGCATGTGCAAAGGTAAATCCATTATGAACTGTGAGATTCCAAGATACTACAGAAATGAAGTGTCAGACATCTAAGCAGCAGATTAACATACAATTATCAGCTCTGAATACAAGTGTATTGTGACTTGGACAACTTTGGCTATGTCTGCACTAACAAATAGCGTAGAGCAGTAGGGGTGAATCTGTACAGCAAAACAGTTAATGACAGAGATCTAACATCCACAGTGCATATGCATTTCACAATGCTAATGTAGATTCCAAAGTATATTACTGTAATTCTCAACTCTCATTTGCTTTTGTATTAAATAATATACTTTCAGTCTGCAGAATTAAGGAAGCCTGGTTTTCCACTGGTTCCTGCCCTGTGTGCTTCTACCATACAAACCCCAGTTCCCGCATATGTACCTCAAGCTTCTATGATGCTGTCTCTTGATCCTCCTCAAATCCCCAGCCCCTTCCACATCCCCAACACCTCAATACATTTCCACACTCCCTACCTTTCTGGCTGACTTGAACGTATGTATGCAACTTATGAGCCAGCCACGTTGGCCATTATCTTTCAGAATACACATATCAGTTGAGTGCTATGTGATAGTTCCCTATCAGGTGCACAGATATGGGTATCTTTCCTCTATCCAGCCACCAATTTTGTTGGAGCTTGTGGAATCCTAGTATATTTTGATACTCCTTTTCTGCTTTCAAATCTGGTTGAACTCAGCCAAGCAGCTCAAAAAGTTTTGGGCAGGGACTGATAGAGAGATAATGCAGTCATGTATCCTTACTGCCAGAAGAAAACAGTTTAAAAATAAGGTATTCATGCTCCCATAATCAAAGACACAACACTTTCATTAAAAATACAATGACACCATTTCAAAGGCACTGAATATTAAAACCTAGCTGTCCCCACTGCAAGCACATGAAGCTTACATTGTAAAAGTGCACAATCCCAGAGGAGCATAATAATACTTTACCCTCCAAAGTTCCTCCTGGCAAGATTACTATATACCATCCTTAGAAACATTTTAAGTATGTATGCTAAAGCCCTCTTTTCATTAAAATTAAATTATGACAAGTTTGAGAGGAGGAAAAAGGAGAGCGAGAAACAACACACTTCTACTATAGTCATGCTGAGGGATACCTGAGGTAAAATTGGTTTGCCTGCAGTAGGCTAGCTAGCCAAAATGTTTTCTGTCATTTTTTCCAGACTTTAAGTTTTAATTAAAAAAAAGAAAAGAAAAAAAAAAGAAAACCTTTAATCCTGATGACTGTGAAGGAAATTTTCAATGTACTATCAGCACACCTATCAGTACAAAGTCTCGGGAAGGACAGGAGGTTCATTCTTAGTACCTATACAGCTGAGAAACACTTTGCTGAAGACAGGAGTACTGGAAGGAATATCTCAGGTCAGGAGGCTAAACCTCTTGCCAAAGAGGGCAATCCTATCATAACACTTACTAAAAAACAAACGTGTGCCCTTGTAGTCAGTTCAGCTTTCATTTCCTAGCCCATTTAAATGTAACTGACTAGGTACAGCCTCTTGAAGATTTTTCAAGCCTAAAAGCAAACGGGTGGTTTCGATTTTTTTTTTTTTTTTGGGGGGGGGAGAATATCCTAAAAGCAATGAAGCAAAAATGCATTCCTTGAGACTAAAGGATGTAGTCCAAAATCTGCTTTCCCTGTTCTCCATACTGAAAGATCTCGTCTCCACTCTGGAAAGCAGTATTTCTGTGCCCCATCACAGTAAGTGACAGGAAAGAATGTGAAAATAGGAGATGTTTTCCATTGCAGTCACTTATTTCAGAATCCTGGACCCTGGCAATTACAGTACATAAAACACTGTAGATGAAAAAATAATGCAAAACCCATTCAGGCCTAGCCAGGATGAATGATTTTTCAGAAGGCCCATTTATGCACATTAAGATTTTCAGTCTGTGAGATTTTACTCCTTACTAGGTCTTATGAAAACATAATGTGCATCTGAATGCCTGTTTCTGGGTTACAGATGCGAGCTTGCTGATGGAATGGCAAGGACTGCATTACATTGACAATTACCTCTAGTAAGGCAACATATCTTTGTTCTCTACTACACCTTTCACAGATACTAAGAGCTACACCCCAGATGTCAAGCTCAAGTCCAAACTTAGCACTCACAAAAGCCTGAATGTCTTCAAACCCAGGAGTTTTCTTGAGGACCATCCATAAGTCAAACAAAAATGACAGCATAAAATGTCATAGGTCATGCTGAGCAGAAATTTGGAAATACCTGGGGAGTTGATGCAGCTTCCCTACTCGCACAGATGCAGGGAGACTGAAGCTAAGAGTGGGAGGTGCAGACAAGGTGGCTTGAGTAATTCAGTCATAGGAAATCTACACCAGATATATGAACATCCTCGGGTTTGCCTTAATTGCTGCCTCCCATCACACTCAATGAATGTCCCAGAGCATCCTTCCCTAGCCCTTCTCTTCTCTCTGTCTGGTCAGAAGTTGTGCTGCCTCCCCTACACAGCTACGTCCTCACTGGCAGAGCTAACAGCCTGCCCCTACTCTGAGAAGTCAGCTAAGCTCATGCAGCAGCTTGCAACAGACTTCTAGTCCCTGTTGATACTCACTGTCAGCAGCAGATGCTTGAAGCCCTTCTCAGTACCCTGATTGCCCACCCTTCACCACCTGAACCTTCATGAGCAATCCCAACCAAGAGGCCAGGGAGCCTGAACTATCATTTCATGTTCAACTCAGTTGTGCAAGGTGGGACCCGTTCCTTCAAGAAGCACTCAGAACCTTCAGCACTCCCTGCTTACAGCTCCTGTAACCAAATACAGAACAAACCCTGAGAGAATGACGCATACTGCTATAAATTGTAACTGAATCACAAAACTACACTACAGTCTGTCCCCTGAGCATCAGTAACATAAAGGGATCTAGGATAATATCTGTTTCACAGCTAGACTTGAATATATATTAATATACAAATTAGTCTCTTCCAGATGCATTGAAGGAAGTGGAAGGAGAGAAAGAGCCTGTGTCCTTGCTCTGCCACAGACTTCCTGTATCACTTCAGTCACCTCACTTAGCCTGTTTGTGTCTCATCACAGCTCACAGGAATATGGATAATAAATACATTAAAGACTGGAAGGAGATATACACTCCTTAGCAGAGGGATGGCAAAAACACAGCACCTATAACGGCTTGCTGAACTTCTACAAAATCTAAGTACATATGAGTTTACTGTGAGTGAGATTGTACACGTACAATCCTGACACCTCCAAATGGCAGGAAGCTTCTTCCTTCTAAGATACTCATTGCTATTTGATGGGTTGTTGACATTTTAAGGACTGTTCAGAGCAAAACTCTGCTTTTATACGTATGATCCAGTGACATTCGGCTGCAAGGATGCATCTCAGAATCATAGCAGTTAGAACCAGTGGCAACTTCCTATTTTGTAATGGTGGCATGGCTGAAGAAAATCCTAATCCTTCCATACCCTTCCAACTGCAACTGCTTTTGCTCCTAAATGACATTACTCTAGCCTCTATTTCCGATGGGCGGGAGGATACCCCTCCAAGACCACCATTAGGCCGTGAATGGCAATGATGCTCAACAAATGCCATGTCAAGCAAGGAACAGGTGCTGCAGCAGGAGACCACACAACGCATCGCCTACCAGAGCATTTCCTCCAGGAGAGCTAGAGCAGAGACACTGGCTGTGGCCAGCCCTAGCAGATGGCTTTACAAACACCGCCTAGTGCACCTCGCAGGTCTGAGGGACCGCTCTGAGCGGCTGCTGCAAGCCCCGGACAGGTTTTCTTTCCTTTCTTCCTTTGTCTTTGCCCGCAGCTCGCACCAGGCGACTTTCCCCACCTCCCGCCCTGGAGGAACACGGTGCTGCACCCCCCGCAAGCTGCCACGGGCAAACTTGCCCCAACTGTCTCCCGGCTCTTACGAAGGATGCCGACGTTAAAAACACAGCATTAGCGGACACGGACCGCCTGCAGCCCCAGGCAGAGTACAAGGATCGGCTTGTCCCGGCTGCTCTGCCCTGACACTGCAGACCCCGCCGGTGGACGCCAGCACGGGTCTCCCGCTCCCAAATCCCCCCCGCGCGCCCGCCCGCCCGCTGCCCGCGGCGGCTCCCGCGGCCCCGAGCGCCGACCCCGCGCCGGCGGGCGGCTCCCGCCCGGTGCCGGCGGCGACTCACCTCGCCTCGCCTGCCTCAGCTTGGGGCTCAGCATGCTGCTGCTGCTGCTGCTGCTGCCGCCGCCGGGCGCGCCGCCGCCGCCGCCGCCCTCCTCAGCGCCCGGCCCCGGCCCCGGCCCCGGCCCCGGCCGCCGCCCCGCGCATCGCGCCGCGCCCGGCCGCTCTCCGCCCAAGCGCCGCTCCTCTCGCCTCCCAGCGCTGGCGCGGGGGCGACGCTTCGCGCCGCGCTAAATAAACCGTGATGCATTATTTATCCGGCCCCGAATTAATTCCCGTCCAAACTACGCACCGAGCGCCTCCGTAATCACCGCCGATAAATCAGCAGCGCGCAGGCACGAGCGCTGGCCGCGGCCCCGCTGCTAACTGGCCGCGCATCGGCGTTATTGACATGCCTCTCCCAGGGAGCAGCGCCCACGCCGCGCTCCCCCGCCGCATCTTCCTGCGGCCGCGCTCAGCAGACGCTTTGACTCGGCACCAGCCAGCCCGGGAGCTGGATCTCTCCAAGCCGGAGCCAGGGGAAAAAGCCGGAGCGGCGGAGCAGCGACCCACCGCTCTCGGCAAGGCAGCCACGGCAAGGGAGAAAAACCTCTCTTCCCGGCACTGACAGCCTGGCGGGAGGGGGGCGAGGGAATGCCATCGCTCCATAGTAACACCTACCAGTGCTTGTAAAGCTGTCCCTCACCTTTCGCTGGGAAGGAGGCAACGCCGGTATTCAGCAAGAGGTTGCAGGAAGGACAAACAGTTGATGAAATAGTTAAAAAACAGATATTCGGATGAAAGTCGAATCTGACTGGGTAGCAGAGACCCATCCTGCCCTGGCTGCTCTTAGCACACCCCTCTTCCTCACCATCTCTTGCCTAGCAGGTCCTTCCACAAGGTAGAAAAGGTGGCAAATACTTCCTTGACAAAGTGCACGCCCTGCAGTATCGCCCTTCTGGCTTGTATTGATGAATTGCACTGACAAAAGCCTCCGAGACTGGCAGCTTTCTTCATTCTCAAGAAGATCTATCATATCTTGGATCCTCAATACTGGCTGTGAAGTCATGTCTCCAGCAGTGCAAGAGGTTCCTGGCCCTTTAGAGAGACTGTACTTCTCAACGTGTGAGCTTCAGCAAAGGCTAAGATACTGGGACCTTTAGAGATCTTGGTGGAACCAGCTGTGTAGAATTGATTGTAAATCTGTTGAGTTCATGGTGCTGTCTCAGATTTGCACAGGTCAATGAAGCTAGGGTCTAGCCCAGTGGGACTGAACCGTTGTCTTTGTTCTGAACATGCAGGATCCTGCAGTTAGTTTCCCTGCTCAATAACCTGTATTTGCTAGACTTC
This sequence comes from Apteryx rowi, assembly GCF_003343035.1. Classification (NCBI taxonomy): domain Eukaryota; kingdom Metazoa; phylum Chordata; class Aves; order Apterygiformes; family Apterygidae; genus Apteryx; species Apteryx rowi. The sequence goes on along the minus strand of NW_020448085.1, from coordinate 4,699,434 downwards.
AGCAAGGTGAAGAGTAGCTAACTGGTGATCCTTTGGCCAACAAGCTTAGCAAGTGTCCTGACCCAGTGTGGTGGAAAGCCACCAAGACCAAGGGTTGAGGGAAATTACGCTTCTGACTTTCTGCCTAACCTCAGTCCCTGGGTCTAAAAATCACTCCTCCAAATCAGTCATCAGACCTTTCTCTCTCTACATTTTTGGCTTTTCTTGTCAGGCTTGAATTTGTATGGAGAAAAGCTGCTTTGATGCTGTTTAGACACATCATTTTGCAGTTTGAGCAGGAAGCCAAAAGGCATGTACAGTAAACCATAACAGGGATAAAGTTAACTGAACTTTTAATCTCATGGGAAACTCGAGACACTTTATTCTGCTAGCCACTTGCCATGAAAGCTTGATTTTCTCCTCTGGGGAAGGGCATGACATATAGACCTATATCAATAATTGATTATCACGTTCATGGGTGAAATCAAAACATTCAAACAAACAGCCAAGTTCAACCCTAAACACTAATTTTGCAGTGTTTCTTGGTTAAAAGAAAGTACTCTGTGTCAACAACATTCCATCTGACCCTGTGTGAAATGTTTTCTTTTGACTTATACTTTTCCAATTCTTAAGGCAACTTTCAAAATAGAAACAAAAAATTGAAATTTACCCATTTCTTTCCCAGATTAAACATAAGAAATTCAGACCTGAGTCTCCCAGATACACTCTTTTGGGTAAAGAAACTATTTGTCAGAAGAAAAAAATAACTATAAAAATAGCCAGTTAGGAGAGAGAAAAACAATCGCGTATAGCAAGTGGTTCCATTGAAGGCTGCAGTGCTTTGCTCTGATGATTTAAAGAACTACTTCCTGGAAGAAACACTGAGGATAGGTCCTACCTAAAAAGGTAAACTAGCAGGTGTTTAGAAGGAATAAGACCCTAAAGAATGTTTGGTCACTGAAGCTTGTGTATTGAGCTACATATATGGATCAGGACAGCTGGGGCAACGGATCTCAATAGCTTGTATTTACCTTTATTCTCCTCGAGTTTCACAGCCCCCTCCCACCCCACTGCTAGTTTCACAGTGCCTTGGTGTGTCCCCATGCGCTGTATCTACCCCACAGAACCACATCCCTTACTGCCCCTACCCTTGGAGAGGGGCTGGGGATGCACCATCACCCCTGAAGGCTGCTTCATCTGCAGCCCAAGTCACCTCTTCTCCTACATCTCTTCCCCATTACTGCCAGCTGCCCCCTCCACACATCTAGCAGAATGCTTTCTGGATGGGTACATATATATCCTTCCATATTAAAAGACACTATGTAAAAGGTGAAAGGGCTCAGAGCAGACTATGATGCAGCAGGGAAGAAAGCTGAGTAATGGCCAATTTAGCTTATTTTCCCTGTATCAAGTTTTATCTGACTCAGACGCTGCTTCCAAATGACAATGATATTGAGTGCTTCAATTACTTGTGAAGAACAGTAATTGTAAACTGAAGAGTACACAATTTAAGTAATGTGGATTGAAGTTAATCTGGCAGCTATAGGAGACAATTATTCCAGTGCAGTAATTTTACTTAAAGGAGTATAAAGATGTGAAGAACAGACAAATATTCTGTGAAAGCTTTATGTTCACTGCCTTTGCTTTTAGTTTCTCCCTTAGAGCATGCAGTCACCTGGTTACCAGTTTAGCCCAGGTCAGCTGTTTTAGCCTAATATTTCATTACTAAATGGAAACTGATAAGCGCAGAGGTGGTAAAACTGAGGAAAATAGAGACAACTCTGCGACACCAATTCCTCCCTCTTATTTGGTGAAGGTAGCTTCGAGGGGAGTTTGAGAATACCCTGATGAGAAGATTGGGACAGAAATGTCAGAAAAGGCACCTGGCTGAGCTCCCTACCTTGACAATGACCAAAGTTGCATGCTGAGCCTCAGTTTGCAGAGCCCAAGCATGAGTCCTTGTACCAGCAATTCTGAATAAAACCCACCTGCTGCTACAGAACATGACTTGTCTGTATCATTGCAGCTGATACATAGATCATAGTACCAGAAAAACCCTCATGTAGAGGCACAGGGAGCATTCTAGTGGGGTTACAGAGAACAGTAGAGTTGCTCTGACTTTCAGAAAAGAAAGGCCAGAAAAGCCTATACCAGAGCCCTGAAGGGCACTAATAGCCTTCCTTAATAGCCCTGACCAGCCTCACCTGGGGCATTTGCCCACACTCTCTGCTCATAGGCCCAGGAGCTCCATTTAAGCTCAGGCTGGGAGCTTTCAATCCTAGCCTGAAATATGCTGTAGGAGTACTGGTTTCTAGCTCAACTACAGCCATATCTGTGCCTGGCTATAGACCCAATAGGATCTGGAACCTAACACCCTTGACCTCAGACCTGTCTCATCACTATGGGCCTGCCTAGTGATCACTGGATTGTGTCTGTTCCTGGTTATCCTCACCAGACCCAATCCATGACCAGTGGATAGGCTTCCAGACTTGACCATAGACCTAGCTCAACATCATGAACTTGCCTGATGAGCTGGACTTCTAGCTGAACTGGCCACTTTCTCCAGGTCTGCCCTGTTTGCTTTGCTTGGGTACTGTGGGGCTGGGCCCTGGCTGGAGAGGCCCCTGCTCTGCTACCTGTGTTGTCCCTCTGGGCTCCCAGTCACTTAGAGCCCAGCTGGCCTTTGCTGCTGCTCCCTGACAACCTGAGGTTTTCCTGTTTCAGAGCTATGCCAAAGGCAGCCCTGCCAAGCAGATTTCTCAGAGATTTGGGAAGCTGCTGAACTCTAGGCAATGAGACTCCTAGGACTGACTGGCTGATCTGAGGCAAAAGAGGCCTTTCTGATGGCTTAAGATGCCAATGCCAAGATGAGTACTATTTGCTGGGAACCACGGCTCTCGTTGTCTTACTTCAGAGCTGCTCTTAGAGCACTGTTGTGTATCATAGAGCACTAATTCTCTACAGAGCTAGAAAATGGGGATCAGCTGACTAATCAATAACTAGAAAAGAGCTACTCTCTGCCTCTTATCTGAATCCAAGAATAAATGTGCTTATTAACCACCTGCTGCCTATTTGCAATACAGAAAAGCCATCTAGTAAGTGTTTACCACTGATTGCTAAACACACCTAATAAAGGAAGGTAATGTGGCGTAGGGGTTAGAAAACTGGAGGAGAGTGTAGAGACAAGGCCTCCAGCCCTGATGCCATCTGATTTGCCATAGTCACAAGCAAGACATTCAGCCCTGTCCACCTGCATGCAGTGCTGTGAGACCTGAGATTGGCAAGCACTATCTAAATGCAGAGGATGATAACTGTAATAAGTTATTGCGGCAGGGACACTCACAGAAGATATGATTCATCAGCTGGCGCCAAAGCTGATGGCTGTAGGCTATGGAACATGTCGGGTGTTTGAGACGGAAGAGCGCGTGGGCCAGTGAAGTTGCTGAATCTGTGTGTGTGTGGTGGTGGTGGGGAACTGAATGGATTTCTGTTTCCCTAGGCTGCACGTAGCATGCTGTCACCCACCAATTACTATACGACATATCCTTTTTTCCTCCTCCTCATCTTCTGCTTTCATATGCAGGCCAAGGACTTGTTGTAACTAGCTGATTGATATATTTTACTCATCAGCAAGATGGGTCTGGATCAAAGCCCAAGATCTAATCACCCTGGACTTTGGCACACAACTGAAATCCAGATTCGGTTTGTTTAGATTGCAACACTTTGTTTGGTTAGAATCTGTTCTCTTATATAAAATGGAGTTGATTGAGAAGGGTCCAAAGAAGCAACAAGGACCATGGTGGGAATTCTCAGATCAATATCAGCAGCAGCACCATCTTTTGTAAAGCAAGCTAGAGTATGTATATATGTGTATGCAGGACCTGTGGGGATACTCTTGCTGAAGAAGACTGGGCAGCAGACAGTTTTTCAAGTATCTAATGACCAGAAGGAATTTCAGTCTGATAAGACTTTTGCTTCCAGACTAAGTGCTCACTAGCTCAAAACTTTTTCATGATGGTGCTATTTGTTTTCTTCCAGGTGAAAAGGGATGCTTGTCTTTCAACTGCCATTAATCTGTACTTTTATCAGCAGTTTTAGCAGACAGAGCAAGAAATACCTGGACCACAAAAAGAATTCCCCTGTTCTCCTTTAGAAATGGCCTAATACCAGGTAAGCTGATGCACAATGGGGAAGGCTGCAGACCTGCTCTGGAAACAACTGGAAGCTCAAAGGTCCTTTTGGGAAAAATTATGGTTCAGAAATAAATTCTAGTCCAGGGATCATCTTGGGCCAAGAGATAAGAACTGGAGCAATTTCTTTGGATTTGGCTGAAAATTAAGAAACCACATAAGCTTAATGGTGTCTTGGGCAATAGTAGTGCTTCCCAGAGGAGGTAGTGATGAATACGCCAAACACTTTAGACTATTGAGAGAGGACAGAACTATGATCTCATGGGAGTACATTCAGGAATGAGGCATAAGGCAGAAGCTGTCAATTTTGAATGTTTTGCAGTGAGAAATTAATTTGTTTATCAATCTTTTGCAGTCACTGTTCCTGCCCATGCAGTCAGGCTTCATAACTAGGTCAGGAGCATTCATCTTTCACTTCAGGATGTAAGAGTGAACCTCCAGAGAGCAGCTACTAACTGTGAGAAGGCTAATACAGCAGCCATAGACTCAGGGGTGGCATGAGGCTTACCAAGCAGAGATAATGCTGACAGCTAAAGATGCCTTTAGTTTTTGTTCCTCTTCTGCAATGGTGAACTTGCATAAAATGTAACTAAATCCCTGCAAGATGCCTCCTACTGCTTTAAGAACCACCTCAAAATTGTTTGACTTCATTCACAAAAGAGCCCTGTGAGTAGGAGTAATAGGTATTTTACTTAAATGACCTGCAAAAGCATCTTGAGAATTACTTGCTATTCTTGATAGTAGATAAGACAGCCTGACTTTGTTTTTTTTTTTTTAACTTAAACATTAAAGATGATGTGCCCTTTTCTGTTCTTGCTACAAATGTGTTTGTCTCTGACCATGTGAAGGGTGTGCACTGTACTAATGAGAGAAGCAAAATCTTTAACAGGAATGTCTCACCTACAAGAAGTTCTTAAGCAGCACAATTGAAGCAGTGACAAAAAGAAACAAACCCTAGACAATTCTGAATGATCTGACAAAGAATTCCAGCTTTCTGTGTTTTGTGATGCATCTTCATGATCTTCACTGGAGCCAGGCAAGACTTAAATTTTGAATGTAAAACTCCTAAACAACAAAAATCTCACAAATCCAAAGATTCTAGACTTCTAAGCATTACAAACAGCAAGCTGATGCATGATCCTAGTTTTCCTTTTTCTTTATGCATTTTCTGTTCTGCATAAGTGTCTAGAGGTATCATTCTTACAGTACCATGCATAACTCCAGGAACGGAAACTATAGATCCCCTTGAATAGCAGGAATTGGCTCTTGCTACTGCATTACTCCCAAATGTTGTCTGCAAACAAAGTTTTCCTGGGTATTTAAGGCAAACATAGGATTACTGAGACAGGGTCAGTCAGAGTATTGCATTTGATTTGTCTTTCAAAGGGCAAGGAGATAAATTTCATGTAGGATGGGTGCCTGCTATATGGACAAACCCCTACCTGTATTAAATTGGTGCATCTAGAAGCAGCCCACAACTACTTGAAGGATAGTTTGAAAGATGGTGCAACCAAACTCTCCTTAATAGTGGCAGATGGTAAAAGAAAAGGCAATGGCCACAAGTTGTGGCTTACAAATTCAGATTGGAGATTAGGAAAAACTTTTTTTACCAAGAGGACAGTGCAACACTGGGACAGACATCCACAGAGCTGGTAGGATCTCCATCTTCAGAGGCTTTCAAGATGGCTAGGCAAAGCCACTATTAACATAGTCTAGTTTTGACAACAGTCCTGCTCCAAACAGAAGACTGGGCTAGGTCACCTCCACAGAACCCTTCCAGCCAACATTTCTGTGATTCTATGTCTGAAAGTCTGTCTGTTTTCTGCAGCTATACCTGCTGGTCTAGTGAAATGTTACCTTTCCCTCCAAAGTGTGCCTTACTTGCTTCGTCAGACCATCACATGCATAACAGACCTGCTACTGCAGTCAAAACTGTCAAACAAAAAAAAAAATCAAGGAAACGACAGCTGGGGGCCTTTCCTTCTCCATTGCCTCTCTCAAATGGACGCTGCATCTCTTGGAAATTGTCTCTATATGACATGAATTCTGAATTTCCTTGTGTTTAACTTCTGATTTCAATACAGAAAAACACTTGAGCCACCACTTCCCACAAATCATGGGAATAGTGTCCCTGAAACCGGTGAGACGACTCACATGCCTAACATCGAAACACATGCTTATTGGAGTACTTCACGCTGGATTTTGAGGTTCCATGCTTCGCTTACACAATACAAAGTTCTGAGTCAAAGGAAGCTATGTGACTAAATCCCAGTTAGATACCCTGTCCAACCCAGGTCTTTGATTCCAGTTGTATTGTCTGCATGGTTTTGACTCCAGTCATATGTTGCAGACTGTTATATGAGCAGACTGAGGGCATCAGTCTGCTCTCTATCAGATCTTGCAGCAAATTTGTCTAGTGAGGTGCTTGGATATTCCCGGGATAGATGCGATGGGGAGAATCTGGAAAGACTACTGATTTTTCCCTTTTTTTTTCCATCCGTTTCCCCTCCCCTTCCCCCAAACATTCCCTGCACCTTTGAGAACAGTGACTGCAATGTACCTGTAAGTCAGCAGCTGTAGCACCTCAAGAATCAGCTGCATTAAAAAGCGACAGCCTGGGCAATCAGTTATTCCTCGTGCCATCCATGGGCCTAGAAGAAATGAGGTTCTTGATTCAGAGAGGAGATACAGAAATGCATTATTTAAAATTTAAATGCTATCTCCACAGAATGGATTATTTTCTTTTTCTTTTAGCAGCAGGAGCCAAAGAGCAGCACATGCATATTTTAGACACTAGGGACCGAGGCTGGCATCCTCAGGAACATCTCTCTTCCTGCTGTCTCAGGGAAAAATATAGTCATTTTGGCAGATCTGATTCAAAATGAAACTAGGGTAAAAACTGGAGGCTGGGTGAAAAATGAAGCGAGCCAAAAATTTCAACAGTATTGTGATTTTAACACTACCCCCCCCCCTTTTTTTTCCAAGCCATTTTACGAAAAGGGGGAGAAAAGAATGAAATTAAAATAGAGTCATAATTATTAATGAATTGTTTGTTTAATAATCACTGGACTTGGGTCTTGGAGGCCAGGGTAATATTCCTGGCTCTGTCACTGACTGGTGCTGTGGCCTTGGGCAAGTCACTTCAACACGTGATGTCACTGTTTCCCAACATGCAAAATGGAGACAGTAATACTGACCTCCCTGACAAAATGTTTCAAGATATATGGAAGAAAAATACTCTATAAGATGGGTGTCCAGCACAAGTAGTTTTACTTAGTAAACAAAAATGTGGCCTGAGAATGTTTTTGGATCAAAATATAATTAAAAAATGTGATGAAGCATTTTTGGTTTTTAATTAACAATATCAATATTTTCATGGGAAAAAAATCATTTTAGGGTCATAGCCTTTTAAAATCAGCATTCCGTTAGAGCAGACAAAATCCGGACAAAAATTGTCTTAAAATTCTGGTAATCAACATCTCCTTCACCAGGATTCCCATTTCCCGAGATGAGAAATACTTCCTCTCCCTGTCCCTACACTAGTAAGCGGAGCAGACCTATTTGGACTATTCAGCTGTGTATTTATATGAATGTCTTCTCAAATACAATCTCCTGTGGAGGTTGTCCATGTTTACAGACTCACAGCTGCTGCAAGGTAATGAGTCTGCAAAGAGATACTGCATTTAAAAGTCAGAAATACTACATCCCCCCAAAATATATGGCTCTAAATCATTAGGTGGACAGCTCCTGAGCTTGGGTTACTGCAGGGAATTTGCAGCTTGGGAAAGAAATAACATACATTGCAAAACTCTGTATTACTGGGTTTACAGAGACAGAACTGAACTCTTCATTTTTATAAATATGTTTTTTTGATAAAACAACCATATAACCCTCCAAAAAATATCATTATGGGTTAACTCCCCCCAAATGACATTTGACTCAAAATATTCTGTTTGTCATATTTAGCCTTTTAATTTTTGCTTAGTGTTTAAATGAAAAATACTTTTTCAAAGCAAACCAGTTTCATTTTGAAAATACTGAAAAAATCTTATATTAAAAAAGTTCCCTGATTTTTTTTCTCAAGCTATTTGACAAAACTGATAAAATTTACAAGTAATTTGCTTCCCTACTAAGCTCTATTTTTCATCTACGCTATATCTGCTCTGTTCCATGCTGACATCTTTTGACCTGTGTCCATGAAGTGGGATGGTTAGAACAGAACAATGTTTCCCAAGTGGCTTCTCTGCTGGGTGCCCAAGTGAAATCTGTTGGTGCTAGAGGCTTTGGCTGGAGTATGAAAATGGAATCCTATAAAAGCTCAAAGCACAGAAAGTAAATAAACAGGAAAGAAAAACGTTGTATTTTTATACCATGATATACTCTCCTGTCTCACTATTTAAGATGGACTGAGGAAAAGTGATGGAAGCTGCAATTATGATATGCAAATGAACTGCCTACCTGAAGCTACGCACAATTTCTACTGCTTCATAGAACAGCCGACTTGGAAAGCCTCTCTGTTGTACTGCCACCTGGTGGCACCCGCAGAGGAAAGTGCCAACACAGAGCTGCTCAGAGTGAACCTTGCTGATGTTACCTCTGAGACCCGCAAACCAGCTCATGTCTAGCTGGGGCAGGGTGCTAAAAGGCTGTAAAATATAGTTGGATCTTTATGGTCTGTATAGACAAAGTAGCTGGGTGAGAAAGGAAGAACTCCGAATATCTCTTGCAAGAATGCCTGTATGGGGGAAAGGCGGGCTCTTTGAATTTGTGTTTGTTTTTATTATCTCTTCTCATTTTAGCAGAAAATAAGAAATAAAAATGTAAATAAAAAGATTAACGAAAATGGGAAATGATAAGCCCTTAAATAGAAATAAAAATACCACTAGAACCTGGCCTAGAGACCATGTTACTTATTTAATTACACACTAATCATCTGTGCATTTAGGATGGCTTTTAAGATGGATGCCATCTCTGAGCTGCTCATCCAATTTTGTAAAATAAAACACAGACCATGGGACTGACTTTGCTGATGAAGTTTGCATTGCTGCTAGTTGCTCTGCCAGTGTTCACAGCACAGGTTCTGGGATTAATTTGTTACTATATAGTTTGTACAAAGGAGACATAAACCCTGTGGATTAGACTCTGAATATATCTTTGTCTCAGATTTTTACGAAGTACCTTCTGCTTCATTCAAGTCAGAAGCAACTATGCATCCCTCAGAGTATTATGTAGTGACTGGGGTACTGAGCTAGGAAACAACTGATCAAGTTACACCTCATGACTGGTGTTTGCCTGTTTTTGTGCAGCTTAACAACTCTTAGTACAGCATAAGCCTTCTTAGACTTCCATGTGAGGCCTGCCATTCACATTCCTTCACTCACAGAGAGGCAAATCTTTCAGGAAGAGAAGGCCTCAGAGCCCCAGTGTATGGACTGGCATCCTGTTGCACAGCCTTCCAGAAGGAATTTGTTGGGCTATCAGCTCTGAGCCGCTGCCCAACAGCCTTGGAAAGGTATCATAGCAAAAGGGATTCCTATCTGGCAAATAGCTGCTGAGGAGCCTGTTGCACTTCCCTCTTGTAGTGAGCTTCTCTGCAAGGTAACTACTGCGTTCTGTTACCAGTCCCTCCTTTACTCCATGTGGTAGCAGCCTCTACTACAAATCTGAAAGCTGCATATTCAAGGTCTGCTGTATACACTGAAATAATACACCAAATGACCATGCAGTTAAAGACTGGTTTCCTGGTACCTGACTTTGCTTCTCTAACAAAGTATTTCTATGTATTTAGCAGTAGGGTTTAATTCCAGCTCTAGTATTACATCTCTGCTGAGCAGTAGCAATTTTGTAATTCTTATAGGCCAAGTTCCTAGCAGAAAAAAAAAACAGTAATACAGAATCTGACTATAAGTTAAGTAGAGTTTGGTTTTCCTATACTTACCAGTCTAGAACAGCGCCATCTGAACATCATAAAAGCAGTCCTTTCTCAGGAAAAGAGGAAACTCCAGTTCCCAAGGAGCTACTCAGCTTCAAGAATTATTTTTAAACAAGAGCATATCAGACAGCAAAACCATACTGCTTATGTCAGTCTGTCTCCATCGCTTCTGCCTAGAATTTTGTATGGCATAGCAAAAGCTAGCAACCAAGTGCAGCAGGAGCATTAGCCCTGTAGGTAAAGAAGTAAAGAGTGGGGAATATAGATGAGACTAATTCAGAGAGCTAGAAGACTATAGTAGAAAAGCTAGGCTTACACAAGAATAGGGTGTGACAGCTTATTAAGCATGCTCATCAGCTTTGGAAGGTACCTGAAGGGTTATCGCCGTGGGAAAGCAGCCCGGACACACGCACACACAGAGTCTCTCTGGGAGTGCAGCTTACAGGAGTTCAAGGTCAGGAGCAGGAGTTTATAAATAGAATTGGAACCTGGAAAAGAGAGAAAAAAAGTCATTAGTAGAGGAGAAGCCAGAGATGGAAAAAGGACTGCTCTCATACTTGTGTTGCAAGAATTGTACTTAATTTGTTTAACCTGAACTTCAGGCTCCCTATTCCCTCCGAGAAGATGACACTTGCTGTAGGTTGCGCAAGCTACAGAATGTCCTTGTAGACAGCAAAGACGGACGTTAAAAAGGGACAGGGACTGATTTCTGAGACTTTAAAAAAAGTGTTCTTTGCAGAGGTTTTGGTGATGATTCTTCAGAAAGCGAGAAGGGAAATCTTCCTAGAAAATAGCTCTTGGGCAATATCTGTCTATGTAATTATATTTTGCGCTTTTGTTTGAGGGTGTGTGTGAATGTTGTCTTCTGATGGCTGCTATGTGTTCAGGTCTACCTTTCTAATTGTATTTTGTAAATGTTTTGCTGCAGGACTTCTGTATCATGATCCTTTCACTGCACATAACTCAAAATCATGAAAACAATTAATTGCTATGTGTCCAGTAGTAGAAAGGTAACCTGAGGTATAGGAGGGGGAAAATAGTATGGCATTATATCTTGCATTTGCATTTTGCCGTCCTCAGTCTCATCAGGCTAACATGCCTTCCAATTTGGAGATCAGTGTTTAGTCAAGCTGCCTAAAAATTTTCCAACATTTTTCCAGTCAGTAGGTGGCATTTAATGAAAATAGCAACTTCCCAGAGTAGCTTTCCAATTTGATACTTTTTTGTTTTCTTTTGGAGAAAAAATGAGGAAAGAGGTATTACACCAAGATCAAAATGTTTGGTTCTGACACTTTTAAGAGAGAATGTTTTATCCTTTGTTACAAAGCAATTTTTAAATGTGATTTTCTTTTTTTTATAGTTTGGCATTGTTTGACTAACTCAGGAATAACTTTGGTGGTATTTTTTTTACACACAGGATTAAAAAATAGTAGATTAAAGTTCTTTAGGGTATCTCTGTGATTATATCTGTGGTGGGTTATTTTTCCCCCTTCCTAGTGCTGACTGCTTCTAAAAGATAAACCTGCTTTTCTGTTATCTTTTGTGTAGCAGCAGTGGCCTTACCCTAGCTATGTACGGGTTCGTAGGAAACTACTTCATGACTGCACAAACTGAAAAAGGCTGAAAACTAGTGCTCTGGCCTGGCATCTTTAAGACACAGGCCACTGGATTTATTTTTGTTCATTCCTGTTTAAACTAAAGCATAGGTCATAAGGAAAAATCCCATTTTGATTTGCAGAATTTTGGTGACAGAGAGTTTTTGTTCTAATTTCTAATGAAACACTTTTAAATAACGGAAACCTTACGCGAGGGAAATTCTGCGCGTCACGGGGCGCTGCTAATACCGACGAGACCCCGCACCGCGGAGGCGCGGCCTGGCCGCCGGGGGCGCGCAGGGCGGCTTATGGTGTCTGGGGAAGGACCTGGCCCTGCCGGGGGGCAGGTTTGGAGCGGAGCTCCCGCTCCGACGCGGCGAGCCCCCGCCCGATGTGGCAGGCCGCTCACGGCGCTGCCGCGCAGCCGTGTCCCCGCGTGGCCGGCAGCTGCCGCCCGCCGACGCCCAGGC
>NW_020448085.1:4538171-4686588 GCF_003343035.1 Apteryx rowi | reverse complement strand
GCCGCTGCCGCCGGCTCGCGGGCCCGAGGCCCCGCAGGGAGCGGCCTGCGGCCGGGAAGGGCCGCGCGGCGCTCCTTCGCCTCCTTTTCGACCCCTTTTCGGTTTATTGAGCTTTTCCACATAACCGGAATAGGTGGAGAGCCATAAATCGCTTGACTCTGAGAGCTGGGACTTTGAAAAAGTAAATCGCAACATAGCCACTGGCGGGGGAAACGTTGGCTAGGCCGCAGCGCGGCCCTGCTGAACGGGCCGGTGAGCCCGCGGTGTGAGGGGAGAGCGGCTGGGCCGCCGGGCTGCAGCTCAGCGGCCCTTTGCTTGGTGGCCCGTTTCTTTCAGGTGAATCACTTCTTCGGGGAGGTTTGCTGCAGGAGGGGAGCTTCTCTTTCCGTGCAAATTTAAAAGCTTGCTGAGAAAATGATGGTGTTTGAAAATGATAGTGAAGCAGATGGTTTAAATTTTTGCATTGCCTGTCTACAGTCTCGCTATCACTTCTGCCATTGAAAAGGGGGGGGGGGAATTGAAACAGAACAACTTCCCTTTGTTCTGTTAAATAAATGAAAAGTCATTCAATGTCCAGTTCTCCTTTTTAGAAGAAAAACTAGCTGGATTGTAGCAGGAAAAGCCAGGAGTGAAAAACTGCAGCTGGCTCAAATTTTGGACACTTTGCAATGCTGAATGGCACTTGTGTTTACCTAGCTCCTTTTCTTTTGTAGATCAAAGATTATGAATGTGCATTGCAAAATGTGTTGTCTGGGCAATGACAGCTGTATTTTCTTTCCTGTGTCTGCAGGGAGAGAGACTTGCTGGAGGGATGAGTACAGCCTCCTCTTTGCGAACTTCCATCCCATCTGTGTTTGCAGTTCAGCTGCACTATTAGCCTCTTGGGCAATGGCAGCTGTGCAGCAAGTGCCAGAGGACATATTTGCTCTGGGTATAGCTAGTCAGCCCACTTGATGAATCTAATGAAACTGAAATGTACTGCAAGTTATTGGGTTTCTGGAAAAATCTGCAGTGGTTGAAAGCCTCAAGCTGGAGAAGTGCCATGGCTTCTAGCTGTCCTGGACCACTAAGGTAACTAAGATACCACAGTGTGGGTGATATTGTTACTGTAAAGGCATGAAACAGTTTTTTCCCCTTGTATGTAGAAGTTGGAGTGACAAGAGGCAGAAGCTTAATTAAAATAGGTAAAAAGCACATTATTTGAGCCTGTAAGACAGATGGACCTTTTGGTTATCTCCAGCTCCTAGCCTCAGGCAGCCCGGTGTTGCTTAGCGTGATTGCTAAGGTGTCTGAGCCTGGGAGGAAGGAGCTAGCTGTGCTAGTATGAGAGCCAGGGAGAAATTGCTTTTGTTTTTTTCTAGTCATATTGGTTACTAGAGTTCTTTGCTGCGTTTATATAACTGTGAAAGGCCTGCTTTCCGGTGTGGTGAACAGCCTGAGGAAATCTTCAAAGCTAGTTTGGTGAAGCGTGGCCATGCTGGATTATACAAGATTTGGTGCTTGTATGTGTGTGGGGTTACCTGGAGTGACTTTCTTGACAGTGCTGGGAGGGATGTGCAGAACTTGAAATGGAAAGCCCCTTTTGCTGTCTATCTCTGAAAATGTACTAATTCTGGGTCAGATCAGATGGCAGTGTCAACACTGCTCTGAGAAACTAGAAGCAATGGAAATGGCTACAGATCTTCAGTGCTAGTTCTCTCCCTCCAGGCCTGCCTGTTAACACTGACTTAGAGCTGGTGATTCTCTGCATACACTATATTCAGCCCAACAGTGACTGTGTGTTATGCACTAGTTATAACAGGAATATAACAGTATATAATAGGAATATCAGGGATTAGAGCAGGGCTGAAGGTTGGGATTGCTCCTTTCAATCCTTGTACCTGCCTCGTAGTTGGAGCTTGAGGTTGTCCGCCCCTTTGCTCCTTCTTTTGATGAAGGCTGAATGGCACCGAAGTCAAACTTGATATCATCCATGAGTGTCTGGGGTACTTTGGGTACAGTAGCTTCAGCAGGAAGTGTCTTCACTGGGCCATACAGGATCTACTTAGAATGCAGTTTCTGGTCGGTGTTGGTAGAGCTAGCTCCTGTGTCCAGAAGGTTATTAGCATAATTTCTAGAAGTCTCAACCAAGAAGAGGGTCCCCTTGAACTAGGTGCCCTGTGCGTGGATGCACATGTAAGGGTGTAGGAGACATGCTTTTATCTGTGAGACTGGGGGGAAAAAAAGACTAAAAAAAGGTAGGATTGTTCTCCTGATTTTTGTAGGTGGAGGCGTGGTGCAAAGGGCTATTAAATAAATGGCCCACACCGACAAAAGGAGTTGTAGCACAGCCTCCTACTGCATTAGGTATTAGCTTGTCTTTACCCCTTGTGTTATTTTTACTACAGATAATTTGGTTACAGTTGTTTTGCTTCAGTGAAGCAGAGATGAAGTGGGAGGGGGGTAAAGTTCTGGACTTTCAGCCCCATCAGAAGTTAGTGCAGAATGAAAAAGAAAAGTGTTGCTTAGTCTGCAGCATGAGTTAGAAGTCTGCTAGTGACTGGGTGACTGCGTGAGTCCTGACAGCATGTAGTGCGGGGGGGGGCTCCACCTGGATAGGAGAAGGCTCCTGGGAAATAAACCCCTCTGATCAGACAGCATGGAGGGGTGGCTGCAAATGACCTTCTGTTTTGTGGTTTTAAACTGACGCTTAAAAGGGGAAATGGAGCAGCAGTGGTAACGTTTAGGCTTGTTTTTGAGCTAGGAAAGGGAAAACAATGATGTTCTCTCTGGAATGGTACTGATATGCTCTTCTGTGTCTCTGTGCTTTTGTCATACATCCCACCACTGTGTTTTTGGCTAGATTGAGCCTGGGAGACTATCAGCTAATATTTGAACAGTCTAAGGGAGAAAAGCAGTAGATATGTTGGCACAGCCTTTTGCAGGCAACATGAGCTTGCTCTGCATGTTCTCAGTGCTGCGCAGAGGTCTTGCAGCCATGTTGGTGCAGCACTGAGCTCAGCCAAAAGTGAGGCTCTTGGCTGGGCTCATTAGAGAGGGCTCAGTGTCACGTTCACTGGAGCTACTCCATGTGTATTTGGCTCGGAGTGTGATCTTCTGTCTGCTTGGAAAGCACCATGCAGATACACTTAGTTTAGCTAATGCTTTCCAAACCCTGGTCAACCTGAGGCTGCTGTCTGTACAGCCTGGAGCAGAGTATTTTCCTCAGGATCTAAGAGATGTATTTCTGTTTGTTCCAAAGTTGCAGAGCTGCATAATTCATAGTATAATCTGTATAAGGATAAACTGAGCCTGTGATTTTGCTGCTGCCTCTATCATTGATTTTCCTTTTGGTAAATATATTTTCACAGTCAGAAATAAGAACAATCCCCTGAGAGCATTGTGTGCTGCATTGAGAAAGGTCCCTGTGGTGTACAGGCAATCACTTTCCTGTCTTTCTCTTAACCTAACCCAGTCCAATAGTGAAATCCATTCCTTGGAGACTTGCTGCTTTTAGCTATGGAAGCATCAGGAGCATCCAGTCTGAATACTGCCCTGGTTTAGCTGGAAGGAAAGGTTATTTTTCTCCTGCATACTTTTTCAGGCGTTTGATTTGAGTAAATGTTAACAGAAAACAGATGGCTTTAAACATTTAGAATAAAATCCCTTCAGGTTTCAGTCACCGTAATGCCATAATCTCACCAATTCTCAAGGTCACTGGAAAATTCTCTGGGAGAAGCATCTTAGGAAACACCTGAATTTCCTGTTTAGAAATGTTTAAACCCTACCTTCCCTTCAAAACCAATCATAAAGCCTTTCAGACGTGTCATTAGAAAGAACAAAAAAGCAAACAAACAGCTGAGAAGTAGTCCTTTCCCATCCCCCTAGTTAATTTAGGCTCCCTTATGTTGTCAGTGGAGCATACGGTGCTTGTCTGCCTCTTGATCCCTGAGCAGCTGTCTCAGCTGTTTCAATAGGGAGGCCAAGGACTCAACATTCACCTCAGCTTTTGCATGTGCTTAGTTCAAGGACACTGCATTTGGGGAAGGTACTTCAGCTGTTGCCTGTTCTGTGTGCACAGACTGCACAGAAAACATGAGCTTTGCAGTGGTGAATTCCTCTAGTAGTTTGGCACACTTTAAATTAAAAAAGGCACCGTTTTTTGTGAATATGATATGGGGGAATCTACTTAGTTACCCTGAACCCAGGGAGAGGCATGCCCTGCCCTCTAGCTTCATGCATCAGCTGAATTGCTCTGAGTTGCTTTGGGTGCTTGGCAGGTCTTGAACATGTGGTTCATTTGCTCTTCTCCACTTCTGCTTTCCTCAGGAAATAAGTGCAGCAGCTCATCAAGTGATTCACGGTGGAAAGTTTAAAGAGCAGAGTGGGAGCTGCTGTGTGCACCAGGATGCCTAGTAGGACAGAAGCAGTAAAGCCAATTTCTCTGGATGTGGTTATTGCCTGCAACAGGAGCTGCTGAATCTAGAAGCACAGGTATGAAAGCAAAAGGAAGAAACTGTTGAATTGTTCAAGGAAGCTGCAGTATTATCCTGCAATTGTTTTTTTGTGACAGGATCATTTTCAAATAGCAAAGATTTCAGTGAAAGTTCACCCCAAATTATGGCATAAAGAGGAAAAAGGAGCAGGGGTTTGCCTGGATCCTTTATTTTAGAGATGATGATAGAATTGCAGGTGCAAGGGGTATATCTGTTGCTGCTGCTAATGGAGATTTGTTTGATTTGGTGTAACTGCATGCCCTTGTCTCATGAGCTTTTGTTTTGGGACGATCAGAATTGCCATGGTCTTGTTCCTTTGAAGTTATTTGTTACAATTATATTGTCCATGGCTAGCTAGATGCGTTCTATGTTTGCTTTTGAGCTGAGGGTATTATTTCACACCTCAAAAGCAAGTTCAATATCTGTGTTTCTCAGCTGCAATAGGGGCACATACAGTGTAAGTAGAGCAGAAACTGTTCCCAAGTAGATATTTAGAAGCTACTTTTTAAAATGGACAAAATGAAAATTGGGTGCATGAGAGAGAGGGTGATTCAGTTTTATCGCCACTTTTGGATTGCATGGAAAAGCTCTTCAAACAAGAGTGAAGAGAAATGCAGTTAAGTGTTTGAGACTAAATTAATGATTTGCCAGGTTGTACTGCAGAGAACCTTGTCCAACAGAGATTTACTCAAAATGAAAATATGCTTGAACAAATTAAGCCCTACTGTAAATTAATGCAACTCCTTTGGTAGTAATGGTGTCATACTTCCTTGTAACAAGCTGAAACAGGGTAGTTACATTTCTGAAAAAATGGGTTATATCCTACTGAACTGAGATTTGTTCTTCGAACAGTTCTCAACTCTCTCTAAGCTGACAAGTGTTTTAAAACTCCCCTGCTATTTGTACTTTGTCAGTGCTTGGTTCAAGGCACCGACCAGGTTAGGCCCCTGTTGTATAGAGTGCTGTGCCAGAACTTGGGAAGAGACAGTCCCTTCCCCAAAGAATTTACAGACAAATAGACCTAGCAAGAATAAGTAGGGAGTTGAATTTTGTAGCTTTTTTGTAATTCATTGCAGTCCTTATATTTGGGAAGAAAAATAGTATGATGTCAAAGTGTAAATCTTCTTGGTGTTTTTTTCAGGTTTGCTTCATGAAATGCTATCTCAAGTTTGATCATTAAGCATAGGACTGGAAAGTGTAAATAATGTAAGAAAAGCAGAGGAAGCTCAGGGGGAGAAGAACAAAGGTGATTAGGAAAGACTGAAAGATGAAAGAGTAAATGGACAAGGCCTGGCACAGTGTTATTTTTGAGGTACTATCATTACCACCTACGAGCACAGAATGGTATGAGCCACAAGGAGGGAGACAAACTGAAAGGTTGAAGTGGAAGAGAACCAAAATTAGTGGGATGAAACTGGTTTATAGAGGGGAAAAAAACAGGAGATTCCTTCCACTGCCTGTATCTGTTATGACATTGGACAGCTTTCCTTGGGAGGTAGTGGAGTCCCTGTTGCTTTGCTCATTTAAAATGATCGATTTGCACGACTGTTTAGAGAACTGACTTAGCTTGGCTGCCGAGGAGGGGAAGAAAGTACAAAGAGGCATCACCAAGTGAATTTTGGGATGCTGTGAACCATGTGTTTCTGATAGTTATCAAAACGTTGGGGTTTAGATTACCATTTTTCCGGATACTTACTGTAGAAAGAGGACCAAAATGTGAAATTTGCTGTCAGACTTCATTGTGTTTCAGTCAACCATCTTGCTGTGAGACCCCTCCCTAATAACAAACAATTTTAACATATAAATGAATTTCTTGATCTTGGTGCAAATTGGGATTTTGTAGGTAGAGTGGATGGGGTCAGTCTTTGGACTGCTGGAAGAGTTAATCCTAGGTAAATACAGTTAAGTCTTGATTAAAAATGATTAATTTAAAAAAAAACATGCTTGTTCAGCCAGTAAGCTTTTAGTATCAGCGCTCTGCCTGTGCTCCTGTAAGCTTTGGTCAGGCCTTCCTTCCCTTTTGTCTTATCAGTCTGAAAAGGCCTAGCCACATTGAAGTGTGATTTCACACAGACTTCATTTAGAACAAAAGGGAAAATACATGAGTAAGTTCCACTTCCTCTTTGTTAACTGATACCACTTTCCAAATGATAACATTTGGTTTATTTGATATATTTTCACTAATATGTCTTTTTAAATATTTATTACTTAGACTTTACTTTTTGTATCATTCTGATATGTATAACTTACCAGAACTGAAACAAGCCCTTAATTTACCCTGCAGATCAGGACAAGTGGTGGGGTGCGATAGGGAGCCAACAGATTAGACATTTTCAAAATATCTAAGCTATCCTTAATACCAAAATCTCAAATCCTGGGTCTGTTGTGTGCTGATTGGTACAGGAGAGTAATTATCCTCCAAGAGAAATGGAAAGTACAAAGGTTTTAGAAACCCAAGTGAAACTGTAGACCCAAGAAAAGGCCATTAGGCGAAGGAATACTTAAAGCAGATGGTGCAAGTGCAGAGAACAGACTTGTGTTCGGGGTCTGATACTTTGTCTAATATGCCTCATGTAGTCTAGACTGTTGCAGTAAATAATGAAACAAATTGTAAGAAATTTGAGTGTATGTGGAAATCTTTAATCTCCAGACGTACATGAAAGGAAAATGAAGATTACATAGTTCATTACAATTAAGTCTTCATTAATGAATTTTTGTGTGTATGTGTATACCTGGCTTTAATAGTTTCTGTGGAGAGGGGAGGATATGAGAATGCTGTCTGTAATCTGTCATTACGTAGCTTCATAGCCCGAGAATTTGTTGAGTGACCAGCCTTGCTGTACCTTAGCTGTGCAACCAGCAAGAAAGACCTACTAAGTAAATTATGAACAGAAAAAGACAAAATTGATAAACATATTTGCCTGTCTTCAAGCAGTGCCATTGATTGCTCAGTTGCTGGCTTTCTGAGATAACTGTAAACGCTTCTGTTAATCTCTCCATGCCTCAGTTTCCCCATCTATAAAATGACTGCTTCTGCAAAGGATTTTGAGATTCTTACACAAATGATCAAGGTGAATCTAGGGACGGGGTAGGAGTGTGGGTTACTTGTTAAAACAGATATTTACCAAGTCAGGTCTTAACGTGGAAGAAATACTGACATTTCATGCTCTTCCTGATAGCATTGATTTAGGCTTAGCAGAGTAGCTTCCAAGGTGAGAGGGTTCCCTTAGGAGCAGGATATGCCACATGAGTTGTGACAGCAGCCTCCTTAAAAAAGAGTGACTCTGAACTGTGCCCTCGCTGACTCCCATAAAATATTACCCAGGCTTTCCCAGCACAGTGTACAACTTGGTGATGACTCAAGTGGGCCAATGTCCCGTACCAGGGCTAAGTATAATATATGACAAACGTCCCTCCCACACAGTCATGAGGAACAGAGTCTTCCTGTTTACTCAATGCGGGCTCAGTCGTCATACTTTTTCTGCCCACAGGGCTTTGTTGTTTTCCTCAATTATCTGTTAAAACAACAGCAGTGAAACCCAAAGTGTTTTTGAGGTAGAAAGTTCCAGATTGGCACTCCTGGAGTCTGGTCAGAATCTCCTAGTTCTCTATCTCCGAATGATGAGTGGAGTAGGGGCTAGGGTAGAGTAAGTTCCCATCCACTGGTGGGTGGAGGATCAGCATTCACATCTGGGGTAGGTGTCTGCTGGGACCATCTGTTCACTGCAGGTGTTCTGGTGCACAGTGACAAGGTGGTGTCACCCTCTTCATCTCAGAGCTGCTGCATGAGTGTGGAAGTGAAACTGGTTCATCTGGCTTGTAATGGGCAGAGTGCAAGCAGTAAGCAAGCTGCATAGCTGATGGATGGTGAAGGCAGAGAATCCCAAATGTGGTACTATTGTTGGCTTGTAATTCCCAAACCCAGCTCATAATGGTCTTTTTTTGTTTTTTTTGTTTGCTTTTGAAGGGAGGTGTATGTGTATTGGTGTAGGAGGACTGACTCATGCTTTCTGAATTACACTGCTTTTTGGCATTTTTATTGATTCACTAAAACAGTAAGCAAAGAGCCACTGTAGAGAAAGAATCTGTTTGCTAGAAATGAAGGTATACGGTTGCTTTTCTGTTTTGAGGGGAGTGTAATGATGCATTGAGGGTTCTTCTACATTCTTAGAAGACAGTAAATTGGTCAAGTAAAGCAATGAGCTGTGTTCAGCTTGGTGACAATACCTCAGCTGCCTGCCTATGCTGTGATAGTTTCTGCATGTCATATCCCTGAATTTTGAGTAGTCAGACAGTGTCCTGGACGCTAATTAGCATGTGGCTGATTTTGTTGGAGACTGGGAAGCTGGAAAAGCTCGACTTCTGCTGATGTAAGTGTTGTGATTACGTAGGCTGTGAGTAGCAGGGTGAGGTCGCAGAGGAGTAGAGTTGCTGTGGATACAGAGCTGAGTCAGTGACCTTCCAGAAGACTGTGGATTCAGGACTGAGAAGTAGATGAGAAGGCGTGGGGTGGAAATGAGGATACCAGAAGGATTCCTCTATAGTACAAGATGGTCCCATAGTAAGTTTGATATTGATGGAAATCAGGCTGCTAAAAGCACCTTGGTCCTTCACAAAGGCATATCCAGCTCAGTTTACAGAATCAACAAAACAGGTAATGTTGTAGTGAAAGTATCTACCTTTTGAACAGAGCTGTACATCTGCAGGACAGAAGAGCTGAGTGTTGCTACCTATCTGGGCCAGCACACTCAGGTGGAATCCTTGACTTGTCCTCACTGCTTCCATTCCAGCCAACGTCTCCAGCCAGCACTTCCTGCCTGCTCCAGGTCCCTTGTGCCAGAGACACGCAGCTTAGTTTGGCATCCATAATCAACGAAATGTGTAACCTGGCTCTTGAGTAGTGCTGTTCTGTTGCAAATCTAATGATGGTCATAGTTACGATTTCTGTTTTACAATGGGGGAGACTGAAGTAAAGAGAGAGCATCTGGCTCAGTGGTAAAGTTGGGGCTGGAACCCAAATTTCCTACCTGGTTTATCAGTTTGTCCTGCCAAAGCCCAGATGAGTTGTGTAGCATATGCAGGCACATCTCCTGGGAGAGAGCTCCTTCATGTGATTGCAAGGGTAGTGATGCTCTTGTCCAGGAGCAGAGTGCTTAGCCATTAGAAGCAGAGGAAGAAATAGTAGCTACCAGCGTTTCCATGCTTCTAAACTCCCCAGCTCCAAAGCTCAAGGCTGTCAGTGCCTTGTTTCATGGGACAATGAGATGGTGGGGGATGATGCTACCAATAAATAATGCAGTATTTTTTAACTTGAAGTCTGATTTCAGTATGGACAAAGCAGCAGAGCTCATGCGACAGCTTGAGGATTCGCCTGGCGAAGCACGACAGCAAGAACAAAGTTCTGATGAGGGAGGCAAAGCAGAAGTGCCAGGACGGACTGCTGGCAGCAAGGACAAGCTGCCTCAGAGCCATACCCTCCAGTGGGAGACTTTAGCGAGACAGTTTGTGGAATATGAACAGGTGGCTCCATTTCTCATCCCAGAGGAGCAAAAGAGAAGGCTGCTGGACTTTCTTCCCCTCTTTTTAAAGGTTTGTTCTCCTTATTGCCTTTGGTGTGGATGCTGAGGACATGCTTGAATTTCTGTTGTATGCATTGTGTGGCCACCCTAATGGCCAGCGATGTTAATTTGGTGCACGATCTCTGTGTCTAGGAGATATGCCCTTTTATTCCACTGGAAGGCTGGGGAAATGCAGTTTCTTGTCCTCCTTTCATCTAACTAACTTGATATGTTAGCATGGCAAAAGTGCAAGAGCACTGCTTTATTTATGTGAATGGCTGAATTCTACTCTTGGAGTCAAGGAATATGCTGATGAAACAGGTATGTTTCAAAATGAGTGCCATGTGAAGAGGTTACTCCATGTGTGTCTCATCTCTTATTACTGGGCACAGATTCAGCCTGGGATAATGTGGTTGTGGCATGCAGCCAGGTAAGGGAAATGCAGGCACACCTGCCAGTCTCTAGGTGGAATTTTTGGAATAATGACAGTGCTGATGTCTAATTTTAGTGCTTGAGAGAAAAGTTCTATTATAGATGGGAAGACTGTGGCACAAGAAGAGGAAGGTCATACCATGGGTCAGGGACACAGCTGGGGCTAGTAGTTAACAGGCTGCCTCACCTATTTGATTCCCTAGAGCTCCCATGAGCCAAAGATTTGTGAGATGGACACATTGAAAGGTGGTCCTGGGAGAATCTTTTCACGAGTGGGAGCCTCGAGTGTTGCTAGTATTTGCTCATGTGTGTGAAAAGTGCAGGGAGCTCTGCACAATGGCAGAGCATAGTAGTGTGAGAGCCTAGTGAGAGGAGCAGAAAACCTGGCTTATATTTAAATGTACTTAGGCCGTGTCCTAGTGCAAAGGAATGATTTTTCTCCTGAATTAGTCAGGGTATATATGGGCTATGGAATTTGGGTCTGTGTTTTTATGCTCTCTCGCTATGTGAGTCTTTCAGAAAGAAAATAAAAGCTGCCTTTTGGTGAAACCATGTTTTAGTCACGGCACATTTCAACCATCTGTATGTGTGAGTTTTCACTGTTCTTGGGTGACTGAACTCAGACCCATCTGTTCCCCACCTATCTGAGCCATTTTCTAAAAGAATTTAGTGGGAGATGGGGAAGGGAAAATTGTTCATGACATGATCACTTCATCTTTGTGGGAACACTGGGACACTGTAGTGAGAGGGACATTTTGAAATGTGTGTGCAGGGAAATCACTGCTCTCACTGCTATGAAATCCTTGGTGTTCGTGATAGTAAAGAAGAATTAATGTCTGGAGAGTAAAGAACATTTCACTCAGCTGGATGAAGCATGAACCTGTGAAGTCTGCAAGTCTTGGTGCAGAGTAGGGCTATGAAATGGCTATAGATGCCAGGGCCAGTCAACAGCACTGAAAGAGGTCTCCCTTTGGTGTCAGTGTGAACAGAACAGTCTGAAAAAGCAGTGCATAGCCTGGAGTCTCAGTCCAGAAGTGGCCTTCTCCCTTAAAATAAGACATTCTACAGACATTTTATATAATGACTGAAAAAAACCTTCTATTTTCACCGCTTCCCCTTTGCTCCTGAATTTGTTTGCATAGAATTGTTCTCCTCCTGAACCAAAGCCCATATTTGGGCAGAAGAGGTGTTGCTTTCCAGCTGGGTGCCTGTGTCACTGGAAACAAATCTCTCTCTCTCTTCTTGCATGTGGCACTACAGATTCTGGGACAGACTTGGCTTTTCAGAGCTTACCAGCACTTTATCAGCTCACAAAAATCCTGGCTTTGCAGAGGGCAACATTTCTTCCTCAGTCTTCAAAGATTGTTCTTCAAAGTTAGATCAGATCACTAATACTGTTACAGTTCTCAGTAGAGAGGCACCTTCTTATTCCATGAATCCACTTTTTAAATAGCTCACTGCAAATACTACAGTTCTTTTCCTGACACAGCATAGCAGTGAGATGTAGCCCTTTTGCTTGGAGCAGGAGGCATTTGTTACTCCTTTCTTAGAACTAAGTTTCCAGAACCTGTCTTCCTTCTTCCTCTGAGCTGCATAGGGAATACACATCCTTAATCCTTTGAGGGTATAGATTTACCCCAAAGAAAATAGCTTTGCTGTAGAAGATAGTTTCTCCAAACTGCCCCCTCTTCTGTGAGCAACGTACTGTGGGTTTCTTGTTAAATTCTTCTCTTGGGGTTTTCCTACCTCAAATTTTCAATGGAAATGAAGTTCTCAGATCCTAATGTTTCTGAGTTCTCTTACAGCTGTTTCACACAATGTAGTCTTTAACTATCCTATGATGAACATGAAATAAGCAGGTCTTTGCCAGGTTAAGGTTATATAGAATAACTTCAGATTTGATGATCATTAACTAAGTATGAAAAGGGAGAATGTCTTCTATGGGAAGGTCATTTTTTCAAAGCAAAACCTTCAAAGGACTGAGGAAGCTGTTGCTACTGAACAAAGGTGAAGAAAGCTACAAAAATCTAGAAGTCTTATGAACTTAGAGTTTAGAGACAGCAAAGCAAGAAATCATATATTTATGTTCAATCACACTTGAGAAAAAATAAAGTTTAGTGCATCTGGGTAGAAAGGCATCTATTCCCCAGGAGACTGAGTGTCACAAAGGCACTGACTATTTTGTACATATGCAAACCCATCAAACATTTTCCTTCTGTAGAGCTAAACTTCACATGCATTAAGATTTGTGGAAAGTGATTTCCTGAATTGTACTAATGCTCACAAATAGGGAATTTTAAATTCCTAAAAGATATTATGACTTCAGAATGTATTGCAAATGGAGATGCAAATTTCTCATTGGCTTAACATTTGCTTTTCTGTCCTAAGAGACGGATTTCCCTCCCCCCCTCCTTTCTGAGATGAATCGGAAAGCAAGGAACTGCACTGCTGTGTAGGCATTTAGGTTCAGATGTATAGCTAGAGCATTTTGGCCTTGCCTCATAGATTTAGAAGTACATTGTGGAGGATCTGGCTCTTTACACTGAGTCATCATATCCTTCCCCATAAGACTTTTACTCCCTTCCTTCATGTAAGAGCTTCCTGCTCTGTGCTAAGCCCCTGGTCTGGCCTGAGAAAACACATCTCAGTTCAAATTGTACCTGCTGTAAAGCTTTGGGAGCTGACTCCTCCTCTTCCTGTTTAACTAGGGCCTCTGTAGAAGTCTTCTTCCTCTGTGGAGGATTTTCATTCCTGGCTTTTCCTTTCCTTGTTTGATCACTCAGGTGCCAGTGCATCTCTGTCTTTTTGTCTTAGAGTGCTTTGGCTTTTATTCTGGCTGGAGAGAGAAGGCACTAACCAGGGACACAGTTGGGGTGTGGGGGCTCATGTCTCACTGATGTTTCTGGATACAGGAGGAAAAGGTGTAGAAGGAAGATGTTAGCCATCTGCTTGTGATTCAGGCCCGGGCTGGGAGTCATTTTAATGTGACCTCTGTAGCTTTCCCCTGGTGCCTCAGAATGATGAAAGCATCAGAATGTTATTTTACATGGCTGGCTTTTGAGCTAGCATATCTCCATGAAGGACCTCAGGGCCCCAGAGGGAAATATGTCATCCCCCTCGACACCGCAGCAGGGTCTGTAATTCCACATAGGGTCTTCTGACTTAGTGCTCTGTATAAAACTGTTGGGAGTTTCCCTGATTTGCTGCCTGTTTGCTCTCCCTAAGCAGGAAGGACAGATGCTAACAGCAGAGAGGGAACTTGCAGTACAATCTTAAACATCTAGAAACAGCCAAGTTTAAGAGGAGGGGAAAAAAATCATATCAGGCTGACATTTTTTGAGTTCCCCTTAAAGGCAGACATTCTGGAATGGAGTCAGATTGATCTTCTTCCAGATGCAGATTTTGTATAGGCTCAAAGATAAATATGGAACTGATTTGGGACTGTCTTTAGTGGAGAGCATATTCTAGATGTTAGTGTCTGACCCACATAAAGTTAAACCATAAGACTGTAAATCGGAACAGGAGAGGCCTGGTCTGTAGTGAGATGGGCTGGCTAGGTTTTTGCACAAAGGTAGCACTGCTGTGAACCTGTGATTGCTGCTCTCTGCTGGATGTGGTCTGAATTTTTACAGTCTGAACTGCTTTCTGTTGGCAGAAATCTGAGTGTCACGGGTATTCTCTGAAGTGTTCAGAGCTACCCTTTTCAAGGAAAAGGGACAGAGATCTATGGTATATCCTTAAGTGGCTGTGGATTTCTTGTCATTGTATTTTCCTAGCCAGTTTTTGTTCCTTACAGATGTTTCCTTGCTTTCTGCATCAGATACGGAGTGACCAGGGGACCTTGTGGCTGCGACTGAGGTTCTCTGAAGATCATTTTTCATTGAAATCTGAAAAAGTTATCTTATTTTTTTTTAATATTGTTTATTAAAAATGAACTGGTAGGAATACTGGGCACTTGCATTTCACTCTTTCGTAGCCAAAATAAATGTAGTTGGACACAGTGTCAGAAAAGTCAGTGCAGTGCACTCTGCATCTAATGAAGCAAAAAGAAGGTGCTGTCCTGGTTGCTGTAGCTATTTTCTGCTTGCCTGATTGCAGGTGTGGCAAAAAGAACTGGCACTTTGTGAGGGGGCGAAAAAAAGTTTGTCCATGAGCAGCCTTCAGGACAGAGAATGAACAAGTAATTGAAAGCAAAGGTAGAGAATGAAATATATTTGTAGAAGAGCTTCTCAAAGAGTTGCACTGATTTCTTAGCAGCCAGTATTATGGGATGTCTGCTCCAGATTATTTTAGGAGAATAATTGCCTTTTTTTTGTTTACCTTCCTTTCGTCATCTGGCTCTTACACCTTTATTTTTTTCTGGATTGAATTTGTTGAAGGAGGACACTGTTGTAAAGAAACTTAAGGTTGCTGGGGACAAAGGTGTCCCATCCTGATCTTTGGATGTGACTGCAGTACTGTTGCTAAGTAATACACCAGTGTCTTTGATGTTGGATGTTCTGTATCAAAGTAAGGGTACCTGACTTGCAGAGGCTAACTGGATGTGATAGCATTAGTCTACTGGAATTTTTTTTTATTACTTTTGAGATTAAATGATTTTTAGAAGTCTGGGCAAAGAAATATTTGATAGGGGATCTTTTTGTCTGATTCAGAGCAGGGAACCACAGATCAAGTCTTGTTGTTGTTCCTGTTGTCAGTTCCGCATTGACTTGCTTGTCCATTCTTGAACAAGTAATTTATAAACAAATATTATTTTCCTTTGCTAGCTATGCATTTAGGACAATACCTTCCTGTTTAGGGGTGCTTATTATAGTGTAGAAAATGTTTAGAAATCCTGGGCTGGTAAATGTTTATTGTCATAATTTCAACACTTCAGAAAGGCGGCTTCTTCTATAATGGAACTGAGCTATACTCATGATTTAAGCTGGTTTGTAAATCGCTAGCCAGGCAGGAGTGTCACTCCTGGCATTGCAGCATACGTAATTCTTAACCTCATGGACAGATGGGTTGATCAACTCATATTATTGCTGCAAAAGCATATCCGGTGCCTTCAGGGCTAGGGTACTGCTGTTGTTCAGCTCCTCTTCCATGCTTTGTTTCATTTCCTTAGTTTGTAACAAAGGTTATTTCTGTCCTGCAAGAAATTCTGTGTTTTCTGGCCCTTACTTTCATCCCGAATAAGGGTAGAATTTAAAGGCAGAAAACTTAGGCATGCTTTAAAAAATATCCAAGGTGTTTTGGCTTTGTTCTGTGATTTTGTTTATTTATTTATTTTATTTTTTTTCCAGCAAGTCGAATCAACTTGTTGACCTGAAAGAAGTAATTCAGTTTCAAGAGAGCTTTGGCAGCAAAGTACTTCCTGGGAGCTGTAGTCCTGTATTGTTGTGGCTTTTGTGACTGATCTGTTGCAGTGCTCCAGGAGCGCTGCAGTTCCAGTCCTGTTTCAGTCTCTAAGTAGCTGAGACTGTGCAATGACTTGCTGAACACAGAAAATACAATTTTAAATTTTATTTTTACTTAATTGAAAATTCCATTTTTGCTGATGATGAGCTTCAGTTTTGGGACACCAGTTTTTGAAGAAGAAAATGCTTTTATTGGAAAATTCTTAGACAACTGCAGATGTAACCTCTTTGGGGTACAGAGAGTGTATGTTGTATTTGCAAAGGGACTAGCATGCTTTTTCATACAAATAATTAGTGGTGCACTGGCTATGACATGCTTTTACACTGTTTTGATTGTATGCATTGGGGAAAGTACATCAATGTTCTCTAGCAGGTGTGTTATATGATTCAAAAGGTAGTTCCAAGTTGTCTCCTCTATCTGTGGTGTTAGGCTCCTGCCTGTCTGACAAACACTGCTTGGTGGTACTTGTTGAGGAGGGAATTTTGGAGGGATACATTAACTTGCTGTTTATTTATTTACATGTATTATTAGTTTTCAATACACCAAAGACATGCTGTATCAAAAACATTTAAACAATTGCTCCTGCTTACATTTCAGGCCTGGGAACAGTCCGCTGGAATAATTGTATTTCCCAACATTCAGCTATTAGCCAGTGAAGTTTCCAAACTTCTGACAAAAGAGATTAAGAAGAACCTTAATGGCAAGCCTGCAGGTAATGATCATGTGCCACATCCACTGTGTGCTTATTCTGGGACTGTGCTGTCATTCACCTGTCATCCATGTTACATTACACACTTAGCGTGAGGAAATAAAGGCGGAACAGAAAATGCTAAATGTAGCAACTCGGATCTTTTAGTTGGTGTGAACTAGCATTGGTATTTGAGAATTGCACTGAAAATCTGGCCTTGTGTGCATGCCATGCTGACCATGGTTTTGGAACCTTTGCAATAAAAATGTAGAATACTGGAGAAATGCAGTAAAATAGCATGTTACACTTACTATTCTGAGAAATTTTATTAACGGGGAAAGTACTGCTAACCACACATGGCTTTCCTGTTGGCTGTCATATGCTCTTTGCATTGGTCAGCTGGCAGACTTGATGAATTTAGCTGGTATTCCTGGTGAAGCTTGTAAGTTTGTGAAACATCTAGTTTACATTAACTGGCCTGAGCCTGGTGCTGGATCAAGATCCTTTTAAGTCCTTCCATTCATTTCAGTGGACTACTGTTAATGTAGTTTTGTTCAATTTGTCAGATCTGTTAAGAAAGGATCAATGAAGTATTTTCATCTTTCATTAAGGAATTATAGTTTAATGTTTTTGTGATAACAGAGGAAGCTCGGTTAGCGTTGGAGCAATTGCTGCAACAGAAAAGGGAAGTGGAAGATGGCCATGTGCTCCTGAAATCGGTGTATCTCCTCTCACAGACTGACTCGGTAAGAGAAGTGACTACAAAGGCTTTTTTGGTTTGGTTTTATTTTCTCCTTTTTAACTCTGAGAAGCTGAGCAGCCACCACAGCAGTGGAACATCTGTGTCTCATAATGAACGTGCTGTCCCCAGTGCTTTGAACATCAGCATGCTCAGGGTATGCAGTCAGATAGAGGACATCCCACTAGGTTTACAGTCCAGGCTTTTAAAAAAGAGAGGAGTAGTGCTCTGTCAGATGCAATTTTGTTTTGATCGTAGGCAGCTGTTTTTTTCTAGTGTTTTCTCCAAAGCATATCCCTGCTCTTCAGCCTTTCTTTGTTACTTCAGCTTAAGTATCAAGGAGATCACTAAGCAAGGATATCTGTCTGTCTGATAACACTGTGGTTAGATTCTTCATCCTGATAGCCTCTTATTTTGAAGCACTGCAAAGCATTTAATAAATCCTACATGTATAGCAGCCCTGAATGCTGACTGGCATCAGCAATACAACCTGCTAGTGGTATAGAAGGGGTGCAGTTGTCCCCAGCATTGAACTGAACAGTTTGTGTCCACCTTACCAGGATAGATGAAAATAAAATCTTACTGTTAGCTGTTAATGGACATGATCTGTGTCACAGAAAGAGCTCTATAAAATTATATATTGGTGGTCACAGCATGAAATTCTTGGTGAGGTTTGTGCTTATTGCAGATCTAAAACATGTTGCCATTTTTTTGTAGCACAGCCTACCACAAAACTATGTCACAAGCCTCACTTCTGTTTAGTTTGCTGCTGATTTTGTTGTTGTTGTTGTTGTTGCAACTATTGCCTGCCAAGCAAGCACACTGACATTTACTCTTCTCTGTAAGTTTTACAGGGTCATGGTAGGGATGGGAAGAAACTTAAGTCCCAAGAGAAAAGCCAAGGCCTGTGGAAAGAGTGTGTTTTTCATTTATAAAAGCTATGATTAGAAGTGTTTGTGCAGTTACTCAGTTGGTTACAAATATAAAGGCATTATAGCTAATTGACACTATGCTGTGTCAAGGATGTGACAAAGACCTCGTGCTTTTAACATAGCAAGCCTCTATAACTATAGGCTGTCCAGTGAACTAATGATAAAGAAGGCAGTGTCTGCTCTAGGGCTTACTACTGTTTAGCTGCTAGTTAGTTTGCAGATTAGATGCTTTATCTCCTGCAGGCCTTCTAATGCAGGACATACTAAGTAACTCTGTCAAAGCCCTAGTTCAGCTGGGGCAGGAAGTCCTGGGAACAGCTGGCAACACACTGTCAGTGTGCTTGCTTCCCCCAAATGCATTTGTACAGTGGTGGTATGTGGTTGCCATGCTTGTGTGCTCTACAGCAGCTGTAAGAATAAAATGCTTAAGCAGCTGATTCTTGTGGCATGACTGCAACAAGTGTGTAGAAACAAGGAAAGTGCAGTCAGTTTCTGGAGGGGCTGATTTTGATTTTTCTTACTTAGAGGACTCTGTGGAACATCATTGGATCTGGCCTTCCAGCTGCTCTGATGCAATGCCTGTACCTTTTCTTTACTTTTCCTCTGAAGAAAGGCAGTGATGATGGAGAGACAAGTGAGGATGACACTCAAACTCAGGAGATGCTTGTTCAGGTGAGATGCTCCTGCGGGTGTTTCTTTGCCCTGAGCACTTAGATATTCACTCAAGCTTTGGATTGGAGCTAGTGACTGTTTTATTTTGCCATCCTCCTGATACTTGTTAAATGCTTTTCAGTCCCTAAATTTAATCCTTTCTTTGGTGACATTTAAACCAATCTGTGATGACACTGTTATAGCTTTCATTTTGTTGTTAAACAAAATAGCATGACTTTGTAAACTGGGGAAAAAAAAAGAAAGCATTTACAATATCCTAACAGTAGTTTTACTTGTTCCTTTCACTCCATCCTTCTCCAGGCATCAGTATCAAATTGTGTTGTTTTTTTTTTTTTCCCCTCTAATTAAGCTTAGCCAAAACTGGTGATGGATGGAACAACCTATGATTTGATTTTTTGTTCTTCAGTTAGACCTGATTTACAGCATCCAGTTCTTATTCGCTTGTTCCCGTGTTTAGGTGTTTGGGAGGGCTTTGATACCACGGTGCTACAGTCCCTTGTGAGCTACGTAGTAGCCTCCCCCAGAGTTTTGTGCTACTTTGGTTTCCAGTGAGTGTGTACAGCTATGGTCAGGTTGGGTACCTGCTGGCCAGTGGATTTTTATACATCTCCCAGATACTTGCAGGCATGTGTATTGCAGCTGATGTTTGTTCATTTTTCAGATAATGCATAATATGTACAAAGAGGAACAAGGTGTGGAGGAACTTCTGGCAGCTGATAAACTTCAGTCATTAATTATAGCAACAGCTTCCCTCTGGGACCAGTGTAGCCCTTCATGGAAAGTACCCACAGGCCATGTGCTGCGAACAATTTCAAAGGCTCAGACCAAAAACAGCATTGTGTACCTGCAAGGTTTGATTTAGTAATTTGACTTTTCATTTCCTCATACTTGCCTTGAGAATCAATTCACAAGAAGAGTCTCCCTGGGTAGAGACTCCTAGATCATCTGGTAGTCAATCATCTGCAAAGCATGGGCTTTTAGCTTCCTAGATAGGAACATTATTGAGTGCTGATAGAAAACTGGAAGCTGATTTTTTTTTTTTTTTCTACACAAAAAAGTAAATTACAGGCAGGAGCCTGTCTCATCCAGTCCCACTGATGCAGGCAACCACAAGATGTATTACTCTTTTTTTTAATTTAATTTAATTTATTATTATTATTATTATATCGTGACTTGACATGTGCGTCTAAGGCTCGTCAACGCTAAATACTGTTTCTCTGGCAGTGCCTTCAACCTTGTGTCTTTTGGGACAATGTCATGATTGGTTCTGAGTGATATCCTCATATTTTCATAGGCTTTATTAGAGTAAGCAATTTTCTTGTTACTAAGAAGTGTAAAGGTCACTAGTCTCAGTTTCTTACAAGGAAAAACATTGCTATAGGTTTTTTTGTTGTTTTGATTGATTTTTTTTGTTTGTTTGTTTTAATTTGGTTTCCTGGGTGAGATTGAAAGACTGAGGAATAATAGTTATTCCTGAGCACAGTGAACTGTTTAGAAATTTGGAAGCTCTGCCGGAAGGACTGACCATCAGGTTAGATGAGGAAGACTAGATTTCATTGCTCAGAGCAAGATATACATATCGCATTACACATGCCTTGCTGAAAAAAGAATTAATCTGTGAACACTGCACAGAATGTGTGATTGATTTAGTACAAGACGATTAAATATTTCAGCCTCCACTTACTTCGTACTAAGACAGCCAGATTCACTGTGTATCAGGTTTGCTGGGTGGGTGGGACGTTTACTGAGGCTGAATCAGCTTTTGGGGGTTAAGCAAAGAAATGTATGCCTGCTTTAAAGAAAAGAAATATTCTTCATGTAGCCTCTGAGTGTGATTTTTCATATCTCCTCCTGCCTTTTCTTGCTAGAAAAAGAGTTAACTGTCTCTATTTTATTGGGAAATAACTTTTCAAGAACATTGTTCCAATTTTATTAGTAACTTTGCACTTGTTTGAGTGTCAGTCCTTAAATACCTGCTATAACTTTTTTTTCCCCCACAGCTGTGGACTGCATTAAAATAGCTATTCAGAATCTGTTTAAACTGGCTGATGCCCTACCTGCTCATGACATGTGTGAAGCTGTTAGTATTATCTTGTGTTTTGTGAAAGACTCCTATCCCATATCATCAGCTTTATTAACAGAGTTTGAGAATAATGATGGCTACCAGCTTCTGCTAAAAATTGTACTCAGGCAAGTATAGAGGTTTTTAGTGGGTTTCTAGAGGATGGTAAAACTTCGTTTTCAGAAGGTATGATGGTCTATTTTAAAATGTAGAACACTTAAGTAATTCTGTGTGGATGCAAAGCCAGTAATAATGACCCTGATATTACAAACCACGTTGCTATTTTAGGAGAGGAAGCAGTGCAAAGCTTCTCCTCCTGAAACCACAGGGGAAATTAATTTCAGGAGAAGTTAGTCTAGAGGTGGGGTAGAGGCTTACCAATTACAAGACAATGACTCTTCGTCAATTATTGGTATTAGGAGGGATCAAGGTCAGAGACACTTCATTCTCATTTCAGTTAAGTGAATTCTTAATCCAGGAAAGCAGTCAGCTAGGGAGAGAAAGCAGATCTTTTTGTTGCACAAATAATAAATAAATAAAAATAAACCCCAAACTTATCTTATGTCTGAAATGGGTAAATTCTTCAGAACTGAGATGAATGTGAACTTAACAGGACAAAACCTCACTAGTTATCCTAATCAAAAGTACAAAGTAGCATCTTTTACTCCCACTGTCATTTGCATTGTCTAATAAGGCTCTGAGTTTGTTGTGTCAGAACTGTCTTATACCATTTCCCCAGAAGCACTCAGCAGCTTTGTTCTGACTTTTTTAATATCATATCAGGAGGGCACTTCCAAATCCTCTTGATCCATTGTCATTTCCATTACGGCTTTGCCTTTTCTTGTGCTTTCTCTCCAACATTTGCTAGAACATTGGTTTTTGATCAGTAGCTTAGCCTGTGGGAGTTACCTTGTAATTTGGATCGAGACGATTGTAATTTGGATCATGAATCCAAAGGTGTCCTTAGGTGAATGTTATTTATGATTATTTTTGGACTGCACAAAATTACTGACCTACAACCAGAAAAAGGGTTTGTCTCTGATTTGATTCCCCCCCACCACCAACAGTCCTTTCTTTAGACACCATAATTTATCTGTCTTTCCCTCAGAAGTAAACTGTGCTGAGAGAGGAATATTTCTGATGAAGTTGTATCCATGTAAGGACATAAACAGCTGAGTTGCATCAGTAAGGGCTATGACTGCCTCCTTCCTTTTTAAATGATGTAACTAGGCTGGAGAGAAATAGCATGCAGGTTTTCAGGGCTTCAGATTTGTCTCCCTTCCCAGCGTACGCTGGCAGAAAGGAGAGAGGGAGAGAGAACTTTTCTGAATTTTTTTTTTATGAGCAAGTTTCCTCTGCTCTGATGCTTGGAATTTGTTCTTCAAGTAAAGAAAATCCTGCTAGTCTGGTTCTTCCCTGCTGAAAACAGACGCTAGCATTTGCCCTGACCCTGTTTTTTCTTGGTTGGCTTGAAACAAAACAAAACATGGTGGTTTTTTTTTTCTTCTTCTTCTGAGGGATTTCCCTAACTTCCAGTGTCAGCCTATTGCTCTGCCACTAACCCAGATATTGCCATTTTTCTTAAGAATTAACTCCCACTAGGCAGCACAGAATAGGACAACATGATAAGTAGCTGTGTGTGACATTTGACAGACTCTCAGTCTAAACTATGACAAATCTAGGTTACAGCTCAAACAATTTCATTGCCCAGAAAAGACATTGACACACTATCATCATGTCTGATTCACAAAGCTTGGACTAAACAATATTTTTTCCCTTCTCAAAGGCTAAGATTTTTCTGTTAGTTACCTAATCTGGCAGATCCCTTACCTTTACCAAATATATGTCTACTTTTTCTTTGAAAGTGTAATCTTGGCCTGGATCAGAAAAAGCATGTGAAAGGTCTGTTTTAATTTTCTGGTCTCTCATCAAAATTTAATTTTTTGCCCACCAAAACAGCACTCTTTTTGAGAGAATTATTCTTTTTTTTGTTTTCAGTGCACATGTAATTGGACTGAATTCCAAACTATACTCCCCTTTTATTCAGAAGACTCTTACATTGTCGCTTCAATTTTCTTTTTCAGTTTTGTGATTTTTATTCTGATCCAGAATGTGGCAGCACAATGTGGAGTTACTCTTTATAGGATGATTAAACAAGTCATAGAAATAAGACAAAAAACAGCAAGATAGCCTGGATATGGGTAGCTCTTGTGTGCTCAGTACGTAGTAGTGTATTGAAAGTGTTTGTATTACTGAGGCATGATCATATGACTGTCCGAACCTTTGTTTATAGATGTGAGGGACTGCAAAAAAATGAAGGAGACCCCTATCTGGAAGAGATTCTGGACATGCTAACTTGCCTAACAACCTGTGGAAAAACTGAACTGAAAGTTTCTGGCAATATTGCACATCCACAATTACCACACTTTGATTTTGAACTGACACGGTCTTCTGGTACAGTATATACATGTGGCTATGTAGGCAAGTCACAGAAGAATGAATCTCTGTGCATTATGTATCTAAGATGGAGGAAGGAGTATGAGACAGCGTCTTCTGATCTGTGTGCTTAGCACTGCAGGAGCCTAAACATTGCCTACATCAGAGAGAGCTGACTATGCCAGCTATAGGGTCTGATCCCAGGTTGAGGACATGCCTCCCAGTCACATCCCTTGGGTCTGTGACCCGTATTTACGCTCTTAGATACGATTTAACTTTATAGTTATGGTGCTTGCAGTGAGTCTTAAATAGCATTGCTGTAAAAAAGATCTCCTGTGCTTTTATCTCACAGGAATGACAGTGAAAAACCTCCAGGCTTTTCAGGTGCTGCAGTCTGTTTTCCAGAAAAGTAACGATGAGCACCTCTGTAGGAGAATCTTAGCAGCAATTGGTACCATATGGGCCTGGGATGCAGTGAACTTCTTTCTCCTGGAATGGACACTACAACCTATCAACCAGTTTACTGACATCATCCACTTCAAACCACACATGGTCCAGGTTCAGTTCTTCAAGCTGGTGGAGTCAGTGGTGCTAGACCTGTCCTACATCCCCCATGAAATTTTGAAGAAGGTTCAGTATTTGGTGAAGGAAAACGTAGTGCCATTCTGCACCTTAACAGCTCTCCAGTGCCTTCTCAGCATGACCAAGAAGGACCTGCTATTCACTGACATATTCCGGGACTCTGGTCTCTTAGGCCTACTGCTGGCAGTTCTGAGAAAGCAAGCCAAAATCCTGAGGAAGTCAGGTACGGCTTATGGCATTCATAGTGACTGTTAAGGCAGACAGATCGATAGGAATGAATTAACCTCTTTGTACAAGCAATTTATAAGTTTTATATACTGAGTAGATAGAATTTATCTGGAAGCAACCTGGCCTAGGTTTAAATTCATGGGATGTTTTTATTATGCTGGACAGGGTCCTCTCTGAGATCTTGACTCTTTATCGTTCTGCTAACTTTCCTGAACAGTTCATGGGCTGTTCTTCACCAATGCACTACAAGTTACTCTGGAGGGTGCCATTCAGCTCCCATTTCTAAACTGGCCTCAATTTGTGGTTCTTTGGGTCCCTGACTTCAAAGTAGAGGAGGAAGGAGACAGACCACTGACTTCAGATGTGTTCTGTGGTCAGTTTTCCGCAGAGCTTATTCTCTCTGAAAATAACGCTTATTCCTAGGGACTGACAATGGAAGGCAATTTCTGGCATCTTGGCCCACTGTTACCCACAATTACCGCTACCCGTTGTTATCCGATTTAGTTATTTCTTATTCTGAAAACAGGAAGGTAATAGTCCTGATGTGGTAACTGTGGGATACAGCTGAATTGTGGTACAAACTCACATACTCAAGTGCTTTTTTTTGTTTTTTTTTTAGTTTTTTTTTTAACTGCTATTTTAAAGAAAGCTAAATGTATGAAAGAAGTATCTGTGCTGTATCAAGGAGGAAATGCCTCTGAATTTCAGAATGATGTTCAGTTAGTAAAGGGGGAGGGACTCACACATTCTCAAAGTACTAGATATAACTTTTGATGTAACAAGTATAATTGTATAATTTATATACGTTTATTCCAAGGAACAGAATAAATATGAATTGCAATGTAAGCTCCAGAGTTCAGACATCCATTACCTGCAAGGAAACTTATGCTTGTATTTTTGATACCAGAGTACTTAGAATTTTGTACTACAGTACTTAAATACCATCAAGATAAATATGATGGTTATTGAAAAACTTACCTTCTGGTTATCAGTTGGCTGGTATGTAGAGCTGTCTTCTGTGTTTGTATAAATTTCACTGCTTTAGATCACTTCGTGACCTAAGTTATACAGAGTAAGTGGTTGAATGACTGGATGATTTGTAATTTTATACACAAGGTTGAAGAGGAGTGGGTGGGAATGTATTGGCTGAAGGGATCACTGTTCTCGTCTCTTGGTTTCCAGGAATTTATTCTGCAAACTTCAAGATCTTTAGATCTAAAAACAACCTAGCTTACACAATACTGTGTGATTCTAGAAATACTTGCCTGTGAACATGTACTTTTAGTTTAGGCATTTACATACTCTCTGTTGATAAAATATGTTACCATTTTGCACCTCACAATCTTTAATGTTCTTTTATTTGTATGTACCTTCACTAGGTATTGCTAAGCTGATAACTCTGTATCAGTTTTACAGATGGGAAATGAAGGCATAGCTGTTACAGATCCTGCCTGTAGTCATGCAAGAGATCTGTGTTGCAGAGCATAGAATCAGACCTGTGTTTCTCAATCCCAAGCTAGGCCCTAATCACTAGAAAGTGGCCTGTCTGTATTTTGTTGCTCACTTTAGGTTTCAAGTAGCCTGTTAACAGTATTTAAGAGAGAACTAGAATTAGCTGGAGAACTGTTTTTCTTTTTTTCATTTTGTGGCATTTTAGCTGCAGGTAGCCACATGCCTTGTATAAATTGTATTGTTGTTTTTAATACACGAACAGCTGGAACCCGAGTGCCTGGCCTGGAAGAAGGCACTGAGAAGGAATTAAATGCAGTGATGCTGAAGATGGTGGCTGCCCTTACTGTCAGATCCGTGAGGAACACTGGTAAGAAGTGACACATGACTCTTACCTCTGTGATACTTGATGATAAGTGGCTGAGGTGCATCTTAAGAAGCACCAGCAAATTTTCTGACTTTGTGCTTCATTCAGAAGTGGAGAAGAAAAGCTACAAGTGTAGGGATGACTATATTATACCAGGAAGAAATGTTACAAAGACATTCACATGTTCATAATGAACCTTACCCCAGTAGTCTCCCTGCTCACCTCATCTGTGTGGATACCCCTAAAGTGTTTGCATAGAAAACAAATTTGTCTGTTAGCAGTGGAAAACAAAATTGTGCGTGTGACTTTTATGGATTGTCTGTTAGCTGGGTTTTCTTCTATGGTATCTATTATTAGAAATATTAGAATCGGGCAGATGCTGATTTATACTCATGCATTTGGTATTAACACACTTGAGAGGTGTATGTGTATGGGAAATCCTGTGGAACGTAATAATACAGGAGTAAAAGAATCTTTTGAATACTGTAATCCTCTCAGTTAATTGACTCTTGAATCCCAGAATCATCACATTTGCAGCATCTCTCACAGTAGAAATGTATTGTCACAAACTACCATATCATGCAGTCCCCTTCAAAAACTGAAAAAATATTTAAGCTTAAAACTAATTAGGAGTCTTTTTCCTTCCCATACCCGTTGTATTGGGAAGCTGTCATTTCTGATTAGAAACCATGGTCATCAAGAGTCGTTGCATCCCCAGTTGTTCTTGTGCCCTTCAGTTTGTGACCTTCAGCTTAACTAGCTCTTCTCCTTGCCTCTCCTGCTGTTTTTATGGAAATGTAGCACTGCACACCAATACTGAAAATCTGCTTCTGAAAACTACAAGTAAAGATAGTTAAAGTAACAAATGATACCTTATTTGTCCCAGTTGTTTTAAAGGACTATGGGATGGTGCCATACATCAAGATATTTTTGGATGATGAGTGCTACAGGAGTGCTACTCTCAGCATCTTGGAGCAGCTGTCAGTCATCAACTATGAAGAATATATGAGCATTGTTATCGGGGCTCTCTGTTCCTCTACTCAAGGGGAACTCCACCTGAAACTAGATCTGCTGAAGGTAATTAATGTGGCTTCCTGCTTGGCTTGTTGTTTTCTTTGAAACTGCTTGGCTTGTGGCAACTGGCTCTTAATCTTGCCCCCAGCAGTGTGTTTTTCCAAGAAGGTAAGTGCAGAAGAAAGAAGCTGTAAGCCAATTTTTGATTCTGGTAAATTGGGTGCTCTCATTTTTAGTGATGTGTACTTGGCCATCACCTTCAGTCAACATGAGACTGTGCAGTATTTTGAAGACTTAGATAGTAATGCAGGACAGAGAAATAGGGATTGCAAATGCTAGGACCCAGTTGTATGTGCAGTTACATGTAATGTGACAGAGGAAAAAAAGGAGGAACAAATATGAGTGA
Organism: Apteryx rowi; assembly: GCF_003343035.1. Taxonomy (NCBI): domain Eukaryota; kingdom Metazoa; phylum Chordata; class Aves; order Apterygiformes; family Apterygidae; genus Apteryx; species Apteryx rowi. The sequence goes on along the minus strand of NW_020448085.1, from coordinate 4,659,145 downwards.
AAGTGGAGATTTGGAAGAAAGATGTGAGAAGAAGTAAAGGTGTGAGATTGCATTGAATTGAGCGTTGGGGTAGGCAGGAGATGAACAGCTTGATTCTGATGTGATTTCCAAAATTGTAACTTTATTGTCCTTAATTTGGTAATCTCTTGCATACACCAGTTTGGGGATAAAATAGAGGTGAAGAAAAATAGAGGCGAGGGAAAGTAGTGTTCCTATGGATGTTTGGAGGATGAAATTAGGCTTATTCATAGCCTTCACTGTGTTTATAAAGGGCCTGATCCATAACCTGTTGAAGCCCGATAAAGAATTCCTGTGCTCTATTTTGGTTTAGATCATAGACATCAAATTGGAAAACAGCAGTGTTCTAAGCATTGATTTAAAGTTTCACTCTAACTTCTCTACTAAGTGTGAACTGAAGTCATCTTTCAGCACAACATGGCAACTGCTTCTGTGATAAAAGAACCATGTTACTTAAAAAAAAAAAAAAAAAACTGACAAAGTTCATAGCTTTGATTTGAAACAGCAAACTTTAACAATATCTGTGGAAAAGTTGAGTACGGTGTCCAAACTAATATGAAAATAAATGCAGCTTCAATGTCTAATTCTGACAAATGATAACTGTATTAAAACATAATGTAAGCAAATGAATTTATTATCTACATCCATTGGGACTGTGATTGTGTTACACACAAATTCAGATTGATTTGCTAATATATATTTAGCTGTTAAAGCCCGAGCCCAAATGCAATTAGCCCTGCCATATTCTAGTGTGGCACGTGGACAATTATGAGGAATAACGAATAATGGAATGTGAAATGGATTCTGTTAGCGTTAACTGAGTTAGGGGGTTTCCAGCAGACATCAGTTTTATAGATTCGGGACAGAGGAATACTAACTCATAGGCGATTAAATTGTAACTGAGTTAGAGCTGGAGGAAATGTGGTTACTGCTGACCTTCTCTGAAACGTGTTAAAGCCATCCTGATAACTTCAACTCTGAGTTATTAAATTTACTCCCTGTTCAGAAGTCTCTGCCTGGTTTGATACATTATCATGCAAAATTGAATGACAGTAATAGAGTTCCCCCTCCCCCTCCAGTTCTGGCAACAGTTTCTCATAGTCCTGGATCCTGTTACAGAGAGATATTTATGGTAGATCTCTTACTCTTCAGCAGACTGCAAAGTGAACTCACTCTTTTGCTGGATATCTATTGGGAGACTTTATACGTGAAATTAGGCCTTTCCAATGTAAAAAGGCACAGCCTCAAATTTGGAAGGTCCCATATGCCTGTAAGAGCAGTTTCTCCATTAAATGGATTGTGCAACATCCCCAAAACCTGTGATGAATTGTGTTTCTTCACAAGCTCTCTTTTCTCACTGACTTTACTTTGTACCACTATAACTAATAGCTTTGCTGGTTTTGTTTCAGAATGGGGACAGAATCAGGCCCATAGCATTTAAATTTTACAAGTGGAGTAGTCTGGGTTTTCTATGCATGTGTGATATCATCAAGTAGCATTCATTTATAACTTGCTTTAAGCCCATTGCAGTTACAGGAAAACTAATGAATTCATTGGTTTTGGATCTGACTCTGTGGCTTTTTTCCTTTGAGTTGCTGTGCAAACTTTAAACTTGCTCCTATTGAGAAAAGGAATTGCTATTGCCTTTCTTTTGAGGAGAGTCTGCTGCTTGCAGTATTCTTTGGGCCATGCTGGTTCACTGGTTTTCTTGGAGTGGGTCTACTCAGTCGTAAGTTTAGCGTAGAGCACAAGTTTAGTGTGCCTCTTCATGTGTGTTCAGGGCTGGTGGAAGTCTTGCACATAGAGAGCTGTGTCTTCTTCCTGGTTTCTGTATGAGATGACTTACAGTTGAATCTCTGCTTTCATTTATTTAAGGCAAATCTTGAGAGTTGAGAGAGGCTGAGAGGATAGATCAGAGTAGCCAAAGGTCTGAAACAGTAGCTGTGATCAAACTGACTAGGGTGTGTAAAGCAGGAAATTTTATGTCTTTGCTGGTTCCTGTCAGCACCATTCCCTAGTTGGCAGGCTGACTACATGGGTTTCACCAGATGTTACGTTTAAACCTCTGATGTTTGACCCTTTGGGAACACAGGGAGGGCAGAAGGAGGAAGATTGTGCAGTGATAACCTTTTCTTTGCCCAGCGATTTTTGCTCGAAGAGCAGAATTTCAATAAAAGAATTTTTTTATTTTATTTTTTTATTAACTTGGAATTTGGAACTATTCTGAAGCTCATTTGTCCTTTGTGCGCTATTGGTTTAAGTGCTTCTTTTGTCTTCTTTCTTCCTAACATTTGTAGTCATTGCTGAGGATACTGGAGAGTCCAAAGAGCCATTCAGCTTTCAGAACTTGCAGTGGGTTCAATGGACTCCTGTCCCTTCTCTCAGACATGGAGGGTGCATTGCAGGACCCTCCGTCTGGGCTGTGGGCAGCAGTTGGACACAATTGCATTTTGGAACTTGTTTTCTACACGCTTCAGGGGATAACAGCAGCCCTACACCTGGACCCTGTCAATAGCAACTTCTTCCAGAGGAATGGCCTCTTTGAAAAGATGGCAGAGGATCTTGGGACACTTGGCTGTTTCTGGACACAAGGAGAATGGCAAATCTCTCTGGGCCTTGAGAAAGTGAGGACGTTTGCAGAATTCTTGGATGCAGCTTTTTGCTCTTCAGAACCTTTTCCAATGTGGCTGAAAAACTGCATATGGATTCTGAATTTTCTTGATCACATGGTCAAAGGGACCCTCCATCTGGAGAGCTACTTCAAAGAGATAAAGCCAGAGGTGGAAGAGGCATCAAGAGATGATCGGGAGGAATCGCAAGCTCAAGAAGAGCATCTTGTGGCTTTCAAAAGACCAGGCAACAAATTACCTGCCTCTGCATATAGGCCATGGGGAAACCCTGAAGAGAAGTAAGTCTTTATTTACTACAGAAAATATAATAAGACTGGTATCTGCATTTTATGTGGTGGTAAACTGAGGCATGGAGTGGCATGAGTTGCCTAGAGAAAACAGATCAGTAACATGGTTCCAACTTTCAGGCCTTCTGACGGCAGAAGTCACCTGTTTTTGAAAGGCAAATGATGGCAAACACTAGGACATAAGTTGTTTAGTGGAGCAATGGGACATAGCACCCTGACACTTTTACAGGTTATTCTGAAGGTTCTGGCACATGCAGTGGGTAAACAGAACCGGGTTCTAAGGAAAAGGTTGTTGTGACTTAAAGCTTGCTTTTAGTCTCTCCTTGAGCCTGCCCCAAACAATTTTGACTTTTTCAATGGTGTGGAAAACTGCTTCCAGTCACTTGATAAATGAAACATGAAAACTATTTTAAATTATTTTAAATGCTCCCCCATGTATATGTGTGTGTGCGTGCTGACACACACACACTCTTTCAACTCACACAGCTGAAATAGAGAATATTGGAAAAGGAATAGTTGTGCTGCCTGCCTGATGGCAGTGAAGGATGACAGGAAGGAAAGGCTGCACCAGAAGTCAACATAGCTGTCAGCTCTGAATTGTTTGCATTTCATACCTTGTGAGATCTTCTGCCCTTTCTTCTGCAGCTTTATCTTGGATCTCCCAGTCCTTTTTTCAAAAATGTTTCTGGTTGGACTTATGGGTAAAATGGCAAAGTTGGCCATTTATAAATGTGAGATTCCTTCAGCCCTTATTCTAGAATATTTCTTGGTCATTTTCCAGCTTTAAGGACCAAGCCCTTGTCCCTCACTCACAGCTAGCAATCACCAAGGTCAGCAAAGCTTTTTCTCCCTCAGCACTAAGGCAGGCTCAATAAGCATCTCTGGGCATATTTGTACTTGTTTGAAGCAATTGTAAAAAAATTGCAGTAGATTTCTTTGCTCCTCAGGCAGCTGATTTTGATACCAACTATGGAAATGTTTTCTCTGTAAGTAAAAGTTCTATCACCGCTCCTTGAATTGCGCTTAAAGCTTACGTTTTAGGTACTCAGTGCTGGGGAGAGGACTTGCTGGCTCAGAAGGAATACTCCTTGCAAAATAGATCTTCCTAGGCCTGTTTGGCAGGGTGTGGGGCAATGCACCGAGTGTGGGTGGGTGGTGGTGGTCATGGGAAATTCATGGCCCATAACTTATATGTGTGAGGGAGGCGCAGGGCAGATAGGGGTGAAAGAGCAGGTCAGTGACAATGGCAGGAAGGGTATGGCTCTGTCCTCTGCTGCCAGGCAGTGTAAGGCCATGACAGTGGTTGGATGACAGGGCAGTTAGCAGGCTGTGCCCCCAAATCCAGTGGAGAGCAAGAGTTTTCCAATAGGAGGCATTTTGCCCTTTTGGTAGCTTCTAGGGAGTAGGCCTGGACTAGAAGGCCTTTCCCAGGTTACTAGATCTGAAATATAGAGCAGAGCTTCAATTTGGTATGTGTGTTGTTTTTCCTGCTGGAGTGTGAGCTGTGAGGCTGCATAGGAACTGAGTGATTACCATTTGTGAAAATTTAATTATGTGAATTGGGATCCAGTTCATAGTATCTGGCTTGGGATGGTTTTGCCTTGATTTTGGGATGTGGAAGCAGAAAAGGAAGCCAGGTTAGCTAGAGATGCCTGTAGAAGAGAGAGTCTAGCAGCAAGCGTATGCAAAAACAGCAGAGAAGCTTGTACTGGCAAGCTGGCAGTCTTCAGGGTTGCAGAGCCCATAATCTTTTCCAGCCCTAAATTTTCTGAAAATAATAAGAAATCAAGTTCCCAGAGTTCCTGCAAGCCTGTGGTTCCCCCAGTGCAGCTTCCTCTTAGCTGTACTACATGCTCACGCTTCCTTCTGAAGAAGGGCTTCAGTCTTGGGCTACATAATTCAAAAGTAGGAACTTAATTGCAGCCAGTGGTGCCCCATCCTCTGACATGTATTAACATCCCCTGAAGAAGGGGAAAGGCAGTGATCTGGTAGTCCTAAGGGCCAGTGACTAAGACATAGAAAAACCAGCATTTTAACTGGATAATATTATAGTCCTCTACACTGTCCTGTGGTCAATGATGCTGCAAAGCTGCTGGGCCACAAGGGAATGGGCCCTTCCATTTCCATCTGAAAAACAGCCCTCTGTGTTTCTGCTCCTGCGTTAATGTTTAAAACACCTTCTGTGACAGATGGGGTCTCTTTTTTTCCTTTAGCTCCTGGTGATTAGAGATAGTTTGCCGCAAGCTGTGTTAACTGAGGCTCATCTCTCTTTGGGATAGAAGCCCCCTTTGCGCCCACCCCAGCAGAATGGCTGCTGCAGCTGCTGTTACACAGGCTCACTGTGCTAATGGCCCTTTAGCTTGTTTGCGGCATCTCATTTGGTCCCCAAAGCCCCCTTATTTGTCTTATTTTTAAGTAGCAGCCAGTGCAGAGTGGATTTAGGATCCACATAGTGATAGTGGTGGGGTAGATGGAGTGGTGTCATGGTGCTGTGCATGACCTGAGGCAGGAGTGCAGGAAATGGGATGCTTGCAAGAGTGAGGAGCTGGTGTGTGGAAACTATGTGCTATGTACTGTGACAAGCCAGAACGTGAGGGCTTGTTGGAAAACCGTGGAGAAGGACAGAGATAAGGCTTATCTGATATTCTTGGAGAAGAGAACAAGTGTCCAGTGCTGGCAGAGGAGTTGAGATGTAGTCTGGTGCTGGTCGGGGACTCTCGTCCTTCCTTCTTTGTTCTGTGCTGAGCACCACGGTGCTAAACCTGCTGTCAGGCAGTACTTGGAAAAAAGAAAACATAATTATGGCAATGTCTTAACAATTTCAATTTTTTGTTTTTAAGAATCACTTTTCTTTCTTTTTCTTTCTTTTTTGCCTTCTGATGTTCATGTCTAGTTAGTTCACACATTTTAGTTTTACTATACAATCACATGGATTATAAAATTTTTGTCTATATAAAAGAAAAACTGTGAGGTTCTGAGGTAACTGTGTTGCTTCAGTGACAAGGTCTTTAGGAAGAACACTGTGTGTTGGGAAAGCTGGGCACACTGCTTGGCAATGTAGTCTCACAGCGCTGGAGATGGATAAATTGAAAGTTTTGGGGAGTTGATAGCTAACTCCTTTGATTACAATGGGCCCAGGCTGAAAATGAACTTGCTTTAGGGAGCACAGTCACAGCTGGAAAAACAGACTGAAATTTTGATCCCATTGATTCTGATGGGCCTAGATTTTTCTCAAAAGGTTGGAGGGAGGTATTATCATAGTTTGTCCTTTTCTCTTGTTTAACATTTTAAAACTCTTTTCCACATTCATGTCAAGTACAAATTGATATGACCTCACTAAAGTCATTGTTATGGTAAGCATTTATACCAGATCTAATTTTGATTCATTATACAGAAAAATATAGCAAATGAGCAATTTTTTTGAAAGTTCTATTTGGTATCTTCCTTGAGGGTGCAGGAGAATTATCTGTCACTGTGTGGCAGTGTGCTACACATTACTCGCTGCTCTGATGTATCAGCCAAGCCTTCTTGGAAATGGCTAACAGGTGTTAATTACAGACATTACTCTCCTTTAGGTTCCCTGTAAAAGCTTTTTTATGCCCATTCTGTTACTTATTCTCTTTGTTTTACACAGCCCGTAAAGTACTCTGTGCTTTATTTTTTCTGTCTAATTAGGACTGTTAGATGTTGCCTTTGCTTCCCTCATGGGATCTATTTGGGCCAGATGTGTTTCTGACAGTGCACATCACAGCTCCAATTCAGAGGTGCACCCAGAAATGCTGATGCTTCTCTGCACACGCTGAGCCTGCAGTGCCGAGACTAGAATTACCACTATGAAGTGGCTTCCTCTTAGAGTTGTATCTGACATCTAGCCTGTGTCATGACATAAGTGGATCTTTCCAGTGGTAATTTTGATGCCTTAGTTCCCTCCTGTGCCTGAATGTGCAGATGTTTTGTATGGCAAGAATGAAAATTGGTGGGGAAGTGCAGGTATTCAACTTTCTTTTACTGGTTTAGGCAGATTCTGGTATTAGAAGGGTATGGTGGCATTCCGATTTCATCAGGACTATCTCATCTCTGCTTATTCCTATTAAGTTAGAAAGTACTAAGAGTCTTGCCTGACCAAAGTTACAAACTGTTTGGATATAGAAAATATGATGCTAGTTCTGGGCTGATGCGTCAGAGACTTTTTGTTGGCTGTTTTCTGTACTGTAGGTACCTTCAAAAGTAAAGTTTATTTAAAGAGGCTGTTGCACATCTTTGAATCTGCAGGTCCCTGAGACATGAGCTCACGAGCAGGCTACATCCTGTCTTTGTTACTCCAGGAAGGCTTCTAGCTGTTCCAGGTCATTTGTATTGTTTGCTTAGCTTCTAATTCTGAACCTGATAACTGCCAGGAAAGTGTAATGCTGTACTCCACTATAACACTGATTTGACTCTCCTTGCTATTGTTAATGATAATATCAAAGTCTTATGGATCTTTTTCCTGCAGGTCAGAAATGGGAGACTGTGCCATTGTGCACCCAGGTGCTGTCTGTGTTATTGTGAGGTTGCTGCCAAAGCTGTACAAAGAGGGTCACTCTCAGGTGAGTCTCTGCACATACCAGAGTACCGTCTAAACAGCATCTGCTACTTTTCTGTGGCTTCACTTTTGAGAATTGCTTACTCTTTGCAGATGTGGATACTAAAATTCACATAGTACACTGGCAGGGGAACAGTGCAAATTTCATTGTACTCAGCCAAAAAAACCCAAAAGGCTCTTGAACATCAGTTTACTAAGCATTTATGTACTTATCTGATGCAGTGCATTGGTCTTGGTCCCAGGATACTTGCTGCAATGGAACAAGTATGGTGTACATTTCGGTTCCATTTTCATTACTGAGTTCGGACACAAGGAATAGAGGAGAGCATGAGAAATAGATCATTTCTTCTGAAGTGGAACAGTTTATTTTGCTGGGATGACTGGGGAAAACAAATGAAATAATCCTGACAGGGTGGTCTCTTTAGTTGTATCATGATAGGGTGGAGCTGTTGTCCCCTGTGGTACCCATCCACAAAAGGGATGTGCTGCAGTGAACCCAGTTCTTTCCATATGGCCACATGTGTGTTTACTTCCAAGTAAAACCAAAGCCTTCATGGGAATGATCCATACACAGTTTTTGTCCTCTTCTGTTTTGGAGCTGAGGTCAATAATGTTCTTGCACTCCTCCCTCGCCCTCTCTCCCACAGTGCTTTGTAGCTCAGGCGATAAGGAAATCCAGGGAGAACTGCCTTGGCTTTAGCATTCTGGGGTTCTTGCTTCCCAATATGGGGGGGAGAGAGGCTGGAGGCAAAGAGTCAAACTGGGCCCAAGAAACTGAATCTTTTGAAAATCTGGCCCCAAATATGAATATCTGTCACTTTAAACTCTGTTCCTAATATAATGGGGAAACCATTTAACACAGCGTGGTCCTGACCTCTAAGCTTCATCATAAAACAAGTATAGTAGTTACGATGTTTGGTTGAAGTCCTGTCCTCGTCCAGCTGGCCACTGGTTCTGAAGAAAAGTCGGCTATGAGGTTACTGCTGCTCCTTTCAAATAAGTTGTATTTGGTTAAGGAAATGTTTAAAAACCCCGTTCAGTTGGCCAAATTGCACTTGAGAACAGTTCTGCCACTGCTATTGCTTCATGGATAGTGTGCGTGTGATCAAAAAATGCAATATAGGTCCTATTGGGAAGTGATGATGGAAGAAAAAAAACAGCAGGCAATATAGCTGAAGATATTTATAGGTGCACTGTTAGCTGTTCTGTGTACCTACTCATTAAAACTAGTTGCACACAGGCTGCCATCTTGGTTTCTGTTTCAAACAGCCCTATTTTCAGCTTATGCCTTTCTTTTCACCTTGCTAAAGTCTGCCAAAAACATGTGTGAGCATAACATCCTTGGGCAATGGAGGTGGATGGGTTTTGGAGAGCCTTAGCAGGAAGCACACTGATTATCTGCGCGTACGCTTGTAGTTAAAATTGCCCAGCTCTGAGACAACGCGTATTGGTTTCCATGTTGGCCTGTAGAAACTCAAATCTGCAAATATATCAGCAATGCAAGCAGCATTATTTACTCATGTCCTCTTCATTCATATTCGTTGTAATCCCAGGGAAGTATGGATGACTTCCCTTTATCTTGTCTTTCCTGTGTGTTTTTTATCTGCAACATGGCAGCCAGTATTTGGTTCAAAACAATCAACACTTTTTCCCCTGTGCCTCAGTGCATTGTGTGCATGGGTTTTGTTTGCAGTCTTGGGTGGGTTAAGTTCTGATTTCTGTTACACAAACTGTTAAAGCCAGATGGATGACAACAAAGAACAAACAGAACTAGCTCCTTGAAATTGTTTAAACCATTGCTGAAGGATCTAGCAGCCAGAAAGATCTGGCCCCTTAGGCCTAATGGTCCATAAGCTTTCAAAGCAGCTTAGGATCTGCCTTGCAGTGTCAGTCCTTTCCTAGACACCCCATTCTGAACAAGTAAATTGCCCATGTTCTATCTGCTGTCTTCTCCAAAGTACTTGAATACAGTTGAGGTATAACCAGAAGGATTGAAATAAAACCAGTTTATTCATCCGAAACTATGGAAGGTAGGAGTCAACTAACTGTTGACATATCCCAAATCTGTGTAGCAGAACCAAGCTGGCAGCTATTAAAATTTTGATAATTACAGTAATTAATTTTTGAAAAACAAGTAGAGTGGTTAATTGGATGAGAGAGAGAATCATCAAGAAATTGACTGTATTGGTTGGCTCTAGAGCTGAGCTATATGAGGGGAAAAAGCATTTCAGACCCTCAGTAGATGGCAGTGTTCTTAAAAATATGAAGGTTTAGAGCACAAATTCCAACTGTCATTCCTTTCGCTCTCCCTTTTTTCAGTCGACAAGAAATTATTACTGATGATATTTGTTTAGCACTGCTGTTGTAAATGGAGGTGCCCTAGGTAAAATCGGACCGCTGTTATGCTGGGTCCTGAGTCAGACTCTAAGTAAGAGTTAACCCATGTTCTGAAGAGTGTTTCATCAAATGAGCTACCAAAAGGATAGCACGGAATAATAATAGGAATAATAGGAATAATAGCACAGAGAAGCAAAGTGACTTGGGTAAAGTAATGTCAGTAATGGAGAAAGGAATATAATCTGTGTCTCAAAGACTAATTCCTAGCCGTTCTTAGCTACAACAAATTAAAAATGTGTGGTTGAAATTCTCATTCCAAGCTAAAGTGATCTGAGTGTGTCAGAGGGTGTGTTCCTATCCTCTGTGCTTTCCAGGTCAAGTTTTTCCGTATGTAAGCTTTATTACCTTCTAATGCCATTGATACGTTGTCCCCCTGCCCAGAATCAGTCCAGGTCATGTGCAAAATCCTTTGCTTTCACAGAAATGGCATTGAGAAAGCACTGCTTTTACAGAAACGCTAATGGAATTCAATAAAATTAATGTACTTAGATTCTGGTGTGCAAAAATAATATCCATTTCTTGCCAAATTTGCTGGTTCTTGGTGACCTTTATCAGACCAGCAGTGACGGCCTGCAGTAACGCTGAGTGGGTCAGCAAACCAAGAACAGTATTAGACAGTAAAACAGATGGTCTTGCACTTTTCCTCTGACTATCCAGAATGACAAATAAAAGCTGAGGAGAATAGATTTGTGGTTGTATATTGCTGCCATTCTTAGATATGATCAAAATCATTTGAATGTCAAATGCGATATGAAAATTTGCTAAAAGCCTTAACACCCCCCCCCCCCAAGAAGCAGTCTTTTAGTCAGTAAATGGTATGTACAGGATATTGCTTGCGTGCATGCATGTCTGGTACTTCTGCAGACTAAGCCTGTTCCCATCAAACTGCATGCATGTTTCAAAAGCTAAGTGCAAATGAGACAGGTTAACGTTCGCTTTAGCTGTGTGACTCAGGACATTCACAGAAGGGTGTTTTTGTTGTGTGTGTGTTTTTTGTTTTTTGTTTTTTTTTAACTTTCAAAAGAAAATAAACTTTGCCCTCTGACATTTCCTGTCCCTGTCTGGCATTTTGGAAGCGTAGCTCTTAGAAGTGTCATGCTTTTTCATTTGTGATGGCAAATGAGATCTCCTAGATATAACATGGGTGGATAAGGGAAAGGTAAGAACTTTAAAAAAGAGAATCAAAGCATGTTTCCATTCTGTATCATCCTCCTTGCTGGTTTCTGGGGGTTTCTTGTGAACACTGGTAGAAAAATCATCACATCATTCATTCTGTAAATTATCTACTTACAGTGTTGTTAAATAATATTTTGCTGCCACAGGTGGATTTGATTGTCTTCTCTATTTTCCTCCCCTAGGCCTCTCTTATGATGATTTGCTGTCATACTCACTACTGTAAAACTAAAATACTGTGCATCAATGATAAGGGGTTGGGAATCTTTTTTTTTTTTTTTTTTTAAAGACCTTTATACCTTTCTCTGTTTTAAATTTAGCCGAAAGTAGTCCTGACTGCAGATACTAACAGCATAACAGTTTCCAAGTAGTTGTCCTCAAAAAAGTAAATTCACTAAAATTTAGTGAAACTAAATGTAATTTGGTGAGTGAGATGTCTGTCAGGTCACCAGAATTAGCAAAATGATTCTTAACATTATGAAGAGATTTTGTTGCCTAGCTTCAAATGGTGAAGACCCGGTAGTATATATTCTCTTGAAGGCAGTAGTGTCCCTGGTATTCATGTGATGGAGCCTCTATAGCTTATCAACAAAAGTTGTACCAAGGAGAAACAGATGAAAAGTGTGATAGAGACAATGTCATGTGGGACAGTCAAAGTAGGCCTTATCTATGTACATAAGTTCTTGGAAAAATAGAGACAGTTCATGCATTTCATAGTGCTTATTTCTTTTTACTGACAAGAAACACACAGACACCACTTATATTGTATCATTGTAAAACCCAATTATACATACAGTCAATAAAGTATAAGGCTAGTGGGTAAGAGTTAATTAGCAAAATACTGTGATAGAATGAGAATGTGCTTGCAACTGGGAACGTTTCTGTGTTTTGTTTTCCTGGACTCAGGAATTTCAGCTATGATAACTTGCTGAATGACTTATTTTTGATAAAATTTCTAAGAAAAAAAAAAAAAAGAGAGTAACTCATTTTCCCAGTGAAAATGAGGTTTTTGGTGACTCAAGCTCTCTAGAGCCAATGGGTTTTAAATTCCTGGATGTCTGTCTGCCTTTTGAAAGCAGCATTTAAAATCCAGAGTTGCCTGGAGCTTTTTGAAAATGTTATTCTCTATGCCTTAATTTTTTCCATTAATAAAATGAAATCTGTTATGTTAATTGAACTAATTTTCTATAGAGGGCTGCTAGCTTTTCAAGTGAGAGGTGCTCTGAGATTGAAAAGTAAGTTTGCTTTTTGCGGTTGCACACACTGAATTAGTGCTATATCAGTCTTAAACCTAAGAAAATTGCAACCGTCTGAAATGGAACTTATCCATCTTAAACATAGTATGATCATTTAGGAGAGGAATAACAGTGACATAAAGTCAACTACTGAGTTTTGAAAGTATGGGCTCTTAGGGGCAAGAATCTGGGAACTACTTAAGCAGATAAGGCAAATTGCTAGAAGACACTTTGCCCTGAGACTCTAATATCAAGCAGAGCTGTGAGCCCAGCTACATTGTAATTGCACCTCCAATATCCTGATCCATAGTGCGAGTAATATGTGTTAGGAAAATCAATGCATGCATATAGGAACACACAGCCTGGTTTCCTGGCCACCATTAATATTTTCACTAAAATCCCATTTTACTGGAACTAAGATCCCTGAAAACAGCACAATTTATTCAAAACAAGGCCATACTGATATTGACAGAGCTGCTAAGCTAATGAAAACAATCAATTTTGTGTATTCCATTATGGTTTTATTGGATTTATTTCACTAAGTTTCGCTTAGCCAAGATTCTATCCTTTTCTATTTTTTTAATGCTTTTATATATCCAGATCCTTTCCTACATCCAGTAGAAGATGGAGTAAAATAACAATCAAAAGATCCAAAAACTTATAAGCAATACTTTGACAGGCCATAGAAATAAGTGCCTCTCCTGGAAGGAGAATAATGTGTGTTTAGTCTGGGGGAGGATCTCTGTGTGTAATGACACATTCACTGGGAATGAGCAGTCATTGAGATAAAAGAAAAGGCTCTCCAAAAACCTCTTCATTCAGACATAAAAAACTGTAGCTGTGTTTACAAAAATGAGTACATACGTTGTCATAAGTGTTGCCTGTGAGGCTTTTGGGTGCTGAGCGCTTTGAAAATAAATTGTTGGTAGGTTTTGAATTTGTTCTGTATAGTTTTGAGCTCTTCAGAGTTTGGTCTACATCATGAAAGAGCTGAATCCCTTTTTACATTTAATACATGAACGTATTCTGAATTTGGTGAAATTGCTTTTCATTTATATTATAAATTCAAATTCCAAATTCTGTCATAATCTGCGTATCTGCCACCATAATTCTTCTTTTCTTTAAAAGAAGAGATGGAGAGCGTTTGATCCTAACAAGATTTCTGATTAAATCTGTGATGCACTGTTACTTTTGTGTAAAATCTAGCTAGGTCTTTGGGATGGGCTCTGTTCCTAAGCGGGAACAAATTGTTCTAAAGATAACTTATGAGAATTCAGAAACTTCTTTAAGATCATCAAAAACCAATAGTGAAGTAAAGCTTCCATTCAGCAAAACATGTAGAGAAGTGTTTAAAGTTAAGCAAGAGTTTTAGAATTTTTATAGATAAGAGTTTGTTTTAAAGATACTATTTTTAAAGCGAAGAGTAGATAAAGTAAGTGTGACTCCCCATGTGCTTAGTGTTAAACACATTCTGAGTTACTGTGCTGGTCTTGGGGCTTATGCCTAATAATCTGCCTTTGGTGGTATTCGCCTCTTCTGCTGTGAGGACTGATTGCTGTCCTCCTTCACTACCATAGTGTTGTGGCAGGGGAGCTCAGCTGTGGGTCACTGAGCAGTTACTCAGATGTAGCTATATCCAGACTGTTCAGATGCAGAATTTTGTGGAACAGCTATGCAGTTGCACTTGAGACTATTAAAGCAGGTCCTAGAGGCTCCTTTTCTGGGTCAGATTTTTACATCCAGAGACCCATCAATTAAAAAAAAAAAAAAAAATCAGTCACCAAGTACAGTTGTAGTTCCAACCCACTGACCTTGGCTCTGTCTCTGTTTCAGCTTTCTCAGGAAATCCAGTGTGCTGTGGCTGACCATATCCAGTCCCTGGTGAAGTCAGAGAAGAGCCGCCAGGTGATGTGTGGCTCTGGCTTGCTGAGCACTATCATAACTTCCTGTCAGGATGCCCTCCGCAATGAGAGCCACCCACTGCATCTGCCCCTCACTAGGGTTTTCGAGAAGCTTGCCTCACAGGCTGTTGAGCCAGATGTGTTAAGGTATCAGAGTACATTTAATGGAACTAGTTTGATTTAGTGAGGCCTCACTGCACTAGGACAATAGTCTGCCTTATAACTGGATACTTCATGTAGTGGCCTGATTCAGCAAGACATTTAGTCATTTGTCTCAGTTAATTGTACTTGCATAATGATAACAAGGTATATATTTAAATGACTTACTGAATCAGGTCCAAGTCCATAGCCTTCTGCTGCATCATCTCTGCAAGATTGCAAAGCCATTTTCAAATAGTGACTAATTAAGTAATTGCAAAACAAGTAGGGTTATTCAGTATTATTCTCCCCTGGTCTTCGTAGGGAGAAGCAGATTCATAAGAGTTGAAGTGACTTTCTCTTAGTCCCCATCCATATCAGACAGCCCCAAAAATAGAAAGTATAGTCTTGTTTCTCAATCTATTGTTCCAACTTGAGGATGTGCTTTTTCCTTTAATGATAATGAACAGTAGACATGAGAGTACCTGGCTGAGATCAGAGTGCAGATAGGATTTCGATATGCATTGAAAGGTTAGAAGGTTTATTTTATTCAAAAATGGAACAGAATTTCCTATTAATAAGTCCCTAGGTTTTTTTTAAGTATTGTTGAAAAATTTAAACCTAGGAATTTTTTTCAGTAGAAAAAACAAATAGGTTTCCAATTAAAAAAAAGTTGATCTCCTGGGGGCTGAGCTGTACTTGCACAGTTGCTATGGCTCCCAAATATCTGGCTTGATTGTTGTCCTCATTTATTTGTTTTTGGGGTGTGTGGGGGGGTGTTTGCTTGTTTGTTTGTTTTTATGTTAGGCAATTTCTTTGGCTGGGAAGCTCTCCACCAGTAGCTGTGAGGCCCAGCACGAAGACCAAGGTCCTTTCATGTCAAGGGAGTGATTCAGCTGAAGCAACCTGGAATGAAGGTAAGTATGCAATGAAAAGCCTGTTACTGGTACTGTGGTTGGGCTATGAATGTCTGTGTAATTAAAGGAAATTGCTGTTGGAGTTAGTTGTTCTAAGCCAGTCACAGTGAAAGTGGATTATGCCTGAATGTTTTAGACCAGGTACTAGGTAGCCAGATGGGTAGAGCTGCCTCTTGATCAAAACTGAGAGCTGATCTAATGACCAGCAGAGATGAAATCATAAGACTTTTGCTGGAGCCAGATGCTGAAATAGACTCAAACTTCTCAGGACTGGACAGGAAGTGATCTATAAAAATACTAATCGTGTTCCTCAAACCAGTGGGAGTGTCTTCTGCATTTGGGCCATGTTTTCCCTTTGGTTTATAGCTGGAAATATGGTATGTGTCCATAAAAAGCACCACTTATTGTACTTCCTTTGGTCTCCTAAAAGTCTGCCTTGCTCATGTAGGCCATTTTCCATCCCTCTCTCTTCTCCATTGTAACATATTTTGCGGGAGCAAAGCTATATTAGTAGTATTTCACATCTATACTGTTCTCATGTCTATGAGCAACTTGATGCAGAATGGTGCAGATTTGGGCCTTACGTATTCTCTGCAGTCATTTTTCAGATCCACTCCCAAGTGCTGGTTGTAACCCTTCCATTTTGGCACAATTGAGTGGTCTGTGTGTGAGAAAAGTGAAGCCGAGGGGACAGGAACCTCCTTTAGTAAAGGTGAAGATTACAGCTGCCTGAAAACTTAGAAAATATGGCTGTCTATCATTTCTTCTGTAAGTTCCATCTCTCCTGCCGGCTTCTTGTTCTGAGATTCCTTCAGGGCAACATTTTGTTTATTGTTGAGGATTTCTGCAGGCTGATGGGGGAGTACTGAGGGTGTGTTAGCTGAAGAGCCAATGTCTCATGCAGTGATGTTTTTTAGCAGTGATGAACTGAATATGGGCAAAAAGTACTGGAGACACTGATCTTGTTAAGGACTGTATCAATCTTGTAGGTTCAGAAGTGGTCATGGTGGGCAATAAGACTGCTCCTCAGACAGCTCTGCCTCTCAGCAGCTCCCCTTGGGTGTCTAAAGGGTCCGCACTGGCACTCCAGACTGCAATGAGTCTCATCTCCATGACATCACCACGAAACTTCCAGCTCCGCAACACTGCTTTGGCTCCATCATTTGTGGAGTTTGACATGTCCATGGAAGGATACGGGTATTGCTACTGCTGCTGCTTTTCTCTTAAGCTGCTTTGCAGTGCCTCCCAGCTCTTACTCTAGACACAGGAACTAGTCGTTCCTCTCTCAGCTTAACCAATCCTTGTGCCCTATTGCTGCCTTCCTTGCAGCCATGTTGCCAGTCTGTTTAGCTCAGAGAAAGTTTGTTGTTGTCTTGTTGCTGATAGCCTGACTCTGCTTTGCTACCTTGATTCTTCAGGGGTTGACATGTGAGAAGAGCACAGAATTGGGTCAGTGGTGACCTTCAAGAATGGTTTTACATTTCTGCTGAATGGATGCTTGCTTGCTTTTGTAGGTGTTTATACCTCCCTACCTTGGCCACTATCATGGGGCCCAGTGCTGAGCAGTCTGTCTCGGGAGGAATCGGCATGGGTAAGCACTCTCTGGCTCACCTATGGCGTCCTGAAAGCGCTGACTCCTCAACCCTGCTGCAGGCATTTGACATTTGTAAGAAATGGCAGCAAATAAGCTGTGTGGTTCAATACTCTTTTATCTTGGTGTCCTAGTCCAGCTCTGAGCTGTACAACTCAGACTGCTCACCAAGACGCAGCATCAGATGCGGCTTAATAGCACGATGCATTAGTGTTAGCAACATAAATTTAAAGCAGGCTGTGAGGAAAACAGTCTTAACAAGTGAAAGCCACCAGAGTTTAGAGCAATATCCCAGGGAAGCAATGGAAACTACATCACTTAACATTAGATGGGATTCTCCTGTAATTTGAAATCTTCAGTTAGATGAACTGGGAAATGGCTATTCATGCTGTACCTCTTGCTTCCGGAATTTTGTGGACTCTGAGGAAA
This sequence comes from Apteryx rowi, assembly GCF_003343035.1. Classification (NCBI taxonomy): domain Eukaryota; kingdom Metazoa; phylum Chordata; class Aves; order Apterygiformes; family Apterygidae; genus Apteryx; species Apteryx rowi. Next base: position 4,641,847 of record NW_020448085.1, on the reverse strand, counting down.
CTTGTTTCCATTTCTGGCTCAGTGCTACCCAAGTGATGAGCTCTGTGGCATGGAGATCTAGTACTTGTTTCTCACCAATCAATTCTAGGTCACTTAGACATGCACATACTCTTACATGCAGTCTCTGTGGTACTGAAAGTGGGCAGTGAAATCTAATAGAATAGGAGTTAAACCTCTCTAATGTCAGTTCTTATATATTTGGGCTACAAATGAAACAGCAAGCAGTTTGCTAATGTCTGCACAAGGGAATCAGCTTTCTTATTGCTGTTTTGTTTCCTCCCTACAGGCACCAGAATGTTCCCTCCCTCAAGCGGGCTGACTCTCTCCTCCTGGTTTCTGGTTAACAAGTTTGGTTTGGTGCACAACAGTCACCCACTCCGTTTCCTCACTATTGTGAGGCACATGTCAAGAACAGAGCAAGAATTTGTCTGCTTTTCAGTAAGCTTTTCCCCCCAGGATCGTTCCTTTGTCATTTCCACAGAAGAAGTGGAATTCCAGCCACTCGGTAAGGCTTTTTTCAGTCAAGCTGCAGGGCTGTGTCCTGTGATCATCTGGAATGTTTCATTAGCAAATTCACTCTTCTTAAAAGTACCCGGGACATTAATGAGACTTTGCATCTTCTCAGTTTTCTTCTGGCAGCCTGTTATGGTTGTAATTCTTGGTCATATTTCAGTTTTAAGTTTGCTGTAGGCATTGAGAATTATTTTGTGGCCTGCAAAATGTGATAAAACTTGTAGATGGAGTTCTAGAAATACTCCTGAATGTCAGTTGTATGCCTGTGCACAGTTGTGGGGACTGGGCTTGAGGAACCAGTTCATCCCTGCCTGTTCTATGTGGCAGTGGGCAGATCAGGAGAGTCTTGGAGTGCTCTAGCTTCCTAATCAAACAGTTGGTATTCTCTCCTCATTTTTAGAATGTTTTTTCTCAGGCCAGCCTATAACTTCTTTTTCCTTCTTGACTTTTATCCTTTTCTCCGTATCAAGCATAGTAGGTATTTTAAATGTGGTTGTGATTCAGCATTGCAGAGGAGGTTGGGAATGGAATGGGAATTGTAGCTGGGATTTTTCATGCACGGTTGACGTTGTGTGAGTGCTCTGATTCCCTTAGATGAAGTTAAAAATCCCAGCTTTCCTCTTTTCATAAAAACTACAAATAAAGTTTTATCTTCTCATAAATTCACTAGGAATTTCTTTCTGTATCGGATAATTCAGTGAATATCCTGAGGGGTTTTCCTCTCAGCGACGATATCGGCTTTATCCTAGTTTAGTCTAGTTTAGCAGCATACAGGCAGCTAGCAGGTGGAATTTAGGAGTATGACTCATTTTATATGAAGGGATCTTCGGAGTTATCCAAGTCTCAGGTCCTGATAGTAGGCCTCCAGGGAAAGTTTTAAAGACATTGAATGGAACAGCATCAACTAATGCTATACCCACAGACAAATCATGTTCCTTCTGTGTGTCACATTTGATAGTTGTATTCCAGAGGCAGTGGAAGGTGAGACAGAAGACCCCAAACTTTCCAGTAACTGTCACTTGTTTTTGCTCTTACAGACATCATGGAACCTGAGGGTGAGGTCCAAAATCACTCGCTAGTTCCAGGGCAAGTCCAGTTTGGCTGTGGCAAGCTGCTGGTCACTGGACAGTGGCATCATCTCACAGTGACAGTTGCTAAGGAAGCAAAGAAGAACTGCATTGTATCAGCATATATAAATGGTCAGATGCTTGGCTCTGCTAAGGTAAAGGCTCTCTGCACAGAACTGTGCCTGACAGCTGAGCATTTGCTATCATTCCCCCCTGCCCCCTCGCCTTCCAATGTCTTTTCAGTGTAAGCGTGAGAAACCTCAAAGAGTGGTGATTTGCTTACAAAAGATGTACCACACTGCGTTGCACTTGGTGGAGTCAGAAATCCATACACATCAGGGTATATTTTTGTGGCTGTTCAGAAGTGTGATGTCAGCTTATACTGATGCTTTGAACTAGTAATTTGTTTTCTTTTTTTTTCTTTTCTTTTCCTATTAGCAGATGACCATGGCAATTTTGAGTGGGTACACTAATCTGAGACTTAGGGTTGCCTAGTTTATAGTAGCTCAGGATTATGTTCATGAAATGCAGTTGTGCCCTTAGGCCAAAATTTTCTGAATTGACTAGTAACTTTGAGGATCTCTCTATTTACACCCAGGAGCGGGTAATTTTCAGAAGTTCTCAGCTATTAAAAATATGTATGTATACATATATATACATACACGCATTCCACTAAGGTGTGTCCAGCAGAAAACCCACAACTGAAGGCAGTTTGGCTTTAGGCTAAAATCTGCAAAAGTGATTAGTGATCTAAGGAGCCTCCATTTTGGGGGTAAGGCCTGGGAAGGGAGGGAAGATCAGAGAGAAAATAAGTTTCTGTGACTGGGCAGCCCTTTGCAAGAATCCCAAGATGAATAGAATTTCCTCAAGCGTTTTAGCTGTCCACGGGCTTGTTTCAAGCTGCCACCCATTGAACTATCAGTTCAGAGGTCAGATGAGTCAGTGGTCTTTCCCACAGGCACTCTAACCATTCGGAGACAGATTGTCCTCACGGCCCATTGTTATTCAGAGGATGAGATAGCTTGTGCATTAAAATCGTACTTTTTCGGAATTAATAGGAAATACAGAGGAAGGTTTCAGATAAGAGACACTTGTAAATTTCAGCCATACCAGCTCATGAGTTCATTGCAAATGTTGCAGTAGCTCCTATTTCCCCCAATGTCCCATTTCCTGCAATCTTGTTGCATAAGAATCTCAGCTCTCACATGGAAAAATCATGAATTAAAGATTCCTCAGGCTGCTTGAGAAATCATGAGAAAGCAATCCAAATGCACATGAAAGGCTCAGACACAAGAAGACAAATGAGAAGAGCCCCTAGTTTATAGTACTATCATCATCATCATGCTCGTGGTTTTGAAGCTAATCTCATATTATTTCTGAGACTTGTTTTATGGGCTTTGAATACTTCAGCTTGGTAATGTTGAAAATGCAGCTTTTTTTTTTTTTTAATAGACTTCTTTTATTAATTGCAACTTTGGTCTCTTCCTTCCAGCTCCTATATTTCAAATCAGTCTCGACACATGCAAAGCTCACTTGTGTGTTTTATACTTCCCGAGTAAAAGCAACCTGTTTAATTCCAAATATTCTCTTTCCCATACTTGAGAAAAATGATCTGTCTTCTAAACGCCTTTTGGGACCTATATCCATTTCAAGAATGAAAATTTAATTTAATTTGCCTTCCTTCAAATGAGACTGAAAGTCATCAATAAAACTAGGCCTAAGCATTGCAATTGATTAAAGAATTCACAGCAAATGTGTTTAACATATAGTGAAACAGCTCATAATAAATAAAACAAGCCTTTAGTAAATAAAAGATGGTCCCACTGCTTAGGTCTCTGACATGATACAAGTCGTCTTCTTGACATGTACAATGAAGGGAAGATTGTATAACAAATTAGAATTGCACAAAGGTTGTTAACAGATAACAAAAGCTACTGTTGGCGGGATGGAGAGGGGGTAGAAGGAGAAATTACCATGTTGCATCGGGCATTATATTTATTCATTCCAATATTGAGTCCTGCCTCACAATACTGACCAGTCCCACCTTCTACATCTCAGTAGTCAGAGATAGGTAAATGCTAGGAATTTCATACTAACAGCAAGTTGTTAGAAGCTGGACTAAGCCCTGAAGTACAGTGTATTTTGTCTCTTTCAAGAAAATTCTAACTTCTTTCTATTAGAGCTCTCCACATTTAATGCGATACTAGACTCAAGTCAGGAGGCTGAGTCCTTATTTTGATACCAAAATTAATGGTCCTATTTCCTAAACTGTTGAACTTTCACTGAAGCCAACTGATGTATTTGGACACTCTATATCATTCAAAAATTGTTTCTTCTCTAGATGCCTGTACAAGATGTGGTCTGTAACTTGGCTTCCTGTGTTGAAAGTCACAGTCTGGGTTATGAAGTTAAGAGTAGGGGAAAAAAAAGTCTGGGGTCAAGGTAGGGTTTTCTGTGCCAACACAGATGATTTGGACTGTGTTCTTTAAACAAAAAAGTATGTTTGAACTTTTGAGAATGCTTACAGTTTTGATACTTTTGAAAGTCCAATTTCTAAACAGCAGTTGATCATCATCATGTTATTATGGTAGGGACCAAGTGGGAACCAGCCCAAGAAACTCACTGTGGAATTTTAAGCTGCATTGTAGAACAGATTCATGGCTGATATTAATTTATTGATCACCTAGGGGATCTACTGTGCTAGGGGCTGCATAGGCATAAACCAATAAGCACATACCTCTAAGATCTTGTTATCTTGGTAAGTATAATGGAGTTGATGCCCAGAGTCTGCAAAGGCATCTGACTTCATGTCTTTGCATTGAAGCAGAGGATAAGGTAATGCATAGTTTAGTAGGTTTCACTAGTTCTTGTCAAGATGTTGCCTTGGTTAAAGTCAAGCTTTTGAACATTGACAGATTACTGTCTTGTCAGCACCAGTTCTGAGGAAACTCCCTTAAAAAAGAGAACAAAGCTGGGCAGTCTCTCCTCTTAGCTTTGATCTGTCAAAGAACTGAGTTTTTTTCAGCTCTGAGCTTGGTCTGAAGCCCTGAGCACAGCTAATTGCAAGGCTTCAATGAGGGAAGGAGGTAGGCAGTACCTTCCAGGGATGTGACCTTAAGACACCCCTAATGCAGTGAGTCCCCTAAGTGAATTTTTGCTCTGTTGCAGATGCAGTACCTGCAGCCCTTACCAGGTAGCTGTATTTCCATGGAACCCTCTTCCTTTATTGATGTCTATGGGTACATAGCTACTCCTCGAGTTTGGAAACAGAAGTCCTCTTTGACCTGGCGCCTTGGCCCTACATATCTGTTTGAAGAAGCCATCTCTGTGGAAACCGTGGAGTTGATTAATAAGCTTGGCCCACAGTACTGTAGCAATTTCCAAGCAGTACAGCTTCAAGGTATGTGGTAGCTCTGATCTCCAGCACTGTTTGCTTGCCAGGATGATGGTTTTTATTGTTATAATCCGCTATTAATATTCCAGCTGTACCTAGAGATCTCCCTAAAAGGCTGAAACCCCGCTGTACTGGCTCTTGTACAGATTTGTAGTAAGAGACCCTGAGGATCTTGCAGCACACGGTAAATCGAGCAGACGAAGAAGGGGAGGAGCAAGCAGCAGTTGTACCCTGATTTTTAGAGCTAGAGAATAAAGGAGCAGGATAACACATTTTGGGGGAGGTGCAAGATGGCAGATTCTGTTGACCAAACATTAAGGAAGAAGCTTTGTAACTAAGACATTCTACATTTATGGTGCTACAGAAAAATATGGCAGAAGAGGAAGCAACATCTTTAATTGCAAATGCTGCAGAATAGGAGAAGAGAGTTAGGGGAATAAGTTGCATTCCATGTAATGAAGAGGATTTTTAACTAAAGTATACTATTAGCTTCAATTATTAAACAGGCAGACAAAACATTTTAGTTATTGATTACTGTTTGTTCAACAAGTAGTGCATTCACCTCTGTGCTGGAGCTCAGGGTGAAGTGAGATGGTTATCTCCCATTTGAAAAGAGCAGAATATAATCCCATTTTTGGTGTTGCTGCAGCCTAAAGCAGAGTGAGAGAACTGGCCTCCTTTAGAATGCTGTCTATCTAGACAGAAAATCTCTAAGTCAATCATCAAGGTTTTTTTCAAAAGAGAAATTATATCAAAATACAGCCCCAAAATGAAAATAATACTGACTTTGAAGTGCTGAGTCTTCATGAAGTCTGGGGTACTTGTTCTCCTCTGTACACTGGGCTCCCCAGCTGGACTTTAGTACTTTCCATGGATTGTGGCTCTTGGACTCCGGTGATGCACTGATGCAGGGAAATCACAGGCCACTATAAAAGATATGATCTGTACACTATGAAAACACTTCAAATTCAAAATACATCTAAACAGGTAAAAGTCCGCTCTGCATTCTCCCTCCCTCTCTCTCTCTCAGGTTTGGTGTGTTGGCTTTTTGTTAGTTTGCTTTTGAGATTTTTTTTTTTAACCTAACATCTTCCTATTCCATTAAAATACTCAGAGAAATATTTTAGTTTAGGGAAAAAAAAAAAAAGATTTTCAGCATAACCCCCAGAATATTATGGTTTATTCCTTAAAATGGAAGTATGGCCTTGTTGTGGAGAGCAGTTTGGATTGTTTCAGCACTATCTTGCCCCTTCTCACCAGCAGCTCATTACTTCTTGCTCAACAGCAGCAGCTATGTAGAGCCTTAGCCATAAGTCAGTGTCCTGCTGGAAGGAAAATAGGTGACATAGTCTCAGGACATTTACTTCTAGTAAATGCAGAAAATGTGCTAATCCTGTTTGCCTTTAAGGGCTACGGCACTAGCATTAGTAAAACAGTTTCATAAATCAACAGTTTTCCCAGTCTATGAAATTGTCAAAAATATGAGATTAAAAAAAGGTATGTATTATTTTTCCTTATTTACCTTGCAGTGCAAGCAGAAATAAAAAGTTACTTAAAGAAAAGCATATGAAAATGTCATACTATCACCAAACTGCTGAACCTAGTACTTCTAAGAAGCTTCCCATATGTTGTGAGTTGGCAGCTCTGAACTTTGGCCTCTCTATTCTTTTTCCTCCACATGAGGAAAGCACTCAGTAACTTGGAAGGTCTCTGAAATGTTGTCTCTGCCCAGACTGTTTGTTTATATTGTGTGGTCAGAGAAAGGTTTTTCTGGATTCTTCTGAGCTTCATGAGATATTGGGAGAGGCTGCACAGAGTAGTCACCAGAGGAGACAAGCCCAGCAATATCTTTTACTGGTGCTTATGCTGGCAAGTGCTGTGGACTGAGTTGCAAAGGGTGAAGCCTTTTTCCGATTTTAAGTCAAAAATCAATCTCCCTTTTAAATTTTTGTTTCTTCCAGTAATTTTTCAGCTGCCCCTCTCCTATTTCACATGCTGAGCATGCAAATTGCCTTGGGAGATTTATGGTCTCTCTCATTTTAGGTGAGGACCAGTGCAGTGAGCATAATCCTGTACTGTTGGTGGGAGAAGAGAGAATTTCTTTTGGAATCAATGCCACATGCTCGTCTTTCACTACAGTCCAAGATGTAAAGAGCTCCTACAATGAAGTGGATGGTCGGCTGATTGCCAAAGAGGTCATATGCTCCCCTCATTCGTCTTTAACACATTTCTTGTTGCTTCTTTTTGGTTTCTGCGAGCAAAGTTTGTGACTTTGTCTTAGCTTCTTACCTTCAGTGATTTTTGCAGCTTCTCCTCCAATTTCTTAACTACATTATAAGTATGGTTTTGTTGTAGTCTGTGATGAGGAATAGATTGGACAGTGTGAACACAATGTTAAGAGCCTTTCTTGAAACAGCAACAGAAGCCATAGTTTTCAGGTTTAAGGATGTTTCATTTCAGTCAGTTATTCCTTACAATTCCTTATTGCTACACAATAGACCTTTCACGTGCTATTCTAGCCTTCCTGCTGATACTAGGTCTACTCTTGATATGTCAAAAGTGGTGGGGTTGTAGAATACTCCAGATAGGTGAATGTTTGTCCCAACAATCAATTTTGAGGGAGGGAAGAAAAATCTGGTATTCATATGCTTTGTTAAAGTCTAAAAGTAATAAAATAATCTCCAAAAAATTAGCATCTTTGCTTATTACGTTCTGCCTTTCTGATACTTCTGCGACTTTTCCTAGAATGTCTCTTTTATCTGTTTTAGATGGGAATTAGTTCTCGGGACAGTTCAACTCCAGTTTTCCTGGCTAAGAATATCGCTGGACACCTCTCAGGTTTCTTGCGGACTATAGGATCAGTTGCTGTGGGCCAGTATGGTAAATGAGCTCTACTTACTTTTTTTTGAGAGTTGGACCTATCTCTGTCCAATAACATATTTAGTCTCTGCACTTCCTGGTTGAGTAACTCTGTAATTTCCTAGGAGTAAGAGTGTTCCAGTCCTCACCAGCAGCTACTAGCCTGAACTTTATTGGAGGCCCTGCCATTCTCCTGGGTCTCATTGCTATGGCCCATGATGACCACACCATGTATGCAGCTGTCAAAGTCCTGAACTCCATCCTGAACAGTAGCCCAATGAGTGAAAAATTGATGAGGCACATGGGTGGATACCAGGTAGATAATCTCTTCTTTATTCAATCTGGATACAGTCTTTCTCTTTGAGAGCCATATCCCCAAACCCATTAATGGTAATGATCCAAGCATATTGTGTCTGTCAGCCCTTGTGATTGTAATTGTGTGAATTATGGGATCTTCAGGATGGACGTATGGGATAGGGTACTAAATTCTGTGCTTACAATCTCCAGGAAGCTTTATAACAGTGTATGTACAAATGGGTAAAGTGAGAACAGATACCTTTGGGCAGATGTAATCCAATAACGGAAGGTGTCATGCTACCCATATTAAGAAGGCTGCAGTTGATAATGCTAGTGCAACAGATTTGTGAGTGACCCATCCTCCACCCTTTACCAACACACTTCATCCCTACCACAAGAAGCCACTTCTTAGGCAAATGTTTTGCTTCTTCCCCTTGGCTTATCCAGCCTAAGTTTCTTCCCTGCAGACCACCCAGTGTAGAGCTGACTAGGAACTACTATGGCTCAGTCTCCACTGCTGTGTGTTAGGAACTGCGCTTGAGGTAAATAAGTACTGTCTGCATTTCAAGCTGCATATTGATTAGGTCTGCCCTAAATTCATCTTTCAGACCTGAAAGCTGTGCAGACTGAGGGTTCATTTGGCTCAGTGTTTTGAGAGAACCAGGGCAAGTTTTGTTGGTAATATTGGATGGATTAAGGCTGAAGTGTGAAGTTTCAGTTCAGTTTCATTGACTTTGTTAATGCTGCATAGGCTAAGCAGTATCTCATGGTACAGAGAAGACACTTTAGCAGAGATGCTTCGAAATGGCACTGTTGTGTTAAAATAAAGGCTTTATAAATGATCAGTTGTAAACTTTCCATTTTCCCAATTTGTGAATTGTTCATAAATTGATCTTGAGTCCTATGAATATATTTATCATACTTAAGTACTGCTTGCCCAGTAGCTTTTTTTAGGGGAATGTCAACCTTTAGATTGTGTGCAGGCTGTTCCTTTTGGCTCTATGCTCGATGGTGTTCTCTGTGTGACTGATCACTGTGTTGCAATGGAGTGATTTTGCTCATTGTTTGGATGTCTGAACCTAGACAACTAGCAAAAATGATTTTAATATTAACGTGTTTCTTGATACGTATTTTCAAATGAATGTCTGTTCTTCCCAACCTTTTTAAAATGTAGTGGTTTTCTAAGTGTTTTTTTCACTATACTGGAAATTGATTGAATAATCAAAAATAGACTCAGCTGAGGAATTGGGAATTGTCACAAAAACGTATCCTTTTCATTTGAAGAGGTCAACGTTTAATTTTTTTTTAACCAACACCATTTTCAAGCAACTAAGAATACAAGTCCATAAAGAGCAGTGTAGAAAACCTACCATGTCTATGTACAATTATATTTGTATACTGTTTTTTGTAAATTCCATTCAGCATAATATGGTATGTATTTTGCTCCTCTTTGATGCCACAAAGTTGTCAAATCCTTTCAAGAATGTGGTCTTCCACTTATTGCTCAAAATTTCATGCCCGGACTGAAATCTTTACTGGCTTTGTGATACTTACGTATTATGTATGCTGCATATATGACTACTGCTGCCAGGTAAACTGTGCATCTGCCTTGGATTCAATATTAGATTGTGTTCTATTTTAGTCCATGTGGTCTTGTTTTCAGCATATACTTACTTAGTCTTTTTTCAGTTGCTGGCATATCTTTTGAAGAGGAAGACACAACTGTTAAACAACAGGATTTTACAGCTAGTGTTCTCCCTAGTGGGCACTGCTGAACTTGGCTTCGAGTCTTCAGTTGTCAAGAATTATAGTGCATTCCAGTATGTTCTCTGCAACTTTGAGGTAAAACTATAGATATTACTTTGTGGGTTCAGCTCTGTTAAAGATGGTTTTATAGTATGAGATTTGGTTTGTTTGTGGCACCTCCTGGATCAGGTGCTTGGGGTGGAGCAGTGTGCGATGATGTGCCACACCATGGCCCTCCTGGGGAGGTGGTGGCTCCTGGTATGGCTAGAAGAGCACAGGCACCATGGCTGCCTGCTGTGCCCTGGTGCAATTTCTGGGGTGTTCCCACAGAGTTCCCAAGTGCCTGCTCCTCAGGGCTAGTTCAGGAGTAGCAGCTGCTCATGCTGGCAGAAGACTTTCCAGTGGGGATGGTTGGGGATGGCTTGCCGTGGTGAGAAACAGTCTGTGGCTCTGAACTCCTTTTCCTCAACTTTTATATCCCTGCCTTACACAGCAGTGAGATCAGGCACTGTCCCCCTCCCCCTTTCTTGTTTCTCCATCCAGGTGATATTTATATGACACAAGATGGTTGGAAGTTATTGGGTCTGTGTCTGAAATAAAATCTCCCTGACCTGGGAGTATTTGAGTTTTCTTCAATGTGGTCTGGGTTAGCTCTGTACTGACTATATATGTCAGTCTGTACTGACTTCCATCTTTCCTGCAAATGTGAATTATGCACTCTGGAAGTGGATATACTTCTTACCTGTTCTTTCCTTTTCCATTCTCTTTCCCTGCCTCTAAAAATGTATCTGCTGTTCTGTTGTGTTCCTCCTTTCTGAACTGGAGAAACAGTTAATGCAAAACTAAAAAACTTTATTTGTAGTTTTCTTTACAGTGCACTGTTGTAGCATAATGTAATCCATGCGCATTTACACAATAAAGTTACCTAGTGTTCTGCACAGATGGCAGTGACAGTTCATGATTTTACTGTCCCTAAACTACTTGTTGCTGTTTTTCTGCCACAGGTTACAGTCTCCTCAGCTCAACAGAACAGTATTTCTCTGCTTTCCTTTGTCTTTCAGCTTTGGATGACAGCACCAGAAAATCTTGACCTTGCTCTTTTTTCACATCTTGTGGAGATCCTGCAGTCCTCCAGGTACATAGCTGGCATCTAAATCAGAAGCATGTGGAACAAGCTTATCTGATGGAAAGGTTATGTGGTGACCTGGGTTACATGGAACCAATGATGTACAATGAAAGTTAAAATGTGTGCTGGGAAGAAAAAATCTGAATCTTTGAATTGAGCATGGAACTTTAAAAATTTCTTTTTATAAATGGTGATGTGTTTATAACCAAAATACAACCCAGGAGGGTTTTTTTAGAACAGTATACTTCCTTAACCAGTTCTACTACAGTTAAATGTATCTAAAAAGACATAGTAAGGCAGAATGGCTGAGTAGAGCAGGATGTTAGATTCCTTCCTTTTGGCACCAGAAAGTTCTATGCAGAGCCCTCTGATGTCTCTTGCTGAGTTTTACAAGAATAGCATTTATTACCACCAACTCACTGCTTAAAAAGTCAATAACGTTGTTTTCTTTGAACTCACTGAAATGCAGCAGTTTCCGGGGGAGAGGGCAGATGCCGAATTGGGGTGGGGAACACAAAAAGAAGTCTTCAGATCTCCATCACTGACACATACTCAATTTGATAGTGTTTGATCAGTTGCCAAGGCAACATCAGAAGCCAAAGGTGCAAAGTGCCAGTGCAACCCAAAAATCTTCTTAGCTGGAATCTTGCAAATTTGGTTCTTTCCAGTAAAAGCTTTTAATAGGCCCTATGCTTTTATGCAGAGATGGATATCAGAATGCCGAAGTTGCCTACCAGGTGCAAATGGTGCCCAAGCTCGTTTTCCTCTTCAATGATGCTGAAATCAGTAACTCCAGGATCACTGTGGTCTGCACTATTCTTTCCCATCTGTTGCAAGGATACTTTAACACGCGGGATGTTCTCAGGTAACCTCCAGGCCTGCAGCATTTTCTCAGTTTGCAAATGAGTTATTCTGCTGCCCATCCTGGAGAGAGATCGAGCAGAGCTTTCTTCTCCTCACCTTTGATAGGAGGCCAAATCTCTGGCAACTCAAAGGTGCCCACTTACAAAAGACTTTTTCATGCCTGCAACATAGAATTCAATCCACCCTTGTATTTATGTATGAGGATCCCCATGGGTCAGATGATGACCCTTACAGTGGTGGCACAAATAGTCCCACTGATATGATTGGGACTACTCAAAGTCTGGACTTAATATTTGCGGTCACTAAAGCCTGCCCCTAAAGTATTGTAGTCCCTGAAATATTGCAACCTGGCTCCAGGGAGCTATGTACCTAATCCCATTGGCTTCAGTTATATCCCAGTAGCTATATTTTCTTATTCTTGAATCTCAGTGAGTTAACATGTGCTAAGTGGGATCTCACAAAGTGGAGAGTTTAAATCCTTGTTTGCTCTCCGCAGAATGTAAACACTACTCCATTTTGTAATCCCAGCCTAGCTGCATCAGCTTGTAGCCTATAGACTGAGTGAGGGCCACACAATGTTTTCTGTAGCCATTTAACTCTAGAAAAATGCACTGTACAGATGACAAGTTGCACTTTTCAAAGCTCTGTGTTTGTCCAAAGAAAATGTCAAAGCAGAGTTGCACACTGGAAGCTTTGGTCTCTGTAGTCGTCATCCCTTTGCTCTACTGAAGGGTGTGAGCACATCAAGAAGTTACTGTGGGATAAGCTGACATGCAAACTTACTGCTCGACAGCTCCTGTGTGGAATTACCTGCATGCATGTTCCTATCCTGGAGCATGCGAGTTAGACAGTTAGCCTGTTCCTTTTTTTATGGAGATGTAAGTAACCTGGGTTTATTATATCAAATTTGCCATGTGGGAAGGAGCATGCATAAGCATCTTTTCTTTGTTTGTTTTGAAATCTGGTGACTTGTTACTCCAGGGTAATTTGTTTGGTTGTCAGGCCCAAAGATGAGGAAGTTGCAGCTTTTTGGATGTTTTATTCATTGGTATTTGCCTATTTAGAGCAAACCACGCACTTAGTGTTAAGCAGTGCATGTGGATAATGACAGTCCCTATCTTTCCAGCTCCAGGAGAGCAGAGACTGTAGCAGGCTCTCAGCAGCACTGAAAGGTGCTGGGGTTTCTGCTGGTCCCAAACTTTTGGCACATCTACTGGAAGTTGCAGTATGCAGGTCACTCCTGCAGAACAATGATACTCTGTCCTGTAAGAAATACCCTTTTTGTGGACAGGAGGCCATGCAGCTGCAGTGGGTGTGTATGTCACCTTAATCCATAAATTCTTAGAACCAGGTAATGTGTTAAAGCAGAATAAAGGTGAAAAGAAGTTGCCAGTCCTCCTTCCTGAGTAGCTGCTGAGGTGTTTCTCTGCTGCCTCCTATGTGCCTGGAAACCAAGTGCTGATCACAGTGATGTCTGAATGCCACAAGGATTTCAGAATTGGCCTCCCCCATACCACCAGAGGTCTTAACTCAGTATTGCCAGCCCTGTGGTTCAGTATATGTAGACAGACCTTTAAAAACCAGAGAAGTTAAAATAAATGAGAAATACTTTTCCATCGTAGAACAGATATTACCTGCACATGTAGATGGATATCCTTTTTATTTGCTTCCTATTTTATGATCTTTTGCATTCCTATTTCAAGGCTGTTTCTGCAGCCATTAGTTTCAAGCAGACATTGTTTTTGAGTGCTGAGATTTGCATGTAATCTCAAAGTGACTAACTGAATAGCTTTCATTCTACTGACCAAAATTGGTTCTCTCTCTGGAAGGATTGGATTGTTCCTTGTTTATACTTTGAAACCCTCTTCTGTAGATGAAAATCTGATTTGCCTGGATGGTGTGGCTGAGATGCCTGATGAAGGTGAGGAGCTACCTTTGGCACGTGGGTTCTGATGGGTGGCTAAGTGCTTTTCCTCTTCCCCAGGCCATGGTGAACCCTAAATGCACCGTAATGCTGCTTCCTTCAGTGGAAGGAAGAGACCTGCTTCAAATGATTTATTCTGGCAAGGGACAGGCTGCATTGAGGTGACCTGAAATTGTGGGGAAAAGTTGTATTGCCACAAAGCCCTAACATGAAGGGTAGTGGAGTGATCCAGGTATATCCAGGAAGGCATGGCTTACAGCAGGATCCTCCTTCTGCTAAGGAAGTTGTTACTGTGTTGTCCTCTCTCTGCCTACTAGACCAGCAGTACTTTGACTGCTTTGTCCAGAGCTTAAACAGTTTTGGATTTCATGAACTTCCACTGAGATGAAGGGCCATTAAGTTGAAATTGCCCCACAAACAACATCCTGGGCTGTTATGAGGAATAAATTTTCACTTGGCATCCTGGGACAGGATTTGATATGAACATGTTGTTGCTGTTGTCTAGCTGTAATGAGTAATTATGTGGAAGACTGTACCTTTTAAAATATCTACCCATTTATGTCTACTTTGTGTGTGGCATCTTGCAGTCAGCTGGCTCTTTCACTGACTGTGATCTTTCAGTTGAGGTTATCGCAAATCTAAAATATGTACTATGTTAAGGAAACACTGATAACTTTAGTTCTTATCTATAGAAATCATAGCCAGAAAATACATCTCTTATTGCCTGCTTATATTTTTCTCGCTAGTTAACCTGAGATTGTTTCCTGTGGATTATTCTTCAACATTTAGTCCAAATGAGTTCTAAATATCTTTGAAGACAGGACTTTGAAAAATGTAAGCACTGGTCATTTCTGATTTTAGCAGGAATTTTCATGTCCAAAATCTGATGTCTGCATCTTTTTACTCTGCAAAAGACAAGTACTTCTATTGGGCTAATCTGGTGCAAACAAGATTGTTCATAAAAGCATTGGAACATGCGTTTTGTCTCTTCATTACTCTTCATTACCTTCTGATACTTGTAGCCTCAAGCCAAACACCTGGAAAGACAATCTGTCTTCGAAACCAGTTACTGAAGATGCTGTTAGATGTAATGCGTTCAGACAAACTTCATCTGTCCTCTGAGTAAGTAGAAACAATTTAGGAAGGCATGCCTAAGTGTCTGTGTCTTCTAGATTTCCTTTTTACCAGTGTTTGACCAGGACTAAACACGCTAATAATATTTGAATGTCAACAAAGTGATATGTAACAGCAGATTCGATTTGGAGTTACTTTCTTTCAGTGATTTATCTGAGATGGCAGTGATCTCCATTTTGAAAAAGGATTAATGTTTTCAGAAAAGTCCTCAAAGGAGGAAATTGGAGATATTGCTGTTAATTCTACATTGCAAGAGGAGAAGAAATAACAATTGTCTTGAAACTCAATTCAGTCTAATGTGGGATTACTTAAGTCCCTGTATATTAATCATAAGCATATAGTTATTGTATAGTTCTATGCTGTGTAATTGAAAGGCAGAGTTCATATTGCTGACTGCCTTAACTGTGCATTTCCACTTATTAAAATATATTGGACTTCTAAATTTAAACCAAAATTTTAAATTTCTTAGGTTGAAAGATCTAGTCTATAGTGTAGTTTGTCGGTTACTGATACATACTCTCAGAAGGAACTTAGTTCATGTCAGTGAGCTTTTGGCCTGACAGTAATATAAGGTTGAACTTAGTGGGAACAGACTGGCTTGAACAGTGTGCATGAATATATCAATCTCCATAATTCTGTGTTGTGGTAAAACTTTAACTGGGATTTTTCCACAGCAACCTGAGCTCCTAAATCACTTAGCAGTAATTCTAAATAAAATTGCCTGTCTTTTACCGTGTCTCCTTTCATATGCTTTCACTTCCCTGTTTGTCCCAGGGTGCAAGAAGAAACTTTCTTGGCGCTGGGGCCGGACTGGTTTCTGCTGTTCACACAGAGCTACCTGCACTCTACCACAGTTGTGCTAGGAATCAAGCTACTTCTGTGCTTCCTCCACAATCGTTCCCTGCTGAAAAAATTCAAGGAGGGGATAGTGGCTGGGCGCTGGCTGGAAAACAGCTCTGCAGGGTTGGATATTCTAATGGGTATGTATTGGTGTAATGTTCACAAAACACTCCCTTGCAGGGAAAGTGTTATGAAAATGACACTGACATCTTAAAAGTTCTTGATCCAATTCCTATCATCTCTCATAGGAGAATTCCTACTGATCTCAGTAGACCAAGAATCAGTATTGTTTTCTAGGGCAAGTTTGCCCTAGTACTTCAGCTTTTCTGTGCTGTAGTTGGCGTTTCAGATGGCAGTCACAGGGAGAAAGACCTTTTTGTCTTGCAGAAAATCAGGCTTGCCGATAAGTTTGTGAGGTGTTCAGATGTCAGCTTCTGCCTTGAACCTTCTGTTTCTTTAAGATTTGTTCAGCATCCTTTTTGCTAATTAGACCTGTGGGTATGGGAGAGGGAAGAGAAGGGAGGAGGAATTGAGGGAGAATCTCTTGTAAGTGATAACGGGAAAAATTGTTATCTGATAGTTTGAAGAGGAACCATGAGAACCATTGAGATTGCAGCCTAGCAGAGTATGCAGTAGCCTGGGACACAAAAATGGGGATCAGAATAGGTCAGTAATCCTCTGATACAGCACTCATTCATAGAGACATCTTCAGAACATTTTCCTTTTTCTTTTTTCTTTTTCTTTCCTCCTTCTTTAAAGACAATTTAAAACCTCAGACTCCAGTGCCTGATAACAGCTCCTTCTTGATTTTTGGATTTTCTGTGTTGCAAACATGTCTGACTGATCATGTCCACATCCCTGAGATCTACTTACTGGTGGCAGGGCTCTTTCTGGCAGCTCCACAGTGTGAACCACCTGAAACAGCCAAGGTAAGGCCTTGAAGAAAATAGTGGACAAGCAAGAAACTTCCATTGCTTTACTCCTTTGATAGGTTTCTCAGGCAAGTTAACTCTAATTGTTTGTTGTTTTTTGGGGGGGGAGGGGGGATAGTTAAAATTAGTCATTCATACTTTAAAGATGAAGTAAGTTAACTTTGTATTAAGGAAATTTGCATTCTGAACAAACTTGTTCACATAGGGATTAAATGTCATTTAACTAATGCACTTTAGAAGGTAGTTCAGATTAGCTTTCCTGTCTGTTCTTATGTAGTCAAGGCTCATTAAAATCTCAGAATTAGTGAATTTGGGTACTTTCCCCAGTGTCCTTAGAAGCCATAAGGCTCTTTTCCCCAGTAGTGCCAAAGATATCTCTCTAAAGAGGACAATCCATTAGTGCTGTCCTGGGGAAATGCAAGAAATAAGAGAGGGAAGAGCTGGTGGAGGTAAAGATGATACAACTGTATTTTTTCGCTGATGAGAGAGCAGGAGTTGTTCTTGATGTTTCATAAATAATTCAAGTCTCTTGAAATATATCTTCTCTTCTTTTAGAGAGATCTTGACTCTATGCTGCAGTGGATCTTGCAGCACCACCTTACAGAGAATGTCCTCAAAATCGGATTGTGTGCAGAGGCAGCTACTTTGCTGCTGGAAATGGTTAAGGTCACTGTGGACAAGGTAAGCATTTTGTAGCAGGGGAGTGCAGTGTGAGCTGCAAACTTTGCCTGAGAGTGTTGGATGTCTGCGGCAGTCTTTATGTGTAAGCGGAACCTTTCTCTCCCCTCACAAGGCTCTGCTGAGCAGAGCAGTGGGCAGGGAAGAAAAGCATCAGTGCAGCTATTGACATGGTTATGGTACATAGCAGGGGATGCGATGGGCTCATGTTCAAGAACTCTGAACACAGAGATGGATCTTGCCCACAGCGTGACCCACTTTGCCCATTCTTGGTGGTGAGGATATGTCACATTTGTGACTGAGCTTGTAGAGTTCTGGCTCAGCATATCCTAAGTCTGCAAGCTAGGAGTTAGCTGCCCTGGCTATTCTGTGGCCATGCCATGTTTGCTCAGCTGCTTAGGAATACCTGGAGAGGAGCAAAAATATGCTCATCTGAGTGAGAGAGGAATGATGCCTTGACTAAATGTACGTGTGTCTGTGTTCAGCCTATTGTAGATGCGGAAGCTTCCTGGGAAATTGCCTATCCACGGAATATTATCCAGTTTCTGGGCTTGATCTATCACAGTTATACTCAGGACCCTGTGTGGCGCTGTCCTGACTTCTTGAAAACTTTGGCTATGGTTGCCTTCCACTCTGGAGCACCCAAGG
This sequence comes from Apteryx rowi, assembly GCF_003343035.1. Classification (NCBI taxonomy): domain Eukaryota; kingdom Metazoa; phylum Chordata; class Aves; order Apterygiformes; family Apterygidae; genus Apteryx; species Apteryx rowi. The sequence goes on along the minus strand of NW_020448085.1, from coordinate 4,623,825 downwards.
TATGTACATGTGAGCCAGCACAGGCCCTTCAACTTGGTTATGTGTAGCTAGGAGGAAATATCATCTTACAGGAGAGTACAGGTTAAAATGCATTGCTGTCTGTCCTCATCTACAGGGAAGCTCTGAAGGTCTTTTGTCTCCTGATGGTCCATCCATTGCTGAAGGGAAGGGCTGTGTTGATCCTTCGTCTCTCCCGCTCCTACCACACCCTGCCAAGAAACAAGTGTGGGATTTCATGCGAGTCCTCCTGATGGACAGTCTGCTCAACATCCCAGCGAACAAACAAGGACATCCACTTGAGCTGCTTATTGAGGTCTCTCATATAGTAATCAGGCCTTGCTGCTCTACTTTGCACTGGGGGTGGAAGGACAAGAGACATCCTATTAGTGACCTAGTGAAAGAAGGGTTAACAATGGCTAAGGGGTATCTTCAGTCAGCATTTTCAGCAATTCTTGTTCTCTAAAATATTATTCTCAGTCTACCTGTGGGGGCTTATATGAGAATGAAGAAGGCCTAAAGGATAGGGCCAGATCACATCTCTTAGAGAGCATGCATGACTTCCTGGCAGATCTGGACAACACACTTAGTGGAATGAAATTCCTACCTTTTCTGCAAGGAAGAGACTCCTTTTCCCTCCTCTGCATTCATGTAAACTAAGACAATATGCTACCCCAAGACAACAACAATGGCATTTTTCGGGCAGCATTTAACATTGAAGTAAGGCCTGAAAAAAATTCCCTTTTCTCTAGTAATGTCTGCGTGTCTCTAGAGCAGCCCTTGAATTCTGTTGAGAACAAAAGATTTCACACAGAGCATTCCCATTCCTGTGTACTGATTTATGAGACAACAATTTCTTTTCAGTCCTCAAATACAAAAACCAAACAACTGTCTCCCTGCCCAACCCCCCTTTCCATTTTAGAACAGATTAATACAAACTGTAACAGATTAATCTGGATTATGGATTACTCAAAGCACTGGAAGGGTTCAGTCAGCACAATGTAAAGACAGGGAGAATGGAAAATTTAGGCTCCAGGTCCAAATTCTCAATAGTCCAGGTGTTCCAAATGAGAGTTTTGATCCAGACTCAGTTTAGTAAGACAGATTGCAACAAACGTAAGAAGCTTGACTGCAACTGCTATCTTATGAGTTAAATCATCTTGCAGAGTGGCAATTCCCTAAAGACTCACACATCTTGAAGAGTTGCAGTTCTCTAAAGGCATCATAGTAAATTCCCAAGGCTTAATCATGATAGAGTTTAAAACAGAGGATGACTCTTCTGACTGCCTGAATCCTGAGCCTGCTAAAAGGAGCTGAGATTCTCTGAGGGCAAGTTTTCTTGAGAACCACCTAGGAACCTAGATTCTGGCCCTGTGCAAAACTTCGCTTATTGTTCAGTGTGCAGAAGGGGACTGTGCTGGCTATCAGCTACAAAATATAGACATGCGTAGGATTTCCTGTGTGATAAACTTGGGTATGAGGTCCTACTGTCATCTGCTGCCCAGTAACTGTCCGCACATGCACTTTTACTGAACTCTTTATGGGAGGTGCCTTGTTGCTTTTCTGCAGAGGGGTACACCAAATCCCTGCATTTATGTGTGACTGTAGATTTGCTGCCACAGACAACTACTTAGCTTGCATTAGCTGTTTTATATATCCACACCAAAGGGTAAAGTCTGGCAGAGAGGTGAAGTTGTCCTTGTTCTTTCTGTGTTTTGCAGTTTCCTTCTGCACTTCCTAAACCAATGCCAAGGTTTTTAAGGGAAATGTTGGGCATTCTAAACTATCCAAAACTGTATTGGGTGTCTCCTGAAATCCTTACTCCCTTGACCAAGACTTTAACTGATTCTGAATCTTTAGCTGATAAAAAATTGTCAGAAGTCCAGTGAAATCAGAGAATAAAGGCTGAAAGTGACTTTCAGAGCTGGATTTCCTGGCTGTTTTCCTGCAGTGCTAATGTCTGTATGGTGACTATACAGGCTTCTCCAGAAGATGCCACCAGTGAGCAGAAGAGACATTTTCAGACAAAAGTCTTGCTATCTGCTATGGATGTCTTCCATGTTACAAGCCAAAGCGAGGGGAAAACAAGACCAAGAGGTGAGTGGTGAGAGCGGTGAGTTTGTTAGCTAGATGATGTTTGGCATGTAGCTGTAATTGATAGAAAGAGTAACACTCAGCTCAGCAGGCCAGACAGTCCATTCACTCCTGCTATAGTCCTAAACTAGTATTAGTTGCCTAAACTACTGTTGTGTTGCCATGTTTCCTGAGAGCCTCCTCCTTCTTCCACCTCCCTGTCCTTCTCCTATGGGGAACATTCTAAAGATTAAATAGGAGGTGATTAAGAGGAAAGAAACCTAGGTTTACCCTTGAGTGCTTCTGGAAACAACCCTGGTAACTTAGTTATTGCCTTTCTTGGTCATTAGTTGGACCAGTCCTTCATGATAGTATATAGTAGTGGGGTTGGTTCTGTTCTTACGATGGAGCTGGTGAACATATATCTGCTAGACTTACAGTATTCTTAGATACTTCCCACCTCTGCGACAGTATGACCTCAGACTGTCCCTTTCTCAACCCTTGAAACCTCAGATCCCACGTGGCCATGTTATTTTGCATCTCAGCTTGTTTTGGGGTTGTCACTCCTCTTGTCTTCTCTCCAGGGAGCAGTGATCCTCATGGCACTTCGGAATCAACTGCATCTGCGTCTATAGTGAATGTTGCTTATTTTGCTCAGAAACTGATTGAGAAGCTGAACAGCAGAATGTTTGCTGCTGACCCCAAGCAAATCCTTCTCTTCATCACCAAACAGATTGTGGTGGTAAGTCACATGAATGATTTTTTTCCACCTGTTATCAACATGTTTTAGTGTGTCCTGTTTCACAATGAGTTTGTGATACCAGAATTCTCAAGAAAAGGGCTACAGTTTGTTTCATGACTGTGGTTATCCTGTTTTCGTGCATGAGCACATAATGGCCTAAACTGACAATAAGAGCTAGATGGTGCAGCTTAAAGAAGGGATAATTAGTACTTTTCCATGTGCCACTGTCTGCTGGTGAGGTACATGTTACCAAATGGGGATAAATTAATCTCTTCCACAATACCAGGGATTTCAGAAGAACTACAGGAAGATTGAATTTGTACCCAGCAGGTAGTTTGGAGGAATTTTGCCAAAATAAGTTTGCAGCAGCTTAAATGAAGTGACTGGAGTGGATCCTTGAGGAGAATGTTCTTTGAGCAAGCCAAGTACTCTGCTGTTTTCACAGGTCTTAGAAGGCAGCTCTTCTCAAAAGGAGGTTTTCGTCAGTACCCTCTATAGCTGTCTAAACCGAGCGATCCTGTATTGCCTGTCCAGACCACAACAGTCACTGCCTGAACAGTTTAACATCCTGAACACTCTCAATGTCCTGCAGGAGCAGTGGGACATTATCTTTGCAACTTACAACTCAAGTAATAATTTCATCGTCTGCCTCATGCACTGCCTTTGCCAGCTAAATTCGGGCAGGTACAAAAGTTGGTCTCAGTATTACATTTGCTTATCTCTGGGTGCTGTTGTCTATGTCACTGGGTGCCAAGGGGGAGATTTCACATTCTTTTTCACGCAAGTTAGGCAGTCTCAGTTTTGGGAAATACTGGAAGGTGAGATTGAGCTGGATTCAGCCAGACTAAGGACTTCAGATGTACCATATCCTAAAAAGCCTTTGGCCCATTGGGCTTGGTGCTCTGGGGATTGAAAGCATCATTCTGCAGCTTCCTGCATGGGACAAACCTTCCTCCCTGATCTGCTGTCTGTTAAAATGGCTGAATGAAGCCACTTGGGGAAAGAGGGTTGTTTTCCTCTTACTTTTTTTTTTTTTTTTTTTTTAAATGAAGAATAGTGACAGAAATATTTTGATGTCATTTTTTTCATTTAATTTGGAGGGGAGGAAGGTCATTAATGTGTTCAGTATTCTGGGAGCAAGGAGTTGGTTTTCAGTAAGAATGGGGAAATGATGAACAGTTGTTCAGTCAGAAGGCTGTTTTCTGCTTGAAACACTAGTGAGCAGAAAACTTCCTACACCTCTGTTGCTCAGATGTGGGTTAGTATAAGCAGCTTAGTTATTTAAGAGTAGTAACTGCAGTTGAACAAACTTGAACTATCTTCAGGCGAGTTGGCCCACAAGTCCATTATTAAACTGAGAGCCTGAAAACCTTCTTCACAGGATGTGGGCTAGAATCACTCCTCAGGCACACAGGTGGCCATTCTCCGAGACAACTGCTGTGGGCTAACTTAGCAAGCTGGTGTTCTGCTCCAGCAGCCACTCTTGTGTGGGTATATTTAAAACATAAAAAACTGTGAATGGATTTTTTGACTTTTAGTGTTTCTGTTACTTGGACATGAGCTGCAAAATCATGGTCCTACTGACGTTGTTGGGAGTTTTGCTGTTGACTTGGATAGGGCTAGAACATCCATGATGTATCTTTGCTATTCTTATAGGTGATATGTCAGAGGAATGCTTGCTAATGTAAGCTGGGGAGTCATTTTGGACAGTTCTGTTTTGTCAAAAGAAGGAAATAATGGCCAGTGCTTTATTCACTATAACGATGCTTGCTGTTTCAGTGGGAACCTTCTGTGCTGCTTAGAGGTTGAGGAATACTTCCAGTGTGCTCTGTCTAAATTGAATCCGGTGCTACAATGTCACATTTGAAATAAGCCACACTTTCCTGAGGTCTTTTCTAGCTCCATGATTGTTCTTATTCCAGTCAGATAATAATTTCCAGACAAAAGTTATTGAGATGGGTAAAAATTGCTAGTTTGCAGCAACAGTATAAACATTAAAAAACAAAACCACAAGTGTTGGTGTTATCCAAAAGTTAAACACAGCAAATCCAGGAAATCAGAATTACTGTATTTTAAAGAAAACCCAAAGGTAAAAAAGGCAACTTTGCCTACCCAAGAGACTTCGCTCTCCCCTGTAGCGGTGGCTATTTACAATTAAAAGAACATCATATATTAAGAGTAGCTATAGTGGGTCAGAACAAAGATCCAGGTGACCCCGTCTCCAACATTTTCCATGTAATGGGGGACACCTCTAGTGAAGAGGTTCAGAGCAAAGCAGCAGCATGAAAGATGCTTAGGAGAGGCGGAAGACAGCTGGATGTATTCTGGCTGCATCAGCACAGACCTATGCTTCAGCTAATTAGAGAGAGCAGTGTGAAGGGGAGGTACAAGTTTATGAGGAATTGAAAGGGTAAGGCATATAGAACACAACCAGAGTGATCCATGGGATCATGAGGAATGCTCTTTGATTTTGAAACAGACTGGCAGTGATTTAGTTACCTGCTTCCTGTAGATCCTGCAGTATGGTGTGACTTCTGTAAGCATTGGAGCTTGGGCATATTGACCTGCTAAATAAATCAAGTGGGAGTGGATGTGTAGAAATACCTTTAGCTTTTTCATTGTCCTCATGTTGCTCTATTTCCTCATATGCCCTCCTTTTCTTTGTCACAGCTATCCAGAAGGTTTTGGAGTCGATGCAAAACCCAAACTCACTTCATATCACCAAATTTTCCTTGCTCCCAGTGAAGAGGAGAAGGGCAGCCTGCCTACTCCAGATGATGGTAATTTATGGCAGTTGGTATCTTTGGCTTACAGGGCAGGAAAGTGCCTGGCCTAAGCATCCATCAGAGCAGCTGTGCACGTGCTGCTTAACAGAGAGCGAGGAAAGTTGTGCTAAAAATGATTTGTCTTCATGCTGCATATTTTTATCCAAAATTCAGGCCCCATGTTCTCAGAAGAAAGCGATTTCAGTTTGGAGATCTCTTCCCCCCATGGTGGCCAGTGTCAGTGCCCAGCTACGTGTTACTTGCTGCTCAATTTCTTCTTTCCGAGACCCAATACAAAGCTTGAAGTCTGTGTTGTGCGCAGGAAGAAATATTTGGCTGTTCTAGGAGAAGACAGTGGGTTGGAGTGAAGAATTTTTGGTCTGGATTCAGTGTGTGGGCTGTCAGTTAAACCATACTGCATAGGGATGCTCAATTTTTGTATCTTGAGTTGGCACTAATGCAACCAAATTTGTCTGATTTACAGGGAGAGTCAACAAAACAGCTGAGCGCTTACTCATAGAACAACCCATTGCTATGCCAAACTGTTTGAGTTGGCTACCTTCCTCCCACTGTTTGTAATGACATTTGATAGTATAAAATAATGTCCCTTTTGTTCTTTAGCACTCTATGTAAGATATTAAACATCATCAAACTTCCGATGAGATGGTTTTTCAAGGCAGAACCGGGTAGAATCATTTGTCACTCCTACTCATTTTAATCAGGGAGTTGAAATACAGCAAAAGAAATGTCTTATTGCTTCCTGTATTAGACTAAACAGACTGGCTTAGAACCTGTGAAGCTAGCAGACAAAATGGAGTAACTCCGCCGATTCCAGCAATTATTCTAGACCAGTGCTGTTCCAAAAGAGACTTTCTGTTCCAAATGAGATGTTTTTGCTTTGTCTGCTGCTTGACTTCTTACACAAAAAAATGATTCTTCATTTGCCGTTTCCTTTGTTTTCTAGTTCATCAAGAGATTCTGAGAACAGTAGAAATCATCTGGAAGCAGCTCATTTCTCAGAGGCGGCAGGCTCTGGAGGACACTTACAAGATGGATCTCTCTGTAAAAGGAGGTGACAAAGAGAGGGAAATGAAGATAACTGAGATCACTCCTCTATGGGAAGAAATGATGACAAAAGCTTGGCAACACTTGATAGGTCTCTATTCTTTTATGGAGCACTTACTGTAGCGAACAAAGGCATTGCAGAATAATGGAAGGCTGTTGATTCCTTGGTTGTACTCTTACTCTGCCTGTCACTTCCTAGCTAAAACAGATTCTCATTCTCTATTCCAGTATTGTGATTAGGGGGATGTTTTCTGTGTCATGCCCCAGCCCTTCTTTAATCTTCTGGTGATGATCTAAAACTAGTGCTTTATTGCAAGGCAGAAAAATCTCTTCAGACGGTCATATCCCATAGGAGAAATTGACTAGAGGGAGGATATTTGGGTGAAGAAGGACACCGCAATGTGTGTAGCACTTCATGGGTCCAGGGCTGCTGTGGATGTCTTGACACTGGTCTATGGCAGACCTCAATGAGACTTTTACATAAAGACTTGAAAAGTACTTGTTGATTCAATGACTCTCTTATAAATAGAAGGACAGGCTAGCTGAAGTGTGGCTCTGTCGTTTTGTTGCATCTTGTGTAATATGCTTACAAACTCTGCACTTCCCCATGGGTTCACTTTCAAGTCTTACGTGCTCTTTTTTTTCTTCTTCTTTTTTTTTTCCCCCTTTTCTGTTCTTTCTTCTGGACCACAGCATCTGAAAAGAAAACTTTCCAGAATAAAGGCGGGCCAGGCCTGTCACAGAGCAAGCACAATTCATGGAGTGAAAGCCTCTCTTCAGCAATTAAGTTGATGCCTGGACGAACCACAAAAGAAATGGGCTGCAAAACTGAGGTAAAATACGCTTTTTGTCTTTTTAGGCTCTGTAACCTGCTCTGAGCTTTTGAAGGGGTTCTGAAGAGCTTGTCTGGACTTGAGTCTTCTGTGTATGTCTCCTGGCATGTTCTCTTGGAAATTACAGGCACTCATTGCTGTTAAGGTTCCTTTCCTAGACCTTAAGACCAGGAGAGACAATTATGAATGATTTTGTCTGACCTTCTGAATAGCAGGGGCCGGAAAACTTCACTCGGGGTTTGCCTAAAGGTGTGATTCAAGCCGGTGAGGTGAGAACATGTTATAGTGAAGATGTAGAGCCAGAGTTAAGCTCTGCTGGCCTCTCTGAGGCCAATTCAGGTGTCTTTCCACCAGCGTTGGGAACTTTCAGGAATGCTGGGCAGAGATACCTACGTGGCTCTGATTAGTCAGCTAGAGTTTTTTAGGTCGGTCTCAGCACCTTGCTGCTGGAGCTGACATGGGTGTGGAATAGTTTTAGACAAACAGATAGTCCATAGGTAGAGCAGTTGCGTAGCTCATCTGGAGCAAGACAACCTGATGCTTCCTAGAAACTCTTAGACTTCCTACGTGCATGTGTAGGTGTTTCTGCTGGAGAAACTGCATGCAGCAATATGTTGACCCTCTATTTAGAAATCCAGCTTCAAACAGAAATGTAAGCTCAAAAGCTGTACCTGTAATGTTACCACTGGAATTGCTGATAGTTTTTGTCTGGTCATCTAGATGATGTTTGTATTCCTCTTGCACCTCAAATTAGTGACTTAAATCCTGTTTCTCAACGTAATCTGTTAGTTGTATTATTTCTAAGGAGCTGAAGCCCCAGCATGGGAAGGTACCATAACTTTAACTAACTCTGGTTTGCTTAAAGTTTGGCATAAACTTCATCAGCTTTCTAAATGAGAGAATCAAGAAGTTAAGTTTAAAAAATCAAAAATAGAAATGGGGTGATGTACCTTTATGGTGGGCAGAGTGGAGAGTGCAACAGCCAGAGAGCAACAAACTGAAGGTTTGGAAGCTACTGAAAACCCACTTCATGAGCTATTTGTGGTAGCAACATTCATCTTATGATGTGAACAGTGAAATGTGAGTAGCTGTTAAACCAGATAGGTGTGCCCCATTTGTCTGGGCAGAAACCTGATGTTTGTTTTCAGTCTGTGGCTCTGATGACAGAAGTGTTGGTGCCACCATTAGGTCTAGAGATCCACATTCACTTTCCTCAGTTGCTGTAGTCTTTTATTTGGTTTTTGGGTAGGTTTCTGAGTCTCGTTGAACCCTATGCTGCTAGCTGTAAAAGGGGGGTGCTAGATCAACTGTGAGGGTACTCTAAGGATGCGTGGTTTTTTGTGTGATACGCTTAGATGTTACAGCAGTCAAAGCTATAATATTATTTGTAATGCTGTAGTAACAAGAAGCCACTGTCATGAACTGGAATGGCTTTGTGCTGTGCACTAGGCACATGCAGAACTAAGAAATGATACTTGACCTGAAGAACTTAGGTAGGCAGCCTTAACATATAATGTATTCATGCAGCCTTTTTGCATGAGGCCTGGTTATAGGACTTAAAAGGGAAAACATAAGCACCCTGTGCTTGTTTCTGCTTATGTGGCTGTACGTGGGTAACAGCAAGGAGTTGCTGGCTTTGCTGCTGCTTTTGGCTTATATCACTAGGTAAACCTTGTCCTTCAGATGCTGAATTGGGAGAAAGGATCTGGTATTCCCATACTACTGTCCTTTCCTTTTCTACTCCCTATGGAAGATTAAAGGTCCAAATTTTTGTTTATTCTCAAGAGGTAGGGAGACAAGTGTTTATATAAAAGCAATTTGTCTGGAGTATATGGAGCGTTCATGCTGCCACCATATATGTTCTTGGGCGTTCCTTGACAGAGACTATAAAGCTGGACTATCTTTTCCATGTTTGAGCTCCTCCTTGACTGAGAGGGCTTTTTTCTTGTTTTTGGTGGGCATTTGTCCAGAACACAAATAAAAAGCAACAGTTAGAAGTTACTTCTTAAAGTATGTTCAGGCTGGAGCAAGTGGCTCTAGGGTAGGGCTGCACTGCACTGACAGAATAATCAGAACTTCTGACCGTGCTTAAGCACTGAGCATTCTAGTGTTAAAGCACTGCTGAACATATCAAAGGCTTATTTCTGCTGTTTAAGAGACAATGTAAGTCTGTCACAACTTCAGTTTTGGGAGTCTTAACTTTCTAGCTCCAGCTGTGGCGGGTTGCAGCTTTATCCCCAGGGGTCACTGGTTCAGTTCCAGGTGTGTTGGTCAGGAAGGCTGTGATATCCAAGTAACATGTCTGATAGCACCTTACTGAGCAACAGTTCTTTTCTCAGCACACCACAGCATCTTTCTCATTCCTTCACTTTGCTGCTTACAGAGCAAGTTCTTCCCAGGTACATATGTAGAGTGTGATGTCATACTGCAAGAGCATCAACTATATGCCCTGGGGTCTGTTTAATTATTTTTTAAAATTAATTTTGATTATTACAGCTGATTACACCTCAGTGAGCAATGTAATTGATATTTGTAAATGTATCCCAAGGAACATTTTGTACAACATGCTTTTTGCTGTTGAAGGTTAAAGACTCCGTTATTGGTTTTTCCCTAAATATGCCCACATCATTAGTTCCTCCAGTGAAAAGGTTGCCATCTGGAAAAGGCAGCACGGAGACATTATTCAGGCACAAGTGCATGAAATTGGTGTTTCTGCATCTTCTGTCTCTCTCCTGCAAGGAAGCTGCTTGTAATTAAAGGAGCTGGGTTTGGCGGAAACATTACTCATTTGGTGTTATTCCTTATCATGTCAACGAGTGACAGCTCCACAGCTCTGATAAATTGTTCCTCTCAATGAGATGCAAAACTACAATTCCAAACGTTCTTCTCCACTCTCCCCCTTTCTCCTCTCCAGCCTGTCTTTGAAAGAGTTTGCTGCACTTTTCAGACAGATAAAATCTAAGGCAAAAGAAATGGATTCCTTCGCTCCTCCATAGCCCTCTTTCTTCATAAATTTCACAAGCAAGGTGCCAGGTGGGTTTCTCATTATTAAAGGAAGTTACAAGTTACATTAAAAGTCAGTGGGATTCATGCTTCTAACTCAGTTACAAGCTGCTGCAAATTTCGTTTACAGTCTTATTCTCACTGAAGCTCCTTGGACTTCAAGAATATCTCTGCCTTGAGCAGGATTTCGTTCTTGATGGGATGGCTGCTGTACCAATGTAGAAATGGCTTAACTAAGGGTTACAACTAAGGGCTGGTAAATGAAAATAGTCACTTATTGATTAGGACAGTGTCAAAATGTTTGTAATGGAAAGCATATAGGTAATACTAAGGGGTGGATGGAATTTGTTTCAGTGCCATATTATGGCCTCTTATCCTCATTTCAAATGTAGCTGTTGGGGGAGAAAGATGGAGGATGTATAAGAACTCACTCCTATTTATACTTGCATTTTTATTTCTTAATTTTGAGAATTGCTAAGTCTTTTCAACTACTTGAAAAATTAGAACAACATCATCTCTAAGTCTGGAAGTAAGTTAGTTGGGCTAACATGCTTTCACCTGGGATGTCAAAATTAAAAGCTATATTTTGTGTGTAGAATAGAAATGAAGCATTTTCCATGCTGAGAACAAACTGCAAGCATTAAAACTGCTTGGTGTTACTAAATCAAACTTAAATAAGGAGTTTCTTGCACCAACATTTCACATTTAAGGAATAGAATTTTAAAAAAAGAACAAAACTGTTGCCAAATGTTAGCTGTGTGTTTAAGCAAAAAAAAATGAAAGTGGCCTGATTTGCAGTGGGTGCTGAACACTTGTTACCCACTGCTTATTCCAGTGGAGAACATGAGCGCTCATCAGCTCTGCACACCAGAGTACTTTTGTGAGATGCCTAGGATTGGAAATGACGACTGTAATCTTTATATAGGGATCTTATTTTTGACCTGTCTTTAATGATAGTCAGTTTAGAAAGTGCTGTAATGTGATTTTTGTACATTTGCTGTCTCTCAAGCATCTTCTGTGTGCCTTAGGGAAAAATCTTCAGGTACTGCCTTCTACCTTCACTGCTGCTAGTTATGGACGTAGGTCCTACAGCAAAGGGCACCTGACTGAAACAGAGATAAAAGGAAAAAGTAGAAATATAAACTAGATAGAGAGAAAACCTTAAAGTTGTATGCTCAAATTATAATCCTTGCTTTTACTCAGAGTTAAGCACTGTTGTTCCTAATTGAGGAAAAACTCCTATTGAAGTTGAGAATGATGCAGGAATTCAGGCTGGATTTCAAAGCTTTGCCCACTAGAAAGAAGAAATGGGTTGGTTAGTGAGTTATTAGTTCCTTTCCTTTATTGAATGAAAAAAAGGAGCTGAAGCAGTAATAGCATTTGCTGGGAAAAAAAAGTCTGTTAACATCTATTAACTCTTTCCCTGTTGTCATTTACAAGGTAGCAAGAATGCTTTTGAGACCTGATCCTCAAACTGAAAAAAAACCAAAGTTCAAATGATTCACTTTAGCAAAGGATCTGACCCCACATTCCTGCTGTACTTTTGCTCAGGATCTCCAATACATCAGTAAAGCCAAACACCGTTCCTTGCTATTTGAGTGACAAATATTAGAATTGGAGAGCAAATGCAAATGTGTTTCCACCTTGTCTGCCTGAATCCCTTTGCTGTCCCATGGTCTGCTCTGGGCCTTGTCTAGAACACATGAACACTCTAGAAAGGAGAGCCTGGTCCCATTTCTAGGAGGAGAGGGGTAACCTGCTCTGGTAGTTGCTGTTTTGTACTCTCTTGGAAGTCAGACCGGTCATGCAGGAGCAAGAGGAGCATTGTACAAAGTTAGATGTTTCTTTAGGGCTTACAGATGACAGAGTTGGGTAAGTTTGCCAGTGGAAGTGTCTATAAGACTCTTGAATACAGTCCAAAAGGTTTCCAATCCATTGACTGTCCTGTTTCAGAACAAGCCTTTTGATCCTTCCCCTTCCCTTCCCCCTTCCTCCCCCCTCCCATTTTGCTCTTGGAATCTACAATATCTGTATTTAATTCTGAGGTTAGCAATAGCTGACTGGTTGTTTTTTTGTCTCCTTTAAAAACTACAAGAGCCAGAAGGGACTACTATAACAACCATATTTCAGTAAATTGTAAATCAGTCAACAGCTTCTACCATGCAGAGTGTCCTAAGGTTCTTCCTGAGGATGGGTGTCCGAGCAGGGTTACCAGCAGCCGGCTTTTAATTACTGTAAGACACTCTAACTCAGGGCTGTAGGTTGTTCCCTTTTCAGGAAATATGGAGCCTCCTGAGTTTTACAGCAGGCCTGATCATGTTCTCCTGTTTTGATTCATTAGTTGCATTCTTCTATGCCAGAGATGCATGTATGTTGAGAGAATGAAATGGAAAAGGTCTTTTTAATTCCAGTCTCCAGAATGATGAGGTTAACAGAAACCCCCTAACTTTTAATTGCATGAACAAACTTCACAGGAGCATTCTGTGCGGCAAAAGTACACTTGTGAAGATAGATAGATAGATAGATAGATATAGCCAACATCTGACCTCCTCTGTGATGGTTTTGTCACGCTGTCAGCTGCAGGAGAATTTCTCCTAGTTCAAGTGGTATGGGAGAATGCAGCCTTTGTACTTGTAAGGCTTTTGGAGCAGTTTAATGGATAGCTTGGTTTCTGCTTTGCAGGGTATCTTTGACTCTCAGCATATCCCTCTTAACATGTCACCCCAGAACTAATGGCAGAAAGCATTTAATGCTGTAGCTCTAGAAACTGGAAAATAGCAGGTGTGAAATGTGACGTGCCTGAGAAGATAAGTGATTCATTTTCCTTAGCTGGCTTTTCAGTAACAGCCCTCTTGTTCTTACTTTTGCAAGCAGCAGCCGGATTGTTAAACCCAAATCAAATCTGTAAAGGATGGGTGCATCAATGTGTCAGCAACAGCTGCCCTTGCCTCTGGACGGATAACTCTCTGAAGTCAGGAGCTCTCAGAAAAGACTTCTTGGCTGGGTCTTAAGTCACTAATGGAGACAGAACCCACTTCAGCTGCTTCTGAAAATTCTTCTTAATTTTGTGCAGTGTGATATTTTTATATTCTTAGTTTTAATGATGGCTAAGCAGTCCTGATGCACCTGCTGAAAAGAAACTGCAAGCTCATTAACTCATTTAGGAGAGCAAGTTGTTTTCCTCAGTGATGAGGTGAGGACAGAGTTTGATGGTATGACCATGGGCCACTTGAATTCTGCAGTTTTGTAACAACAGATATCCTTGATTAGGGTAACAGCAAATGCCTCTTGGGCAGGCTCCACTTGGAAGGTATCTATCAGAGTTCTACCTTTATAATTAGTTTCCCAAGAGAAAATATAAGACATCATCTCAAATCTCTTGGAATTAATGTTTCTTTTAAAGTCCAATACAGACTGAGACATGTTTCAAATGACATATTATTTCAAAGTGTTTAGGACTTTCCTTATTTTTAGATTTAAAGGAAATTTACTTTTTAAAATCTTACAATTGTTTTATTCACCAGGTTTTTCTCTTAGACTAGAAGCTAAAAGCGTTGTTGCTACAGAAAAATCACTTGTGCTTGTTACATCAAGGACTATAGATGATACTTTTCATAACCAGAGAAAAATTAAAAAATTGTTTCACATGTAACACTCGTTGGTAAGATATTTATGTATTTATATTTATATATTTATGTACACACACATATGTGCACATGTATATATGTGTATGTATGTATATACGCATGCATGTATGTATACACAAACACACATATATGTATATGTGTCTGTGTGTATATATGTGTGTGTGTGTATATATATATTTATATACGCACACTGCTCATTAACAGCTCTATTAGTTCAACTGTGGGGATGATCTGTTATATTTTGAGAAGTATTTGGGCCTAAAATTTCCATTGAATTCAGTGGGAGTTGGGTTCCTGAGTAAGGGTACAGGCTTAAATTCCTTCTGTGCTGGGAGTGTAAATCTGCAAATGAAAACTAACAGGAGACTTTTAATGTGCTTTGTACAGTGCTAGGACTTACTTACCTAGTGCCTATAGTAACTGCATCACAGATACAGAATCAGCTTGACTCCCGTCTAAGAAAGGATTCAAACTCCTGCAAGCCCAAGAGAGAGCACTGGGGCTTCGTTCACTCCTACCTGTCAGTCTTACTTCACATGTTTTGCAACCGTTTTTACTGGGTTTGGGTTAGGGGTGGGATAAGAGGGAGAAATGTCTCATTCAAAACTAGTATGCCTAGATCATATTCCCAGAGTCTTGGGTCAGATATCTGTGTGCAAAAGTGTGTGTTTTAGAGGGTGTTTAGTTTTGAACAAAGTTTTGCAAGAAGTGTGTAATGTTGAACTGGAAGGATGATAGTATATTTTCAGACCCCTGTCAGGGCACAGAAGTCCCAGGACACTGAATCAATTAGCTCAAAATGCTGAATTAGTGGGCTTTTTGACTTCTCCTGTAAGAAAGAAGCTTTATCTCTACTTGACTGACATGAATTTACAGAGACTTACCCATAGTTACCCAAGACGTCAGTGGCAAAGCTAGCAGCTGAATACAGTGCTCAATAATGGGCGAGTACTTTCAACTACCAGCTACTTCTTTCCTGCATCGTTATAGCACCTTTCAATAATTGACTCTGAAGGCTATGCTGACCAACCTGTTTTGTTTTTGTTTTGTTTTTTTCAAACTATACTAGACCCGCTGCATCAGATGCAGAGAATACTTGTTTAACGTGGGGAGGTATGTGGGGTTGTGGGGTAATGAAAAGGAGAGAGGGGTTGAACAAAAATAATTTGCTCATTTATACAGAACACTTGGGATGCAGAAGGGACAAGCTGAACATAGAATTTCACTGTGGGTGAGATGAAGAAGATGAGAATATTTGAAACAATCACAATTATTATTTAAACAAATATTTTTCTTACCTATCACTCAGTCTTTTATCAGCTTTTCAAGTTAACTGAGTTAAAACAAGCAAATATATAATGATATTTCTTTGAGAAGTGCATCATTTGTGTAACATCTTTATCTTCATAATAGAAGGATAATTAACATCACTAATTATCTAATTAAGTTCATTAAGCATCTACCAACAGTGCACCGTGAAGTTGACATTATGTTCTACTGTCAACAAATGCTTTGATTTCTTAGGAAGTAATTAAAATGTAAATTATCATGCCATTAAATGCACAGGGGAAGTTTGGAATCAAATATTCATTTCAAAACTGCTCATAGCGCACATTTTTTTTTTTTTACTTGAATGAAAGCAGGCACTTTGCTATTAATGATGTATATTAAACAATTTCCATTATAATATTATTGTCTTGTTTAATAACTGACTCAAAGCTAAATTAGTGTGCTGCAGGAAGCTGGAAAAAGTTTCTTTAACTTTGAACAAAGAAATGTTTATGTCCTCTTAACCAGATATTTGAGACGTTCATTTATCATTTTCAGATTGTTTACAAGATTGTAAGGAAATAATTCAACACCTCTGCATTTTATGTAGTTCTTAATTGCTTACCTAGTCTATTGACCTATCTAATTTATAGAGTACAAATCATTAAACTTTCTGAAATGCATGGGAATAATTAATGCATTGATTCAAGATAACTGTTTTACAGAGAAGTTGAAATAGAAAAGTTGTTTAACGATGAATACAAATTGTTTGTCTGAACCAGATTCACAGGCCAGCCACCCCACAGTCTGCCCCCTACAAAATCCAAAACCAGTTGCTGCAGAAAGGGGTGTGTGACAGCGCAATGCAGAGAAGAAAATCTGTCTTAGCAAAGTTGTTCCCTCTTGAATTATATCAGTTGCAGATCATCTTGAGACCTGAAGCACAAGGTGTAATATCCGTTCCAAAACTTTTTGTGGATAAATGTATTCAGATAATTTTTCAATATTTTTAGATTCAGTGACATCCTGTGGCAGTGAAGTCCCTCCATTTAATTCCACATTGTGTGAAAAGATGTTTTCTTTTGTGTTTCCTGTATCTTTTTTGGTTTTTGTATTTTTGCCTTTTAAGGTAGAGATTGTCTGGTTCAGTTTTAAGCTCACATACAGGATTTCAGCCAGTGGAGTTTAATGTTTAAAGCTGTTGGCATTGAAATCTCATCTTTCAAGAGCTGTTGGTTGCAGAGTTTTATGTTCACATAGCAGAGATCATGCCAAATGAGTTGAATGGTGTTTATGTGGATGAAAGCAGAGCTTTATTTGGATCAGGAGAAACCCTAGAAGCAATTGCTAGCAACTGAAGCAGAATTACTTTTCTTTCTGCTACATATATAGAAAGAAAAATCATTTTCCTATTTTTTGGTTCAGGTATGTCCATTTTCAGCAGGAATTTTGACGTAATGTTTCCTTTACAATAAGAAGAAAATTATTTGAATTAAACTGTTTTATGTATGGATTGTTTGATTCAAAAACCTTAAAAGGCATTTCAAGTTGAATCAAATTTTCATTTTGTTTTCAAACTTTGAGCCAAATAAACATTTTCATTTTCCATTTCCCACATGAAAATCATTATTCATTATTTTTAATAATTAGGTTGTTCTATTTTTTTCAAAGAAAAAGGATGCAAATTTTTTCATTCACAGTATTTTTAATAGAAATTTTTTAAAGGAGAAGAGTTATGACCAACTTTACTTATGAATAGGTTATGAGTTTATATATGGTGTCTTTTTTTCATGCAGGGAGCAGTATGGAATGCATATGGGAATCCAGATGCCAGCTGGAAAATTGACTGTGAAATTCTGTGAGAGCGCAGGGACCTGAAAATAGCTAGAACTGTGAACAGGATGGCAATATATCCAAGTAAAGAACAGGAAATCAGGAGGGGTCCTAGAAATCTCTGCCAGATGAAACTAAAGATTTCTCTTAGATGAGGGCATGTGCCAAAGTCTTGTGAATTACTCATTCATTATTGTTCTCGTCTTTGCTAGCCAAATTGAAGATAACTTGGTTGTGCCTATCTGCTCTATTCATACTGTCTGTTGCAGAATAGCCATATTCTTAATCTGTACACACAGGATTGCTTTATGGGCATTAAAAAGCTCCAAAAGTAATGATATCACCTTTAAATGTAAGCCATTTTAGGGAAATCGTGATAATTTTGGGAGGCAAGGGGAGAGAAATTTCTTTGTATCTTGGACTCCAAGCTCTAAGGATACTAATGTTTACAGAATTCTTTCTTCAGCCAAACGAATTAGAATTGTACATTCTCCTTAAATAAAAGCCATAATTAAAATACAATCAGAAAACTCCAGTGAGGCTTTAAGATAAACGCATTGAGACACTATATAATAAAGCCCCACGTTACATACAGCTGTAGAAGGACTTCATAGAAGATCATCTTTTTCAGTAGAAACAGGGAAGTGGTGAGTAAGAACAAGTGTAGGAAAGGAGACCCCATTGGTAGTCTTGGTAGTGCCAAAGTCCGACCTTCACCCTTCACTAGAGGTAAGAGCTAATACCTCTGCTGTTAAAGGGGGGAAAGTGAGGCCTCACGAGGTTGAGTGTTTTATCCCCAAGTCACAAAAGAAGTCATTCTCAGAGACAAGAATGAAGAAGAAAGGTGTCTCACCTCCCAGTGTGGTTTTTTTGCTATTAGGAGATGACTGACTTGTTCTCGCAGGAATTCATCTCTAGTAATATTAGCTTCTGTAGGAGTGTGCATGTGTATGTATACATATATAGTTGCTATAGAAGTAGAATTGCTTCTGTGCTGTCTGAGTTTAGCTGATAAATACAGTGTGGAAGTCTCATCATGTGTACATCATACTTTGGGTTTATCTTCTTGAAAGCCACCCCTGTGTGCGGGTGCATTTATGGTGCACTGAAATATGGAGCTTTTTCTCATTAAGTTTGCTATTCCCCAGCCAACTGGCAATGCCAGGAATCCATCCATGATCCTTAGGAGCAGTTGGCACTGTGCATTAGCCTCCTAGCGGGTTGAGGCACGAAGCTTACATGCAACACTTAACTGCTGGAACTACAGTCTGTTGAAAAGCTAAATGAATTTTGGCAAAGTAACAATAAAATCCACATGGTGATGACAATGTTGTGATTCATAAGAGCCTGCAAACAACCCTCAGTGTGGAGAGTGTGTGCTAAGGACTAGGGCAAAGTGCTCTTTGATCTGCTAAGAAAAACATTATCTGTCTTAGCTTAATGTTTATTACTTGGTGACTAATGAAACAATTTTTCCTCTTATGAATTGAACTTACAGGCTTCCCAGTGCATAGTCAATTACTTGAAAAGCAGTTTGGTCACAAAATGGGTGGCTTATCATTTGCACGGGGTAGCAGAATACCTGGCCTCTGATTCACCATCCCTGTTAGATTTAGTACCAGTGGTTGTTGCTGGAGGTGGTAACCACTTTGTCCCTTGCAGCTGAATACAACAGGGTTGGTGAGTGGGGAGACCTCAGTCAGCTCTATTAATGTAGTATAACACTCAGATTCTTCTCTATAAAACAGCCATGCCAGCTGTAACCCTATCCTGTGCTTGTGAGGCTGATTAAAAAGAAGGGGTTGATCTATTCTCCATGATTTGGCAGGAAAGGACAAGAAATATTGGGTTGAGGGAGAGGGGGGAAGGGGGCGAAAAACTCTGGTTAAATGTTTGGAAAAAGAGTGAGTATAACAACTCAAGTGGATATGACAAGATAGTTTCCGCACCTCAAAAGAGTTCAGGCTCGAAACATACTGCTGCCAGTCTAGCTCTGTAACTATTTAAGTCATAGTGGTTCAGGAATTTTCCATTAAAAATATTTTTGGTTTTAGTTGGTGACCATAGAAATCAGTCTCTTTTGTGAGAAAATGTCTCCTGCCTGTCTTAGTTACACTGCAGGTGACAGGAGATTTTGCTCTGGCTGGAGAATGCAGTCCAGAGGACAGAGCTGTGATATGGGGCTGCCATGAAGGGCAATGCGCCACCACAGGCAGATGCCATTTAATGTTGAACTACTGGGAAACTGGGTAAAACTGAACAATTCACCCTTTGTAAAATGACATTTTCTCAGAGTATTATTTCATTAAAAATGCAGCCTTTCTGTTTGATTCCAGATGGGGAGAATGGTGTAAATATCAAACTTACGTTAATATCTCATACGATTTTTCTAATTCTAATGAATCTATTTTTCTGTTAACAAATTTTGCACTTATCTCCTGCAGAGGTTTTAAGCACGTTTAGCTGCCATTGTTAAAATGTCTGAGTATTGCATGATATTTGTGTGTTTGTATCTTAAATGCTGGAATAAAAGGCAAATCTGACCCCTCAGTAATAGACTCTGTATGTAAAAGCTGCAAAAGAAACGATGACTGATACTAAAAAGAATGCAGTTTCATTAATACTTAGACTCTGCTGCAGAAGCAAAGTCTGACAATACCACTGAAAAGACATTTTACATGTAAATCTCCTTTACTTTAGATATCAGACCCACAAATAATATGTTGGGGTAGTTTCACCCCCAGTCTCTTGTTCTTTCATAAATATGACTGTAAATGGCCTCATTAGTCAAGCCTAGTTATAACTATGATGTTGGCATCTTTGTGGTTTTTATAAACAGGAACTAGGTTTGGTATTTATTTTCTGTGAACATATAGGAAATCACTAAAAAGTGTTGCATTGCTTAAATGTAAGTATATGCCTAAATGTGTCCTGAAACACAATGTGATTTCTTGAATCGGGTCTATCAACTCTGATTCTGCCATGCACAGCCTCTTTGCCCCTGTAACGTGTATGCTATTTACATGTACTTCTGTGTCCCTAAGAGAACCTTAGCTGCTGTTCTGTTTTTCTGCTATGTCCATGGAGTCCTTTCTAAAAACCTAGTGATTGTGTGAATAGCTGTAATCAGGTAAAAAAAAACCCTTCCATACAGAATTGTGACAGCCAGGTTGGGAGGAATAAGGGAGGGACACTCTTCTAGCAATATGAGATCTAGTATCTGTCAAATCAACTATATTAGAATACAGTCTGGCACAAGGAACATAAGAGCAGTCAGACTAGAAGGGATTCCCATATTGGTTCTTAAAGTTGTCCCCCTGCTACTGTATACCATTACCATGTGCATCCTCTTCATCCGCTTACTGAGTTGTTTCAAATCAGTTCAGGTTGGTTTTGCCCCATCCCCAGCCTCCTTCCACCTATCTGTGGTGGCAGGATGTTCTAGAAACTCACTTGTCTTAATTTTCCTGTCTGTAAGCTAGGGATAAAGACACTGACCTCCTTCAAAAGGACCTATGAGATGTGCTGATGAAAAGTACTGTACAAGAATAGATATTTTTGTTACAGCTGCAGTGCTGTGTGAATGCTCTTACCATGTATAGGTGTATGTATACATGTCTAAATATTTATAGTACTTATTTAACTCAGAAGAACTATAGTAGTAGATTAATATCACTAGTTCTAGTCCTCATCAACAGATGACTTACACACATGCTTCAAAATATGCCTGTGGGTATTCTCACTCTCACCTGTGGGACTATGCACTTTCTTGGATTGAGCTGGTACGCTTGGCGCTTTGAGGGATCTGGGTACTTGGGAAGTCCTTCTTTTGGCTCTTCCAAGTCCAAAAATATTTTATACTCAAGTTTATTTATTAAGAACTTTGGTATGTGTGTGTGTAGGGGGGGTAGTGTTCCAAAATACAACACATAGGCTATAATTCCCCAAAGAAAGTCTCAAAGCGTGGCACTCCAACAGCATAATGTTTCTTTAGGAAAGATCTGTGGCATATATGGCGTCTGTGTCATGCAATGTGAGTTTATTATGGCAAGCCTGAATATTTACGGACTATGGGAGTGTTAAGTGATATATTTAAAAAAATAAAAATAAATAAATAAAACATTCCAGAGCTCAACAGAGAATTGCTAACTTAAGTCACTCCTCTTAACTTCGTTTTCTTTTTAATCATCTCTTATTACAAGCAGCCCTTCAATTGCTTTATTTGAAAGAAATTATAGAAAATCCAGTCTTTGGATTTTTTTGGCATATCTGTTTGCCAGCATTTTTCTCCTTGCTTGTTTTACCTTTCTCCAGTTCTAATCACTTTATTTGTGTAAGGTCTCCATGCAGCAACAGGGGAAAGGTTTTTGATTCTTTCTTTCTTTCTTTTTTCTTCTTTTTTTAATAGGGAAATAGCTTGTAAATTCCATCACGTTTTCAAGCTATAAATATTGTCTGGGGAATCTGAGGCAGCAAAATGACCTGGTTCTACTTACAACATAAGTGCCTAGGCTGTGAAATAAAGACTTAAAGCATGGTGCCATACTCCGATTTTGAGGCCAAGATGGATCAATATGGCATCTTAATTTGATCTTCCTTAAAACACAGGTTGTATTTCTTGCGTTGACATCTACTTTTTGGTAGATGACACCCAAACCTTGTATTATGCCATACAGTATTAACAATTGTCAAAGCCAGTGTATCCCTCCTTGTTCAAGATAGATATTACAGGGTGGCACTGTTGTATTTAACCTATTGCATGAAGTGTTGCCATTTTAAAGGATAACCATCTACAGTGTGTGATTTCAGGTTTTTTATTTTTGAAATAGAAACTGTTTATTTGTAAGGAGGTCACAGCAAACTTTGCACTAATTGTTCATTAAACATTACTGTACAGTGAAGTTATTCTCACTGAACATTTATTCTCTATTGAATACCTTTTTTCTGGTTATGTTTTGTTCTGTTAATGATCTCCAATTTTATTAACTCTTCATTTCGTTTTACAACCAGGTGTTTTTTTTTTGTAGGGATGATCATCTTAGAAATGTTCATCTGGTTGAAGATGGCTAGCTATAGCTCATTTGGAAGCCTAAATGGTCAGTCTTCAGTTAACCAGAAGTGACTAGCAGAATTTTTCCCTCTTAGGACCCTCCGTGTGTTTCCAAGTCTTGGAGCCAGGTCAGGGAAGTTGATGAGAATCTTTGTGTGGGCTTTGACCTTAGGGGTCTGATCAGTGACCACGACTGAAATACAAACTGTGAGCAGCTTTGGAACAGCTGCCAGTAGAGCACTGACCTGGCCTGAACAGCCTGTGGGTATCTGTAATGGTTGCTAATACACAGATGAATCTGTTATCTGTTCTGAATGGCTTTTACCCTTTGTCCACATAAAGCTGGACTCTCAGCTCTCTCCTTCTGCTGAGCCTGGCTCAACAGCACAGAGATGCTATTGCTTTCTAGGTCAGTCTTTATGGGAGTTTTATATGAATTATGGAATAGTTTTGTGAGGCCGCAACTGTGATTACAGGTTTAATGATGCTTTAAACAAACAAAAATGTAATGACTTTCATCAGTGTAAAACAGGAGCTTCCTGCAGGGAAACACCAATAAATGTGACTTCACGGCAGGGGTACAGACCTGGCTGGCAGCCAGCAGTAATCGGCACACCACGTAGACCTTGTGTGTTAACTTAATTATAGCACAGCGCAAGCAGCAGCTAGACAGTTTGCTGTGAGGAATCACTGCCTGCATGGCACAAAGTCCATGCATTTAAAAGTTACCCATCTGATCCATGGCTTTAGGTAGTGAGAGGCTGGGACTTTCATAGCCAGCTCAGCTCAGTGCTGTGGCTCACAGCAGTCTCATTTACTGACCTTTGTCAGAGCCCCTTCAGGGAGACTGGTGAGCAAAAGAGCCTTTGAATAGCAGTGGGGATACTTTGTAACCTCTCCTATATAACCTCTGAACAGTTTATGCTTTCCTTGCCACTACTGATCCTCAGAAATTTGTCAAAGGAACAGATACTTCTGGTGCTCTTTGCAATGCAGATGGTGATCAGCCACCATGACTCCTTTTCTTTCCATCTTATAGCTTTGGTGTACTTTCTGCAAATTCCTGGAAAGGGGCAGCAATCTCTTATTGACTTCAAAATCATTTTCAAGTAAGGCTGCATCTTCCCTGCACATGTTTGACTGGCATGTGGAATGGATATTTGTGGTTATGTGAGTATTAGTGTGACTACTGGGATTCTCTGTATTTCAGTAGTGATTAGGAGCATCATCTTAAGTCAGGACACCATGTGCTGTACATTCAGGAGAAAAAAATAGTTGCTCTTCCAGAGAGCTTTTAGTTTGGAAGATATTAAAGCAAATATGTCCAGAAGGTGAAAAATGACATCTAGTAGTTGTAATAGGATAGCTAGAACCTTTCTCCAGGAAAGATCCTGTCAAGCAGGAGAATTTTTACCTGTGACTGTGTTAGTACGAAGGCCTTAGTACTGAACTCCCCTCAAGGAGCTGCTTTGTCAGCAGTCACATGAAGAGATATGGAGCAGGGGAGGATATGGAAAGAGCAGTTATCCTTATACTTCCATAGAAATGTGTGAGATACAACACTGTAGAACAGTCCTGCAAGTGTCAGCCCATTAAAGCTGAATCCTGAGGTGATTCTTCAGTAGTCTTTATGCTTTAAACAAGCCATTAGCTTACTTAGCAGTTGCTCAGTGCTTCAGCTGTACACACAGACTTTCAGTACCCTTTATGTCTCTAGTCAGGCCAAAAATATCACGAGAACAAATGCTTTACTTCAAGTCTCTTTGGGACCCAGAAGTTCATAGACGGCTAGGAGAAAGGGGGAACCAACCCAGCCTTTTCAAAGCTGGAAGCTTGTCTTTGATTAAAGTTTAACAGATGATTTGAGGAATTAGTATGATAATGAATATTCTAGGTGTGATTTTGTTCTTACTTGCTTGGTGCTGGTTTGACACCTGAGTATTCCATTGAGTTTAATGATATTTCTGCAAATCTTTTTTGATTGAGGGAGGCTCAGATAGGAATTGCTGGATGAAATTCTCTGGTTTGTGTTATGTGAAGGTCTTGGCTATGTGAAACTTGTCACCCTAAATCTGTAAAAATGTGGGTTTCACGGAATAGTTAAGAGGAGAATCAAACTGTTTTATTTCCCTAGCCCCTGAATTTAAGGATCCCACCACACTGGCTATTCATTTATGATCTTAGCCTGTGTAGCTCTGTGAGGTTAGTGTTATAGTCTCTGTTTTATGGTTGGAGAAGTAGAAGTTCTGAGCAATTGCACATCTTGCTGAAGATCGTATAACAGGCTGTTGGCAGAATGGGGAGTGCAACTCATAATCTCTTGACAGCAGTTCATCAGCATCTTGGACTTGCCCAGAGACCCTTTTCCCGAGAAGTTCATTCAAGTAAAATAGCAAAGGAAATGTATGACTGTTATGTGGGTTCACTGTTCTGTGAGCCTAATGCATTCTGGAAGGAAAGGTGGCCAGAAAGTCCTGCCAGACGGCTTTGGGAGACATTTTTGCATTTCCAGAAGTATCCAAGTAGCACTGGGTTTTAGGCCATGTCTGTACTGTGTAGTGGAGCAGAAACAGTTAGTCTGTGTGTCTCCTTGCACTGGCACAGCTCTACAAGCTTCCACAAGCTAGCTCAGAGATCTCCGCATCACATTCCCATTAAGCAGTGTATTTATACTCTTGTTGCCAATGGACTTAGGCTCCCAAATCTGAAAGATGTTTTTGGAAACTGTTGATTTCCTGCCTGCAAAATGAGAACTCTGACCATTCTTTTGTCTGTACTTTCTGTTAACACAGCAAGGAACAGGAATATAGTTACAAACTCTGGATCCTGACCTCATTTTGGAGTCTTTACAACAGATAATTGTCTTCTATGCTATCTGCAGTACTAACTAATTCACTTCCAAAAGAAGGAGCCTTACAATCTTATTTACTGTTCTGTTTCTCTTTCTGAACAATTCTACTGATGACTTTTGGTTAAGGTTGCAAATGTATTTATCTCACTGGTATAAGTTTGCAAATTGCTCTCAGGTGTTCTCTTTGGAGTCCACATGATTGCCTTACCACTGTGCTGTCCAGAGCTTGACAGCTCACAGGCACAGACCATATTCCCTAATTATTCTTGCAAAAGGATAAGAGCAACTAATGCTTGCCTCTGCCCCTCACAGAGCTTGCACCTGCAGTATCTGGTATTTGTATGTGTTCTGATGTTTCTTCTAGGGATTTGTGTCGTGTATGGAAAGGTACCGAAGAAGTGCGCAGGAGCTGTATGCTTCTTTGTACAAGAATCACGTACAGGTAAAGAACAGGAATATCATGTGACATGTCTGTTTGGAAAAGCGTCCTTTTCACATCTTTTGGACTACCTCGAGAGATCAGACATTTCAGAAGTGAGATGAATAAAATGCCTGTAACGGGCATAGTGGGAATTCTTGGCCCAAGAAAGATAAAAACTAATAAGTCAGTACTCATTGCTGGCCTCACCACTGAAATGTGATGTGCTTTGTGAGCATCACAAAGGACTCAAGCTCATAGCCAGTAAAATCTCACAGGTACATTTCTGTTTCAAGATTGGCCATCAGGGACCAACAAGTTTTTCATTCTTTGAAATACTCACTCCTCTTCCCTTTAAATTGACACTTTACAGGGGAGAGAGAGGGGTCTTTAGACTGTGCTTTTGGTGAACATGTTTGTTGCCATTTGGCACAAACAGCTTCCAGGTAAACCTGAAGTGGGTAAATCCGAATATTGATCCTTGATGCTGTTCTCCTGGCTCACTGCTTTTGAGTTGGAAATCTAATGAAAAAGCCATTTTCAAGGAGGGTTGAGATTACTACATGCTCATGGTTGTCGCTGTATCTTAGTCTGACTTACAGCATCTTCCAGTGGTCAGTGGAACCTGTGTTTCCTGGGTCAGCAGTGCTCCCTCTGGTGCAGTTGCATCTGGCAGGTTGGGTAGATCCCTTTGGATCACTGTGGTGGTGCCATCGCTGGACACGGTAGCAGGAAAGTGTGCAGGAATGACACAAAGTGGTTCTGTCCCACAGATGCTGCAGTGTGGTTACAGCAAAGCAGCCAAGGACTGGATGATACTTGAGGAACAGCTTTTCTACAGAAGAGGCCCATGGAGGGATGCATCACGGTCCTTAGAGCCACGATGGATTCTTGACTGGTATGAAGGGCCTGCGCGAATGAGGAGGAGGATTCAGCATGCAAGCACCCGAGCAGCAATGAGACTAATAAGAAGTGAGGTAGGAAGCACTTGCTGGGGGTGCACAAATCTGCAGCTCTTGCCGATGACTTCAGAACCCCCTCTTTCCTCTGATTCTCATCATCTGACCCTCAATATGTTGTGCCATGTGTGGGAAACCACTGAACCCATCTGCTTTCAAGGGAGTAAGAGGATCTGCAATGTGTTTAGCAGCCACAGAATGATTTTACCTCTTTTGTGATATAAGATCTCCCTAGATAGGTGAGAGTATAATGCAGCTGTGCTATCCTGCTTGTAATATTTCACAGGTACAGCACTTCCCAATGTACCGAGCAGAGTCCAGTTAGAAGACTGCACTGTCCTGTTCATCTTAAGCATATTAGTGCTGCTAGAACTGGTAATGATCAAAGAAGGGGAATTTGAGTGGTTTGATCTAGGCATTGAACTGTTTATGCAGGGTTTTTACTACTGCTTGTCTCTGTAGTATCTGAATGCCAAATCCTATCAGCCAGAAGCTGAATGACTTAGTGTACTTTTCTCAAGAGGTTCCAATCTCAAGGACATTTTCAGTTCTTACATGAAGCCTGGATTATGCCAGTTTTCTGTAGACAGGGTTATGTGATTTTTATCCTGGAACTGACTTCATTCAGGGTCCTCTTTGAGAAAGATAGTCACTTCCCTTTTGCTTAATTGTTGACATTTATTCCTACATTTAATTATTCCTTTGGGTCCTTTCAAATGTATTTATTTGACTCTCCAAGGCATTTATTTGCAACATAGTTCTAAATCTGTGCTGTGGTCTGTAGCAAGGTTCTGTGTTATGTTTACCTGTCTACATATTCCACCTTGGTCATACCTGTTCTCTTTTCAGGTTCTTCTAGCAAACAGAAATGAATCAACCCTTGCTGCTGAAGAAAATCCAGGTAAAAACTTAAGGTTAAATTACATGATAGAAGAGGGTGGACACAAAGAGCCAAAGAAAGAGTTGGAATTAGCAGGTGGAGCTCTGGGTCAGAATTTAGGCTAGGGAGAAAAACTTACTATCAGCATTCTGGTTTAAAAGATCACTTGAAGATTTTTGGACAAGACCAGTGTTATTGTTATAGGTGACACATCAACTGACTTCAGAATTTGTTGCTCTCATGTTGCCGCTGGCAAGGTCTGGAAGCAAAAAAGCTAGCTTGAAATGATACACTGGACATCTAGAAAGTTCCCAAACTGCTAAACTGCAGGAGGAAAAGTGCAGACTCCCCACTTCTTTTGTAGACACTTTAGTTCTCCCTCTAAAATACTATTTAAAACCAGGTGATATATGACTCAGGGAAATCGTAATAGGAAATGTTGACCTTTCAGGAATATGGATAAAACAGCACAGAGTGGAAAGAAAGAAAATTAACATGTCATATTGTTTTTCAGGGTTCAAAGTGGAAACATATTTTTCAAAATATGATCATTATGTCAACATTTTTCATTTTCCAAGGCCAGGTTTTCTATTACATGAGACATTAAAAGAATGAAAGAAGAATGGAAATATGAAATATAGTAGAAAAGTTGATAATTTTTTCACAGGAAAAAAGAACATTGGGAAAATTGAGTTCAGGAAATGTCAGTCAGGTCTCAGGCTGTGGATTTCAGCCACCATTATGGCTCCTCCGAGTCAAGCTTCTAGTGTACGCTGCTGGAGACATGCAGTACTGTTGTATCCTTTTTACTGTGATATGGCCTAGGAACTACCTGAGAATGGAGTCCATTGTTCTAGGCTCTGAACAAAAGCAAAAACTATGTAATCTCCCCATCAAAGTGCTTGCAGTCTATGTCAAAAGCATAGTATAAGGCTAATCATGGTTGCACTGTATGTGTGTCTGTACAGCACTGCATGAATTTGCAAAAGTTGGAGTACATCTTGGGCAAGTTATCAGTGGATTGTCTCTCCTTGGGTTCTTTTCAAGTCCTACTCAGTGGATGTCCCCAAAAGATTACCATTTTCAGTTCTTCCTAATTTCGTCCGAGTATTTTAACAGCCTCTTTTTTAATTATCTGACTATTAGATAATCAGCCCAGTACAGTGCAAAAATGGGAGTAAATTCATTTGATCAATATGTTTGAATCTTCAGTGATTATAAGAATTTGATTTAAATTATGACTGAGTGCAGGGACCTGTTTTTAGTTCCCTGAACTAAGCATCCTTCTGTAGCAGTCACAGATTTTACTTCTCTCTTGCCTGGATTTTGCAGATAAATAATGCTATTTCCCAAGGTAGAACAGATTGGGTGAAAGTCTAAATTGCAAATGCTTTTGGTGTCATCCGGCTGCCACTAAAACTGTGATTTCTTTTATATTGATATAGGAGAGCTGACGTTAAATGGAGCAGAAAGGGAGATGGATGAGAAGGGAATGGATTGTAACCAGCTAACGTTCTTCCCTGCCCTGCATGAAAGTTTCCATTCAGAAGATTTCTTGGAGCTGTGTGTGGAGAGACAGATTATATTGCAGGAGTTTGCAGACAGTGAAAAGGTACTAAGATGAGCTGGAGAATTTTCTCTGGGGAGATAGCATTTTAGAGGGCGAGTTGGATGTGGAGGCCTGTCTGTTCAGTTTAAATTTTGGATCAGGTGGATTCAGTCTACAGTAAGTGTCATCAATACCTGTTTCCTTAGAGCACTTTCAATTTTCCAGCCTCTGTGCAAACTCATATAAAGACTTTTTCTTGAAGAGCATATAACACTAACTCTTTGAAGAAACCGCAAATGTGTTGGGCATGTGTCCAAGGGATTCTGCTACCTGAGAGACAGTATCCTCAGGTTTTGCCTAAGCCATGGCAAATTCTGAGAACCTGAGCTTCCTACCCTGTTTCATTGCCTGAGCAGTGCCTGGATCCAATTTGTTTATCATCTCTGGAAGTGTGTGACAATTTTGTATAGGTGCTAGTTCAGTGACGTTTAATATCTCTTCCTGCTGAATGCCAGTTAGTGTTTTTTCTTCTTCTCATGCCTTGTTCTTCTCCAGCTCCCTGTAAGTAGTGGACAGACTCTTCACTCTAAAACCACAGAGGCCTTCCCTGCATCCTGTTTGTCTAATGCTTCCATAGTGTCTCCTCCAGTCAAAACAGTGCTGGTACTTCCTTGCTCTTGTACTGGACTGGATACCCTTCTCTTAGGATTCTTTCCAGCATGAGGAAGAGGCAGGTACAGGAACAGTAGGAGGATGTGAGCTATGGAGTAGTTAGGGGTGGCTCTATTAGGGAGACAGTAACTTCTGTCTGGTGTTCTCAGTTTAATCCTTTTTCTCAAAACGCAGCAACCTGCTCTCACTGCCTGGTTAGTCCCCACAGTGACTACTCAAAACCAAATCCTTGATGTTGGATATACGCTGCACATAGCTGTTTTCCCTGGGGCTGTGAGAGGTTGTCATGAAGAGTAGACCTGGCCTCATTCTGTGATCTTTTGGAGTGTACCTTTTTCTTCCAGTGGTATCTTTGCCCCTGTTGGCCCAAGAATTAGCATCCCATGGTGGAAGGCACGGCTTAAACTTGAAGCATACAGATTTTGCTATCACAGTGCTTTGATGACTGCATGTAGAAATAGACATTTTATTTTTATGTCTCAATATCATTGCCAGATTTTCTTGTCATTTTGCCAGTGTCCAGGGATCACATTCTTGTTCTCCAGCATGATGTTTTTCTCATCCTATTAGAGCTCTTGGTACTCTGTATGTCTGTACAACATAATTCATTCCCCTGTCCCTCCTCCTTTTCCCCCACACATACCTCTCCCCAGCAGAAGGAGACAAGCATGACTATGTGAGGCATGTTTTCTGTGTGCTGATCTCATTTTGAGCCTTCAGGCTGTCTGTCTCTTCTCCATGTAACTCCACAGGAAGCCATCAAAAATGCCAGGCATGTTTTTTCCAGCAGCAGTCACCATGTTGCCGAGCTGACAGAAGTATTAAAAAAAGCAGTAGGGGGTGACATTAGCTGTCCTGTGCTCACTTAGTGCGCTGCGGTCCTGCCTTGTAAATGGCTGCCTCGTGAGCTGTTTGAGCTGTTTGCACTTTAACCAGGCAACTGGAACCATCTTTACCTACTGCACTGCACTGAGAAGTCATTGCAATGCTTTGGCAGCTGCTAGATTGATTTCTGGAACACAGAGACAGCCCTCGTCTGGAAAGTGGTTGTTGTTTTATAATGTCACCCAGTTCTATTTTTTTGCATTATCATTAAATAGGCACTTCTGTACATATTCAGATATGTGAGATGGCTTTTTGTAGAAGTTAGCAGATTGAATGTTGGTGACATTGTCTGTTGGCTCAGTGTCCATTTCCAGCAAGTTAAATCAGGAGAACATGGGTGCAGGCAGGGTATTGTCATGCTAATATCATCTGGTCGTTTGTTTTATCTTGCTTGCAGGATAGAATACAAAACCTTTCTAGGCATGCCTGTGAAATAATTTCTGCTGTCTTGCCCATCTCACCTGCACCTGCACAGTCCTATTGTGTCTGGGCTATCCATCCCATTATCCTCACCTATGTAGTGAGTTCTCAGGATTCTCAATCTTATCTTATTTCCTTCCCTCAGAGAGTCCTAGTCTCTTCTTTGAATACACCCTATACCAGATGTGTCATTTCCAGTCCTTCAAGGCTCTGTACTGTTCTTTCCCTGTTTCTTTACCTACTCTGCACCAGTTTCCCCTAGTCCTCCATCAGCTTTCAATGATCTGCTGGTGCCAGATCCAAAAGCCAAAAACCTTATATGCAGTGCTAGTGAAATGCAAGATACAGAGGGTCATTGTTGTGTTTTGACTCTATGGTGGTGCATGAAAAGGAGGTGGATGATAAGAGGAGCCATAGGCACGGAGGAGCGGTTATGTGCATGTGATACGGTGATGTTACGCAACATGTGCTCCTGCAGAATTGTGCAATAGAAATGCAAATACGAACCTGTCCTGACCTAATCTATCAACTTGCCAGCCAAAAGCCAAGTCCAGCCCTTTAAATAACCCTGGCTTACTAGACGAGACAGGGAGATTGGATTCCTGTATCTGCAACCTGAGACCCCAACTGCGAGATTGCTTCTCTGATCTTTACCAGCCTAAAGTACTCCTGCCAAGTTGTTACTGTGCAGTTAGCATCTTACAGATGGAGAAGGTGTGGGAGGCTTGTGGAGTGATTTTGGTGTAGAAATTCTGAATTTCAGAGAAAAGTAAAGCTCTGTCTGCCAGCAAGTCATTCAAGACAGTAAGAAATCCAAGCAGCTGGGGTAATGAATCTAAAGTTAACAAGGGGGCATGGCCTAGCAGAAATCTGGGCACAATGCCTTTCTTTAAAGGAGGGACTGGGGAGAGCACAGGAGATGCCAAGGACAATAATAGAAGTGACTAGCATAAATCAGTTAAAGAGGGAGCAGGGTGCATGGCTGGAGGAAAGTTGCTCATTGAAGAATAGGTACAACTGAAGGAGGGAGCAGCTGCAAGATTCTGCATCTGGGACAGGCAGAGCTGCCCAGCTCTGCATCTGCTTGGCAGAGCCAGTGTTTTTAGGGGCATTGCACATATACCTCCCAACTACACAAGGCACCAAGGCAGAGTGTTTTCACAGGAGTGCTGTTACAGTTTATCCCAATGCAAGGATGCAGCAGTAAAGCACTTTACATGTGCTGAAGTGCAGCAGGGACAGGGACTAGCTGTTGTGATCAAAGTAGGGGTTAGGAAGCCAGGTCCTTGGGGCAGTCCATTTCCCCTTTCTGTTCTTCAGTTTTCCCTCCTTCCTCCTTGCTACAGGAGCAGGGATTGTAACAGCTGCCCTACTGCAGGAATAAGCAGTGCTGAGCATTAATAAGAGTTTGCAATGCACTTTCAAACTAGAACGCCCAAAGAAAGGCAGGGCATTGCAGATGATTTCTACTGCGACATGACTTGTCCAGGTGTTCTGCTGGAGTAGAGGGGCTGCTGGGAGCCCCTTCCCCAGCCCACCATCATGGACAGTGAGCAACTAGGTGCAAAGGGCAGGGTCATGCTGTAAGTGTCACATAAAACCCAGAGTACCTTCAGCCAGATCTCTGCTCTCCTGGATGTGCTCTTTCACCATGACACTTAGTGCTCTGGATACCTCCATGTACTTCCCCCCCCCCGCCCTTGACACACACACACACACACACACACACACACTCTCTCTCTCTCTCTCTCTCTCTCTCTCTCTCTCTCTGCTGCTGTTTCTTAGGTGATCACCTTGATGAAGAATGTCTTTGACTTGTAAGGCTGTAGCTGCTGTCTGGATCTTTGCAGAGCTCTTGCCACCCTCTGGGGCCCTGACTGCCACCTCTAGTTAGCACAGCTGATCCCCTAACAGTCCCTTTCTGTACAGCGATGCATTGGGGAGGGAGCAAACTTTGCTGTAGTTATTCCTGAGAGTCATGGGAGCTGTGGGAAGGGCATGAACTTGAATGAACTGATCTAAGGGGAGATTTAAAGGCTCACATTAGTTTTTGGCAGCATTTTCTGTTTGAGAGGAGCCTGGAGTGAGACAGAGACGTCTGGGTGTGCAAGAGGTATGAGCACAATCCTATTAGAACTGGCTTCCAGATGCTATCATCAGCTAAGGGATGCCAGCCTCTCAGGCTGGCGATGGGCCGGGACAGATGGCAGCTTCCAGCATGGAAAGCAAGGACAAAGAGCAGTCCCAGTGCCCATGAACATGTACAAGACAGGAACCTTCTTCTTCCACCCCCGCTTCCTCCCAAATATCTCATATCCTTTCCCTGCAGCATTTGGGAAGTTGTTAAAACCTGACATCTGCATGCTGAAGGAACACGTCCTGCATGGGGTTTCTGCTCTAGTGGGTGCTGTGAGGGAGAGAGGGTGGAGGAGACTCACTGGCTGCTTGCAAGAGAAGAATGCATCTTGGATCTTCCAAAGCAAATCTGTGACCACAGACCTTGTCCCTGTCTCTGTGGTGATTGCATTGGTTTCACTCAAGTCCCAGAAAAAGAAATTTGAACTGATGTTTGTGACAGCTCAAGCGTGACCAAACTTGACCCTGGAGCCCCTACCATTAAAGACTAGGTCAAGTGGATTTGATTTCCTTTGGTCATTGAGCAGCTGGGGAGGATGAAGCAACCTGTCATGTATTCTTAAGTAGTGATTAATGAGACGCGTGTGCCGCAGTTTCAAAGTAAGATGATTCTTTAACAACAAGTAAACTAACAGACATTGCAGGAAAGGCCTTGTGAGTGGCACTGAGGCATGGACCTGTATGGTTCTCACTTACACTGATAACACGTATCTGTTTCCCTAGCAACATGGTGGAAGCAACATGTTTTGTTTCATGTACTCAGAGTCATTTTAAACTCTGTGGCCCTGAATGACGCTGGCCCAATTTGATTGATAGGTCCTTTGTAGCTGATGCAGTCTGGGATTCCTTGATGCACAACAGAAAGGGTAGAAAGAGTATGGGACTATAGGTTTCATCTCAGTGATTCCCGATACAGCATTATCTGAACGTCTTGCTTTTATGAATACCATGCAAAGTCTTTGTAGCTTTTGCTTTCTGAGCAAGTGACTAGAGAGGACTGTGAGCGTTTATAGAGAAATGCAAGATGTGGCAGTGAGGAGGAAGAAGGGGCTTGAATTCAGGAAGTCCCTAAGCCACTGGTTGCTGAGAGGGTACATTAAGAGTAAAAATCACTCCATCTGTAGCATGTTTCTTATACTCTTTCCTTAAGCTTCTGTTATTGAGATATAGGATAGCTGTTAGATAGACCTCTGAATGGACCTGGAGTAGCCATTCTTGTGTCCCCATTCTGTAAAATTCTGTTGTGTGACTAGGAGAAGAGTGTTCTGGTGGCATGGTTTTGTGATTATAATTTTCTTGCATTGTATTTTTGCCTGGAGGAGCCGTACTATGCTGCTAGAATCAGTAGAAATATGTGGCTAACCTCCTCGGTTGTTTTTGAAAATCCTGTAAGGGCTATTTGCATCTTCGGCCATGTAATTCCTTTGGAAATCTGGCTCCTGAATTCCAGAGTGGGTATGCTTTTATGGCTGTTCTTTTAAATGCAACTAGATGCAATTAAAAACAACTGTTCTAAAAAATAAGAAAAAGGAAGAAAAAACCCCAAGCCTGTAGCTTTAATTCCTTCATACATCTGAATGAACAGAGCAATCAAGAGAAGCAGGACCTTAGGCAATACCTTAGAAGCTAATTATTCAATTATTTTATGTCACCTTTGCATCACTGATTAATGATTCTAGTAGCTGATAAACTGGATTCTGTTCTGTTTCAACAGAAAAGGAAAGTTTTTATTTAATCTATGGTAATTTCAGGCTGACTGGTGTTTCAGATCAAGACCCTGTTGGTACAGGACTGTCCTGGTGGGGGTTCTCTAATACACCTCTTTGTCAGATCTTTATTAGTCACCTGGAGTAAAACAAACCCTGTGCTCCAAATGGAAAGAACTGACTCAGCCCATGGGCTCTGCTATTTATAACAGTGCAGACATATTTAATTCTGTTGGGGGTGATAACATGAAATGAAGAAATGGATTTGGCACTAGTTACTGTTACTGGATTGACAGTGCAGGAGGCAGCATATACTTGGGCTTAGAGTTTCAGGTTTGAGAAAGAGAGGTACGTGCTTTCTCTCATTCCCCCAACCCCATTCTCTTTTGCAAGCCTATTAGTGTGTCCCAGTCCTGCCTCAAGTGCAGTCCCAAAGTCCTTACTTGTCCCAGACCATGCCAGTGGTCACCAGAAGGCCCACTTCACAATCCATGTGCCTCCCAGACACATACACATGATCTCTGGCATGTCTAGTTTGAATTTCTCACTTGGGGAGCGTTTCCAGTACAGCTCTGAGACTGTGGTATTGCAGTGCTCCTGCTATGCTGGAAATACTTTCTCTCTCAGGCTGATCTGCATACCTTCCATCCTGCATGTTGTGCAGCCACCTTTGTCCAGGACAAAGCTCCAGGAATTGTAGGGTTTGACTGCTGTTGCCTGCTGCAAGGTATCTAGGCTATCAGCTGGAGTTCTTCTAGTGACGTTCAACCTGTCTCATGATATCAGGCTCTGCCCTGGTCTTCCCTGCCTGCCTCTTCTGCTCCCAGCCCCTGCTAGCCTTTCTTCTTATGTGTGCTGTTTTCTAGCAGCAGTCAACTTTATCTCCTGCCCTGTGCTCGCCATTGTGCAGTTTCATACTCTCCATGCAGCTGAAGAGTTTCCACTGGAATGGAAACTCCACTTTGCCTGATTGCTATAACTATATGGTTAGAGAGTCAAACTGCTGGGCCTGGTGCCTTCACTGTCTACAGCTTATGTCAGTCTGAATAGCAATGTTATACAGGAGAGTTGAATTCATACTAGAGCTTTTAGCTTCATTTGTATGTTAGTCCCACTCCTGTACAGCTTTAAGACTGACCTGACTGCTTTTGAGCTTTATCCTGTGTGCTTTTCAATACCGTGTCTGTGGTTTGTGCTGTCCCGTATGCCCATTCCTGCTGGCAATTTGCTCTTCCCCCTTCATATTCCATACTGAGTCATGTCCCTGATCCTCTTCTACCCGGCTTTCTGTGTTTTTCTCTGCTCTGTCCATCCCTACCCATTCCCCTTCACCCGCACTTACCTGCCTAGATCTACTTAGGAATCTCCTTTCTTCTCATTCACTCTGCTTTTGTCTGTCCCTTCCTCCTTCTGTCTGCCCAGAGGCCCCTGATATCCATATGTGCAACTGAACAAAATAATAAAAAAAACTTCCAGAATTAAAGAGCTAAATAGTGTAAAACTGCTTTTTCACACAGAACAGAATGCTGGATTTGCTGAGGTAAATTTCTTAGAGGTCTGGATCTCAACTTTCTGTGTCCATTTAGCTATTTTACACAGCTGCCTGATACTTCAACATTCAGTTACCTTCCATTTGGGAAGAAGCGATCTTTCTGCTATTTAATTACTTCAGGAAGCCCTGTGGTTTGCTAATGTGAGCAGAATTCCTCAGTATTCTCAGTGCAAGCGTACATGTCTCTAACCACATAATGGTGTGCAGGCACTCAAGTTTGGAGAGTCCTGTGCTTGGCATGTCCCTGCAGAGACAGGCATTCCCATGGGGTCTGCAGGAGAGGTGATTGAAAAATGCTAGCTTCCTCCTAGAAATAATTTGGAATGAAAAGGGGAGGAGAGGGGAGAGATTTTCCTCAAAATTTCCCACAGAAATCTTCCAGATATTTTTATATTCACAATGAAACCATCCATCTGTTCCGACCCCATCCACCACAACTGGATTTTAAAATAAAAACCCCATTTTGTTTGTGAAAAGGATTGCTTTTCAGTAAAAATTTGTAAATGTAGAAACAGTATTTTTATTTCAATTATTTATAAATACATTTAATATTTATGTCCCTTTTAAATATTGATCAAAATAATAATTGCCCTTCTGAATTCCCATTTCATACAGTTTTCACTCTGGATTGAATCTAAAAAGAAAAAACTTGTAATAGCTTCACCAAATTACGCTGGCATCCAAGACTAACAGCTTGCATAACAGTGCAGGTCTGTTTCAGCTGCCCTGTGTCAGCCTGCGTGCCTCTTGGGTTGGAGGCAAGGAAGATTGTGGGTTTGTTTCCAGAAACAGAGTGAAGTAGGAGCAAAGACAGAAAGCAAAGTAGACAGACACGCGCAGGCTCAGGAGAACCAGACCTACTCTTTGTAACCTCATCATAGTAAGATGGAAACTTCACATAATTTACCAGAAGCAAGGCTAACTCTGGGACCATTCTTGCATTTGCATAAGGTAATACAGGGCTCCTGTTCTTAAGATATTTAGCAGAGTATGATCAAAATCATTGAGTTCTTAAGAGAATAATAGACTTTGTGATACTTTGCATACTTGTCACTCAGTTCTGCCCAGAACATTGGTCAAGGTTTCTGAACAATCAGACTTCTCCTGTCATGTAAACATCTCTCGGATCTGGTCCTTGCAATTTGGAATGGACTCAGCTTGCAAAATTTTACATTCGCATCTGGATTTTATATAGTTTAGGAATGTTGTGATTTGCAGGGAGGAGCTTGGCAGCAAGCAATTTTCTTAGTATGTAGAATAGTGTTTTAATGTTTTGGAAATGTTAATATCCTGTATTAGTATGAATGTTTGAAGGGATTTTTGCAAAGAGAATGTGTGTGCTCCATCTCAGGCTGGGCTAATAGGATGGTGATTAGCTCCTGCCTCCCTCCCTGGGGATATGGAAGATACTGGTTTAAAGTCGTGGTCCAGATTGGCTGCAGCAGTAAATTGACCTCGATCCTCCCAATTGACTACACTAACCACTGGACTGTTTGCTCTTTTGGAGCTAAGTATACATAGGAGACTGAATAAATAGACAGCAAAAGTGAGTATCTTCATGCCTCTAGATGTTGAGACAGCTCTTTTCAATGAATTCCTGTTTGATTTTAAAATCCAAACTTGTGCTTTAGTTTTCCACAGCCCAGACAAGTGTCCAAGTCAGTGGTCTCTTCTAGTCTCTGTATTGGTCTGTTTCCCTTCTACCCCATCTCCCAGCCATTGAAACTGTTCCAGATGAAAGGCTTTCTTTTCTTTATCAAAACTGGTCAGTTCCTAAGAAAATTTTCTGTGAGCTGGCATATACCACTGAAGAACTATTTTGCTGAAAAATTCCCAGCATGTCTTTCTTGTAGGTTAGAAATTCCTCTAGTTTAAGGGCCGAGTTAATTGGCTCAGGAGGAAGAAAAAAATTACATGAGACCTAGGCTCAGTCTTAGGACACCAGGGGAGTTTTTTAGCTATTCCAAATGTTTAACTAAGTCTTTATTTTAAGACAATTGGAATCACAGATTCATGTATCTTGACTGGCTTCCTGTATAATACAGGAAGGAAAAGTGCTAATGCAAGGAATGCTGTATTATGGAGCTTTTAAACCATTGTATGCTGAGATTTCCATACATTGTATGCTGATCCAACTGGCCATGGTGAAATAAATACCTGGAGTATTAGATTCTTTCCTTGTTCATTACTCACCAGAATCCCTTTGCAGGATTTTTTTCAAGCAGATTTCACTGGAATCTGGATGAAAGTATTTGCCTTTTCTTTGTATTCTAAACATATATACATGTTCACACATGCGCGTGTGCACACACACACACACGTGTGTGGGTGTGTGGTTTTGTTATAACAGGATGTATAACTACAGCTTGCCATGTGAAGCTTCCATTTAAATGAACTGAGTGCGTGGCTGCTCAGTTGTTGTGCCAGAGGCAGCAGATCCCACTGGATATTGGTCAGGCTTATGTGAAGTTCCACTGAAAAGTGCTGATCCCAGGTGCGAGATATGAAGAAACTTGCCCAGTTACTGGCTGCTGAACAAAATACAGATTTGTACAAAGGCTTTAATAGCTAGATGGCTGTTTGAAGCCTCTTTTTGTTTGTCCCAGCAACATTCCTGCTGCGTGTTTGAGCATGGCGCGTGTGTCTGTACATGCACCAGTGTTACCCATTTAAAAGTCGTTACCATCCAAGTCCTGTGTGGAGGCAAGCTTGCAATGATTTTCCAAAGCACAGATTCTTCCTTTAACTTAAGGATGATGCAAGCTGACAGGATGGTGTGGGAGATGCTGTGCAGATGTACCACTTTTTGCATCTCACCACCATGAAATATAAAGACTTGCCATTATGAGGTACTTTTGCTAATGACAGGATGGTATTATTATTATGATACCAATACTTGCAATTAACATCCTCTGAGAGCTGAGATTTATTCCATGGAATGCCCCTAGTTTTCTGTATGATCCTGTGTAAGTCACTTCTTTCCTCAGTGCTTCAACTCCCTGCCCATGTAGTAGGGGTCACACTTGGCTATCTTACAGGGTTTTGTAGTACTAACTTCTGTAATATTTGCAAGCTCCTCAGGTTCTATAGTGGTGTTGCTTAATACAGCCCTGGATAGATAGGGAAGGGAGAGATTTACTGGGGGAGAAGGGCATGAGACCCTCCCGCTACCACTGAAGCATGTGCTGCCAGTCACATGGTTATTTTGTGGCTGCATCCCCGTAGACCTGCCAGTTAAGATGGCAGCTGTTTTGGTACAGAACATAGATCCTTCAGGATCATTGGGTCTTGCTCCCCGTCACCTGTGTTACCCACTCCTGATTTCAATATTTCTGCTTCTGTACTAGGTCACATTCAAGTGCTCCGTGGCAGTTGTGCAGGGGCACACAGCATTGGAAGGAGTGCTGCTCTTTGGCAAAGCGCACTTTTACATCTGTGAGTGTTTTGTGTTATCCCCATTGGAAGAGGTCTCCTGTACACGGCACTGCTTGTCCAGGTGAGTCGTTCTTTCCTCCCAGGGATTTGCTTGGTTAACTTTGGTATTGGCACATGCAAACTTAGGACTCGCACAGACTTTGGGAGATATCAAGAGGGATATTACCACAGCAAGAAGATTGCAGTCCTTTCCATCTGTTTGCAGAATTGTTTAGTGTAATCAACTGTAGGTGCCTAACCAGGGCTTTGGAGGGGCAACAAGGACTCTCATCTCCAACAGATGGAGATGGTGGGCTCAGTCTAACACATACGTTGCTTTTTTTTTCCAATTCTTTTAAAGTGTTGTTAATGTTTCTTTCTGACTGACTCCCATCTTTTATTCATATGGAACAGTCATTACAAGAGCCTTTAGGATCATTGGCTGATAAGTTCTTGTTTGTTTCTCCAAGATATAGAGAATCGTAATTAATATTTGGCACACTGCTATCATCTTTATGACTCATGATTTATTGATACTGATCAATATTGAAAATGGGTCTGCCAGACTCAGCTCTTTGCTCATACAGTATGTTCATGTGCAAAGCCCAGTGGGACTGTGAGTAACTCAGTGTTTTTACTCCCCGACTGTCTGTTCTGCATCCAATTCTTACTAAATCCAATATCAGTCAATCTGATCAGGTGACTTAAGGATTGATTGGACTGGGACTGGTTGTTTTTCTAAGGGACTTGCTCACTGTAGATAGGCTGTAGATAGCACTTGGAGTACATGTACTCACCTGAAGTAGTAATTAATGGCTTAATTATTAGTTAATTAGTTAGTTATTCGACCTTGCAGATCTCTTAGTGTTCTTATTGTTCTTTAGAAAGATGTAAAAGATTTGCATGTTCATGAGGGTCCTCCTGATCTTTTTTTCTTTTCAAACTTCTTTGTTTTTCTTTATTTTTTCCTTTTCCAGCATCAGTGATCCATTCATTTTCAACTTATGCCATAAAGATCATGCTGTGGGAGACCAGAGGTGTTCCCGTTATTCATATCATGACATAAAAGAGATTCACCTGATGCGTTTTCTCCTGCAGGTAGGAACTAACATGCTCAGTCATTTGAATGAAAGCTGCAACAGCAGTCGTGACATGACTGAGAACTACTTGCACAATTTCTACTTAGGCTGCTGAGATTTCATTGCTCACGTCTCAAAACAGTTTTGCTCCCATCACTGCTTCATTAGCCTTCAGTAATACAAACTCCTTCCTGTATTCATCAGAGTGCTTAAGCACCCTCTCTGGAGTGGTTGGCTCATTAGTTGTTAGGCTGATGATGTTCTTCACAGTTTATCTCAATATTTTTGAAAATAAGTCTTCAAGCCAATTTCCTATGTTTTGATCAAAGCTCCCAGCAGGTGTCTGGTTTCCAGTAATACTCAGCTCCCATAGACTTCAGTAGATATAGACGTCAGCAGACTATAGATATGTGTAACCCGTATACTCTGAGCCTTTTGAAATAACTTTCAGGTTGTGCATGTGAGTCAATTGTGAATCATAAGTTTGAGCAGAGGATTTGAGTCCTCTGTGCTTTCAGCTGCAGTACCCAAAAGCTACTCGTTACCAGTGGCCCTGGACTTATTTAGGTGTGTCTGGTTTGGACAATTCTATGATGAGAATCACAGAAGAGTCATAGGTGGAGCTCCTTGCAGCACCAGAGCCTGTACTTGTTCTAGAGCATTTTGGTACAGGCTAAAAAATAACTTGCAGATTTTGTTTGACAAAAATACGGAATTTTGAAGCAGCCATAACTTTTACCTGTTAGGTGGAATCTATTTTTGGAAGAATGGGATTCAACAGAGAATTAAGAAATCATTCAGAAAATTCAAAAGATGGAGAAGATAATGCTGATAATGGTCTTATGTCATGTAGTATGGCAGTCATCTGTGACTCATCCCTATTTTATTTTATATTTAATTATGTATGCAAAATGGGCAGTTTTAGTAGATGAGATCTGCTTCAGAATATAGTATGTCCTAGTGGTTAGGGCAGTCTTCAAGTATATAGGAGCCTTAAATTCTGCTCTGAGTCAATGTATGAAGCTTATTTTCTCACATCATCAATAAGCAACCTGAACAACAGAACTGTCACCTCTTCCTCTTGCTCAGTTTTGTGGATGGCTTCAAAGTTGCCCATGGAATCTTGCCATCTGTTCATATATTTGTGTATGTGTGTGTGTATGTGCTTTTTTTTTTTTTTTTAATAAGTGAAATGGAAATGTCCCAAAGTGAAAAAATGGAGATGAGTAAAAATTGTCTTTGAAAGGGCCTGCTGATCTCCTGCTCATGCACGTAGCCCAGCTCAGAGCAGAGCTCTGTGATACCACACGACCTGATTCTGTAACGGTAGCACTTGAGCAGGCTTGGTTTAGAAAGCTGAGCTTTAGAGCAAATTCTGCAAGCTGTTTATTGCCATAGCTGCTCTCATATCACCTCTCTGCTTTATACTGTGTTTGTAGATCTTGTGGGGCAGTTGCCATTGTTTTTTTACTGGGTTTGTATTGCATCTGCCACACTTGGATTGAAACCTATGTCTGGGTTCCCAGGCACTACGAAAAAGAAGTATGGTTGCTTTGTAAAAATGACTTCATTTACCATCCGCTCTTTGTGTCATTAGCTTTCTCACCTACTTAGAATCTAACGCTACTAGTGTCTTGTAAATTACACTGAGATTTCAATACAAAAATGCCTCAGAAGAGGCAGGAGGTGGTGGGTGATGGGACCAATGTCAGGAGTTTGGTTTTGCTTCAGAAAAGCATTTGACCTCCTAGTCAACCCAACAGGATCATTCTTACTGTTTGAGAATGGGAATGTTAGGCCCATTTCCTGCAAAGAGCGCTGAGCATACTCTTCACAATTGCTACAAAATCAAGGCCTTTGTGTTTAAAGCCCTGAAGAATTGGGCAGACAGTGATGGTCTCCTTGCAGCACCAGGTTTTGCTCTGCAGATCTTCATGCTGTAAATTATTTATCTTTCTAGGAGATCGCCTTGGAAATATTCTTCAAAAACGGTTACTCCAAGTTTCTTGTCTTCCATGACAGCGATCGAAATAAGATATTTAAGAGGTAATCGCTACTTCTTAATACCAAGTGAGCACCCAGGTCGCGCTGCTGGTCTACTACCCCTGTTTATCCTGGCTTCAGATGTCTTCCTTGCACTGCCCTGGGGCTCTTTCTACAATGGGTTACACTTAAGCAAACCTATGAAACTTTCCTTTTGCTGAGCTGTGAATTCTTTGGAGGGTTATATAGCCACTGATTTGGCAGGGGAGCTAATGCATCTGTATGACTGTTGGGGCAGCCAGTGCTGTGTTGTATGTCCCTGCATCCCAGGGAACTGCAACTCCAGCTATGTAGCCTCCTTTCTCTCGTTGCGATCAATAAACTGCCTCCTCTCACCTTTACAGTGCTGTGTGAAAAATGGTTTCTTCCTTCTTTCTTCCAATACATGAAGTGGCACTAAATGCTTTAGGAATAAACTGATTTTGGATCTCCGATCCCAACTTTGTATCTTTAGCATGGATTTAACTAGGACTTTTTTTGTGTAGGAGAGAATTCGTTTCATACACGCTTGTCTTGTTTGATGGAATTTGTATGGAAGACTATAAAGTGAATAATTCATTCTTTGTTTTCTTGCATTTTTTTTTTCCTATTGCAGATCAAGAAGTCACAGCCCTATGTATCAATTCAGGGCCTTATTCAGGAAAGAATATCTGCTTTTATCTAGCCTGTGGGCACTTTCTTAACATTAAATATCTGCTTTTGCTGTGTTGTCTTGCAGCTTTGCCCTGGGTCAGGGTCTCAGTTTGTGAAATCCTTTGGTGTCAATCAGGAGGGAAGTTGCTGTCAGGACATGACATAAATTATCCAATAGATTATATGCATATATAAGATTGTGTACATATGTCATATGTAATAGTACAGGATAACTGTTTAAATGATTGTAATGTTTTCTTTTATCTCCTTCAGATTTTGTTCTTTCCAACCTACTTTGAAGTCCAGGGGCATAACAGAAGAGTCCCTGAATATAAGGTAAAACACGGGAAACGTTGGATATCTGTAGATAACAACTGTAGTTGTATGAATAATTTGTACTTTTAAAAAAGCTTGTAGAAACTCTACCTATTTGTACCTCCTATTTTAAAGATTCAAAGGTATCCCCAA
Organism: Apteryx rowi; assembly: GCF_003343035.1. Taxonomy (NCBI): domain Eukaryota; kingdom Metazoa; phylum Chordata; class Aves; order Apterygiformes; family Apterygidae; genus Apteryx; species Apteryx rowi. The sequence continues at coordinate 4,579,883 of NW_020448085.1, read as the reverse complement.
AACTGTGAAAAGCATTCTAGTGTGCAGCATCCTCAGTATGGAGACATGAGGAATATGTTATGTAGCTGACTGTGCATAGTTGTTTAATAATTATTACCTCCTTAATATGACTTTATTGGTAAACTCTATATAGATGGTTAGTGTGGGAAAGAGACAGTCAGTGAGGTGAGGTTAGAGAGCTAATCCATAATGCTTCTGTGTAATGGTCTCTTTAGTGCGTGGTTAGAACAGACAGTGACAGATGTGCATATGGATGTTTTGGCACTGTTTATAGCATCTGTGCAGTGGAGATTCCAACTCGTTGTCCCTCACATTTACCACTGCAGGAAAAGCAAGCTTTATTCCAGAAAGTGGGACGTAATTGAGAGCGTGTTGTATGCTGACCATGAGTTACTTGCATAACTAAAACTTTTTTCAAGTTGGAGGTCTGAGAAATGTAGCCCTAAGTACCTAACTGGTATGTCCAGTAGTTCTGGGCAACATACTTCCCTTTTCCAAGCTCCACTCCAGGAACTGAGGGACCGAGAACTTGATGAATTTGCTTTGTCCCTGTTTGCATGCTGGAACTACTTGTGAGTTGGGAGAATTTAAGGGCAAAACAAGTGATTGCTTTCCTGTCTAGGGAGCAATGCCTGTCTCCCATATTCCTGTCCTAGCTGAGCCAAGGAGACAGGCCAGACTAAGGTCTTTGCCCAGACATGCTACTGATAATTAGAAAGCTGAGATATGGAAAGAGGAAATGATTTGCTCAATGTAACATATGATGTTGAAATAGTAGCGTTTCTGGGAAATCCCATATCAGCTTTTCCTCCTAGTCACTGGGAATAAAATGCAGGAGTTGTGACTCCCAGTCTCTACTGTAGCCATTTAAAAATGATAATGGGCTGTTACTGGACAACTGAGTGCTTTGCCCCTGGCATTTTGTTCTTCATTTAAATATACTTAAATCTCTGCCATCACCATATGTTGCTGTGGCCACAGCCAGCACCTCTTCTTGTGTCACACTTGACTGCTTCAATAATATGCTCGTTGCTTGCATCTGTATATTGTTGTCTCCAGGCTGTCAGCACTCTCTGCCCTAGGGGTGTGATTTAAGCAAGTGAATGTGTGCACTCAGGTGCACACATGTGCACACATGCATGTGAGTAGATAGCTAAAAATACTGTGGGGACACCAGACTTGATATCATCAATTCACTAGCTGACATTTGGGTCTTGAAAGAAGGTGATCAGGGATAGGAAGCCACTGCCTAAGTGACATGCTCAGGAACCTTCAAAAGAGCAATTTTCTTCCTCCTCTCCTCCCCTGTTCACCTTCCTTGAAGGGAGACTCAGAAGCAGGGAAAATGCTGTCAGGACAGGTAGTGGTCCTGACTGTGCTATGCACTTCAGAGAACACTGCACCCAGGTACAGTGGTGCCATGTGTGCCCCTGAGTCCCCTATAACTTGCTTATGCAGAGTCTGAACCCTTGATAGCAACCAGGATCATCAGCTGTTTAGCTCTGCACATTGCAGTTGCACTGCTTAGTTATTCCTGTGCCTAACAGCCCTACTTGAGAGTGCGTTTGTGGCTGCTGCCTCTGATGAATTGGAACTGGCTCATGGTTCCTACGCTAATGGCACCTATCTGAGAATCTCTGAGCCAGTCCTGAGGGTCTGTTGCTTTTCCTCCAAAAGGTATTCACTGAGTCTAGTTTTGTTGTGTCTCACCCTATGAAAATGAATAAGACTAATATGTGGGGCTTAGTGGTAGCAGTGGAGTTACTAGAAAAACACAGCTTTTTGAAGATCCCTTCACTGAATATGTTCACTGTATTTTATAGTCACACATGCACCCACACCTGAAACTAAGAAAACAACAAAAAGTGTTGTAGGAGCAGGCCTGGATGCTAGGAGATAGTCCTTCTGATGCATCCTTTCCCAAGTATACATCTGTTTCAGTTGTTTTGGATTTAGTTTTAGAGACCATGCAGATCTGCTCCTAAAACTGAGCAAGTCTTTAAATGAAGAGAACTGCAGAAAAAGGGAAGCAGGACAGCTGTTTATTAGCTTGGGCTGGATTTTATGGGACAGCTCTGTGGAGTGCCTTGGTAGATATCAGGGATGTTTTCATCTTATCTCCATTGTTCTTGGTTATCCTTCGCAGTGGAATTGGGCATAAGGAGAGAAGGGAAATTCAGCTTCTTTGATGAGCTGGGTATCATGTTCTTTAGCTTGTTCAGCTTATCCCTTTCATCCTGACACATCTTCAGGCAGGAACAGCACAGGTCTTTCTCTTGCACTAAGTAAAGAGTTTCCGTGCGTTTTATGGAGTCAACATGCTCTTCTTGCTGTGTTGGATCAGGAAAAGGATTTCTCTTCACGTTCAGTTTCTTGAGCTTGGGGAGCTTTGTCACACTGGTTGGAATGGTGGTCAAGAAATTGTCAAAGAGACTTACCTCCTTAAGTTCCTTCAAGGCCCCAAGGGTGGTGGGGATGTTGTCAAGGCGGTTCAAGCCAAGGTTGAGAGTGCGCAGGTTCTTGAGGAGGTTCAGTTCCACTGGCAGATTTTTGGTGGTCAACTTGTTGTTGCTTATGTTCAGGTAGACGAGGTTCTGGAGCATGCCTATAGCCTCGGGCAGCTCCTCGAGCTGATTACTGTGCAGGTCCAGCCAGCGCAGTTTCTGGAACTTCTGGATGCTGTCTGGAATCTTTTTTAACATGTTTCTGCTCAGATCAAGTTCATCCACATCAGCCAGTTTCAGAATGCACTTGGGGAAGGTGGTGATACCCATCTTGCTTAAGTCAAGACGGCGCCTTCCATCAAAAGTGATCCTGATGGAATTTTTGGCAGCTTTCAAAGTGATCTTTTTCCCTTTTTGGCCTTTTGCTTTCCCCTTGGCCATTTCTCCACTGAGAGAGAGAGAGACGTGCCAGACTCTGTGGATAAAGCCTTTGAAAGCAGTGGCTGTTACTCCCTAATTCAAAATAAAATAATGAATTTGTCAGAAATTAATGAGTGACCACTGGACTTGTGAGAAGTCATTTTTTTTTGGGTCAGGACGTTTCAACCCTGGAACTGCAGCTCTTCCTGGAAGTATTTTGAGTTGGTGAAATTACAATAATCTACAATATAAGTGTTATAATGCAGTAAAATAATAGTGTATTACAGTGCAGTGCAAGTATTACAAGGTAAATTACAAGTATTACAAGTGGGAGAAATTTGCTTTCATCTCTATATACTGGTTTGAGCCCAGCATGTAATGAAACTAAATGAAGTGTGTTATCATCCATTAGCTGTTTGAGGACCTGAATGAAATGTGTTGTGGGTCTCAATCCAGTCCTTGGGGATTACACTAAGAGAAGCTATACAAAATTGTTCTCATTCTACTAGACCAGCAGGCTGCTTTCTATACAAGCCTGGCATCTGCAGATAGGTTGGTTAAACAACTTGTTTAATGGACTCAGGATTTGGGCTCTGCACACTATGGGGAAAACAGAACCACCCCCCCCCCCAAACCAGTTAAATATTTAGAGCAAACAATTAAGAATTTCACTTGAACCGGGACCTCAGAAACATGGTGGACTCCTAGATTTACCAGTTCTGCTTACAGTCCACACATTGCTGCAGGGCTGACTGCAACAGGCTGTCAGTGTTGTGCTGCTTAATAATATGTTAAACCGTGACTCGGTTGGCATCTCCTGTGCATTCAAGGACACACTCGATACTCTTACGCTATGTTTCCACACATGCTTTGGGATGGATGGATGGTGCCCTCAAAGCACACGTGTAGGTGCTCTGGTCAGACTTTTGACTCATTCTGGTGCTAAGCATGTGCTAGGTACTTTGTTGAATTGAGGCCTGTTTGAGTACTAGTTCACTGTAATCTCAGGGTTGGGGAAACTGCCTCTAATATTGAAGGTCATCAAATACAGCAAATAGTCATGGCAAGTGACAAAGGAAATAAGCCAATTTCCTGGAAATGGATGACAATGTCTGTCCCAGTCAGAGAGCAGAGGAGCACGGGTTACAGCTGGCTAATCTCGGGATGGTCCGGGTGCTCTGGCATTTAATTGTGGAGTCAAATCACAGCTTTGATAAATGATTGTTTGGGACAAAATATGGATTTGTCTACAATACGCTTCTCTATTAGAAAGGCTTCATTACGAACCCTTCAGGCTTTTTAGCTACTCATTAATCATGTGCAAGTACATGAAGGGGAAGCTCAGGCTACAGATAAGGCATTCAGCTTTTCAATTACATGCCATAGCCAAAAATAATGTAACAGTAAGGGGGATGTGTGCCAGTTACCCCCTACTCTCCTGGGGGCTTCTATAATGAGGCAGATGCTTCAGAAAGTCCTGGAAGCAGCATGGTGGAGTCAGTCTTACTGAAACCAGCCCCTGAGTTTATGGTCAAAAATTCAATCTTTCTGTTTTTTTTTTTTTTTAATAAAAAATATTTAAACAGTGAAATCTTTCCATGTCTGCCACTCCCACATTTCTCTGCCTCTCTTTCACTAGTGCTTAGAGGGCCGTATCACCAAAATATCTGAAGGCTTCTCACTCTTTGCTGTATTTGTCCTTACAGTGCCTCAGGAGCATTAGCAGTGCTTTTCCCTCCATGGAGTAGCTGGGGAACTGAGGCAGAGAAGTACTCCATGGTGGAAAATTAAGCACTTCTCTACCCATGTGGATGTTAGCTTATATAATTTACCCAGAATTGTGCAGGAAGTTCTGGAGATCAAAACAATAGTGTTCTTAAAAAAACAAAAAAACAAAAAACAAAACAAAACAACAACAACAGCAAAACAAAAAAAACCCTCAATTCTCTGTTATTTTACGGAGCTGATGCAAAATTCCTCCTGGCAGTTCTGTGAAGGTAAAGGTCAGCCACATGGGAGCTGCCAGAGCCCTTCTGCTGATACAGGATGTGCTGAGTCCCTTACTGGGACATACGGAGTAGCTAATATGCTACAGAAGAAGTAGACCTGAAAGGGAACTGCCTTACACTTTGGCAGGATGGAAGGAGGCTTTCTGGGCCTCCTGCTTCTTGCACTTGAAGTGAACCTGGTGACTTCTGGGTCCAACATTTTTCATGTTTGAACTTGTTTTTTGTGTTGAGCAAGTTGACAGAGATGTTTGATGTGTTTTGGTTGGTGAATTTTTTCAACCAGGTATGCCTTAAAAAAAAGGGGGGGTGGGCCTCAAAGAAAAATAATTAATTTTTTAAAAACTCAGAAATAAAATAAAACATCGTTAAGACTCTCAGTAAGAAAACAATTTGCTCAACAGCCAGTGTTTTTTTTCTTTAATTTTTCATTGAAAATACAGGGGGAAAAGGTTGCTCTAGTTTGATCCAAAACACTGTTTCCTTTTTTTAAAAAATGCTAGGTAGCCAAAAATCAGCTCTCTGTTGATGCTGGTTCCCAGTGCTGGTGTTACTCTGTGCTATCTGTACCTGGGAACGCTAGAGGGAGCCTGGTGTAGAAGGTTGAATGCTGTATGCGGGACACTGGTTGAGGAATAATAGGACAATTTAACCTTTTGGGCACTTCTCTGTCAATGGCCTTTGCTGAGTCGTAGCACAGCTTGAAGCTGGAGTTTTCAGAGGTTTAAGAAATCCAAGCAAACAGATCAGCTTAATTTCCTTGAAGACAGCAGAATAACATAGACCTCCTTGTTTGATGCACTGTATAATACCCAGACTTGAAAGAGATTTAACCACCTGAAGGTAAGGTCAGGTCTCTCTTAGTTAGATTTTTAAAAATCCTGGCCTTGGACCTCTGAGATGCACTGACCAGGAAATATGGGTCCCTAGGGAATACTCACATTTTCCAAGTGCTATTTCTTTCGGGTTAAAAGTGGGAGGCAAGTTTCAAACTTACAAAAAGGTAATTTCCAAGCCTGGAGATGGAGGTGAGTGTTAGAGTTCTGCAGAAACACTGTGGCACACCAGACAGCTCAAAGGGAATGAATAGGTCTCTTGTCTGTGCATGCTTGTAAACTAATTATCAGTGTTTCACAGGGCTGTAGCTGGAGATAATGGTGCTTACTTAGCTGTGTCTCGTTTTCTTTAGCTCTGCATAAGAGGGCTCCAGTTCTGTAGCCACTGATATTAAAAATTCAGGAATCACAGGAGCCCTCCTTGCTGTAAATGTTAATTATGCCTGTTCGGTCTCATGCTCACAATGCATATCCTGGGCTAGCAGAGGGAGAGGTACATGTGTACCTCACTGCCTTGAGGAATGATGATGCCAAGAGGGAGCTCTCTTTATCTATTTTCTCTAACACCCCCTGCCCAGGTTCACCCTCTGAGTTGGTGGTGAGCCTTTGCCCAAAGGTGGGGGTGCTGCATTACTAGATGATAAGGTCTTGCTAAGGAGGACCTTGACTAGAAACCTGTCTTTTAGAAGCTCTTTTATTCACACTTGGTAAAATCTTTGGTCTGGGTTGGGCTTTTAAAAGCCCAGAGCTAACCCGAGATTTAGGAGTATTTCACAAGCACAGAGCTTTGAGGCTGACCTGATACAGAAATGGAGAGAAAATCTGGGTCTATGGCAGCATCTTTTCTGTAGTGCTATTTATTATTGAACATTGCAGGAAGGGAGTAGATCCTTAAGCAGCAGGACTAGTGTCTCTTTGAAGCAAGGAATGTGCACTTACACTCCTGCGCAAGGACATGTCATGACCCACAGCAGCTTAGGCCTGTTGTAAGTAGGAGATCTGGTGCCAGAAAAACATGGATTTTGACCTTGATGCAGTCTCTTCTCCCTGAACATTTCTTCGTCCTTTCTCTGCATAGTGCTAGCAGGAAGAGAACAAGCCTTCTGCCCATAGCACCATTTGGGTGTCTCAGGATCTCCTCCTCTGTGGTTCTCCCTGCACCAAAAGCTACACAGAACCATCTGATCCCATCTTGAACTGGAATGGTGAAAAAAGTTTCCTCTGTCTTTCCTCTTGGAAGTCCTGTGAGTTAATTTCTGCTTCCTTGCTACCTTTCCCTCTGCTTTGCCTTTGTTCTGAAACCTGCTGTATTCTTTCTGCACTGATTTTAGCTGAGGTCTGTTAAGACAGCATTGGCCCTGAGGCTGAGGATGTACTCTGAGGAGTGGACATGAAATGACAGGCAGCAGTGTTCCTGAAGCCACAGGCACACCATTCCTGTCTGCGTGTTGCAGAGCAGGCTTGCCCAGTCCAGTGGAGCTACACATGCTCTGCACATCTCTGGGTTATGTTCTAATTTACATATGGGATGCATCTATAGAAAAACTTGCATATACATCTTAAAACAGGCTTTGATGCAGCTAATGATTTTGCATGAAGCAAAGCACTTCCAACTAGGGTAGGATTTTATTTCCCTGCTCACAAGCCTGTTACGATTTCTTTGTTGTTGGATACGACCTATTACGGAAGAGAGATTAATTCACTGCCTTTCTTAAATGCAGTCTCTCGCTAACAGGCTGATTTAAACTAAATTTTGCCACGAGCAAACAGATACTGAGAAGTTTCCTTCCTTAATTTTCTTATTTTTCTAGATGACTTCAAAGCCACTATGCTCACGCAGTGCAAAGTCACTTATAAACTGATGCCCACCAAGAACAGACAAAAATAATGTTTCATCTAAGCAATTCAGTGGGGTTCTCCCCCTGCATAAGATCTTACCGGCTAGCAGCTAGGAAGACTTAAAAGCCGAGGTACAGGTGTTACAAGCTGCTTGTTTTTTCATTAGCATGGAATGCGCCTCCATGGTCTGTTACTGTGCAGTCATCCTCTGTCTACTCTCCTTTGAATAATATTTTAGTCTTTCTGTTTGTAAACAAACCCCTGTGAGCAGGGGGAGTGCAGGACGATTTCCTTTTCAGAGACTTGTAAATTCTAAATCTTACTTCCTTGAAAGAAAATGGCAGCCCTTCAAGAAACTATTGTGAATGTGAGTGTGTGTGTGTGTAGGGAAAAAGGAGGGCTAAAAAGGACTTCCCTGGATACAATGCCTCTCTATTCAACTCTCCTTCCACAGCCTGTGAAACTTTTGTTCCTAAGTAACAGGAATCCTGGGTCCTTAGAGATCGTTAGCATAATGTTTGGTTCCAGCATGCAAGTTCAGGCAGGAGGGAAACAAAGTGAACTGCATGCAGTTCCTGGAAGTGTTAGCTTTCGATTTATGCGGAGAGAAAAAGTATCTGGACCTCATTAGGAGCTGTTTGTTAATTTGCTGCCTTAGCTGTCCATTTTGATCATTTAGTTATTTCATTTTATTGGTTATTTCATTGGCTGTAATGCAGTGCAAGGTACTTGCAGTATATGTTAGATGTCACAACATTTATGATATCATCCTTCTTAGCATGTGCCAACTTGGATGGATATGGACACAGGAGGGAAGGTTCATTCAACAGTGCAGCAGAGGGTGTGAGCTGCAGATTGTATTCATCTATCTGTGACCCTCCAAAAGTGCCATTGGTTTCTGTTGCTCTGCCTCTCTGCGAGAGCATTTTCTGTTGTACCATGTGAATTTGCTGGAATTTGTCTCTATGGCTGGGGCTACCAAGCTCATGCCTTTAGTAACTGCAATAATTTCAAAACAAAAAAAAAAAAACACACTGAAGGGAAATAGCTGTGTGTTCTGAGGCAGGTATTGTTGTTCATAGAAGATGCAACATTGAGGTCCCTCTCTTGCCATTAATTAGTCTGGGATATTAATGGCCTAAAGAAGACGATAATGCTGATGTGCTTGCCTGATTCCAGAGCTGGAAACTACGGTCTGCCCACCTCAACCAATGAATTAAATTTACATGGTATTCTTCTTATACCACCTAAAGTGTGCCTGGTGCTGTACAATGAAAAAGTTATCCCCTTGTCTGACTTCAGCCTGTAAATACATGTGGTGCAAACAGTGTTCTGTAAATGTGGGGGATTGCTCTCTTGCTCCCCTGTTCAGGGGTGACTGGGTGATCTTAACAAAGCTGATTAAGCTCAGAGCATTATTGTGAGGTATGACGATGCTATCCACCTTTGTGTTGGGAATCAAAATGACGTACACTAATGATTTGTACAGGGTCCTACAGAAATGCAGCAGTAGTGTTCCTCAGTGAAGAGAGGACGAGATACGGACCATGTCCATGGTATAGTCCTACTTTAATACTGTTCTTATTTATATGTTTTTATTATATCTCTGTTCTTGAAGCATAGTGTAAGAATACCTGAGGAAGGTAAACTGGTGTGTTCAAACAAGGAGGATCCTGCACCGTTGCTTAAAAGTAGTCTAACCTGACACTTTTCCAAGATTTGAGAGAGACTGTAGAGCTTTACAAGGAAAGCTGGCATTCTGCTTGACCTCTACTTTCCTTGTTTAATGGTTGGGTTTGAACCTGGGTTGTGGCTTACTATGAAGAGGATTTTCCTCATAATATTTTTTGTGAATGCAGTGATTCTTTAAGAAGTCGTTTTAGCAGAACCTTGGCCCTGTTTTGCAGACTTAATATGTCTGAAGAATGGAAGACAGAAAGAAAAAGAAAGCAGCATTGTGAAATCTAAGAACCCAATTAAGTTTATTGAAATTTTATATTAATTTTAGTGTGGGCAAAACCTTATCCTCCGAGATCATTTCATCTGCAATGAATCTCCAAATGGGTTGAAGTCCACCTATCTCCAGCAAATGGAGAGCACTGGCTATCACAAGAGTGAGATCATAGTCTGATGATAATGGAAGAGAGATTAATAAATCACTTAAGCGTAGTGTAGCTAAAGGTGGGTCATCATTAGTGTACATCATGTTTAGATTCTGTCATAGCTAGCACCCTAAAAATACCTTACAATAGATAGATATGTAAGTACTTCTCTTGGGTTTGCACAGCCACACCCCCTCTTGAAGTTTAGCTGTTTACATTTATAAAGTACTTTCCCCTTTCTTTTTCCAATGAACCTCTTTTTTTTTTTTTTAATGCACTTACTGCTGTTGTATAGCTGCAGTTGTTGATATACTTTGAGCTTTTGCTGTGCTGGCTAGAGAGGTGTTGGCTGGAGAAATGTTGATTGATTAAAGATTGCCAGGGAAAAGGGAGAAACAGGCTTGAGCTGCCTATGATGTGATGAGTGTTCTGAGCTCCTATGAGGTGACAAGGGATGCAGAATTCCAGATCTCTGGAGTCTTGGAGGGAACATCCTGCCTGGTCCCCTGAGAAACAGAAGGATGGCTTTTAGAGGGGAATGACTGCATTTATCCTTGCATATTATCATGACATGGTGGACTCATCAACCTCTTTGAGTTACATAGTGGCTTCCAAAGTCAGCAGAGTGAGGATTGTTTTAGCCCTTGGAGAGGCCTCCCTAGCAGTTTAGGCCTACAAACAGGAATAGTTCCAATAGAGCATAATAGCACACCCAATTCAATATATGTTATGTATTCACGTAACATACACACAGACTGGGCCAGTTTAGTCCTCTGTGTATTATTTTAATTGTCTTTTATAATGCTCCCACTTTAAAATGTTGGAGAGCAGATGGGTTGAACAGGTTTATGCATTACATAACTCCCTGCGTACTAACTCTACCACAAATCTAAAATTAACATGGGTGGTTTTTGGGAGTCTGCCCCCATGGAAAGGGAAGAACCTAACCTGATTCCTCTGTGACAAATACCCTAATCCAAGCATACTTCAGTCAATGCCAGGAATCCTGCTCCTTCCATTCAAGATACTCTGTATGAGTTGCAAATGTCTGAGACTTTAGGAAGGCCAGTGGGGCAAAGCTCTATGAAATCTATATATAGGATGAGAGGGCTGTATTGCAAAGGGTAAGTGCTCGTGATGTCCAGTTCCTGCTTCAGAATTTCTACATTCTTGAGTCACATGTGGCTCAAAAACTGGGGTGCAAAACCACTATAATTGCACTCTAGTCAGTGGACTTTCTCCTGATTTACATTGTGCAACTGAAAGCATCATCTGATTAATTGATTTTTAGGACAGAGAGTCAAGATCCCATCTTATGTCAGATATGAATGACACCTTTATGTGTTGCCTGGTTGCTATAAACATAATTGTTACGTCTCATATACTTGGGAGAAGTAAGCAAAGCCTAAGAGTTGTAGACCATGAAATAGAATTGTTCCTGGGTTTTACTGTTTGTTCATTAAATAAGTTATTCTGTAGACTGCGCAGTCCCTCCCTCAGATGCACACTTTTCTCTGAAGAGGGGGCCTAAGCAAGGAATAAAATACTGTGCTACATATACCATTAGTGCTTATCCTTAATGTACACTGTTAGCTGATCAAGGAGTGCATAGGCAGTAAAATAATGATACGTAATCATAAAAGTTAGTTTACAACAATTTACTACAGCAAATTCAATAAAACTGTAATGGTCCTAGACCATTTAGGTCTTTGAGGCTGCTTTAAGACTAGCTTTGTGGTTTTCTAGTGTGATCTAGTACAGAGCACAAGACTACAGCTAGTTATTCCTGTAGCAGTTTTATAATCTATGGCCGAACAGATCTCTTTTCACTTCAGGAAGGTAGAAGCCCTGTCTCTGAACTGACAGCTTAGCATTAATTTAAAGCCGTGCACTTAAAAGGAAAAGCATCCTCTACAACCACTTATATCTTATATCAGTAACACTGCTAATTTTGGTAGATCAAAAGTTTCTTTAATCAATTTGTCTCAGTTTGGTCTGTTGGAATTGACAAGAGCAAGTCCACAGCTTACACATACTGGCACACCTTCTAGTTCAGTGTAGTCAAAGTGTTGCTTTTGTTTGCTCAGGACCTTTGGCTCTTTCACATTTTCAAGCTGATTTCCGTGTTTGAAATCTGCCTTCAGCTGGTTTGTTTTTTCATTTAAAATCTCAGTAAAAGTTGCTCTGCGTTTTGAGAATAAGGAAAGTGGGAAAACGTATTTACCCTATTATTTAAAAAAAAATTATATAAGAATGACAACCCACTTTTTGGAACCAAATTAGTTTCAAAACATTTTATGCCAAAAGAATAATATGGAGACTGAGACCTCTGTTTTTAAGCTAATATTTTCACAATGCTTCAGAAAAGTACAAGCCTTTGAGAATAAGGCTTCGGAATAGAAACAGACAGCTTTAATGGCACCTGTCACTAGCACTCCAGCTATGGGAATGGGAGCACTGACTGATGAGTAGCATGGTTCGATGAGAAGCAGGTGAGAAGTACTGTCCCAGCTGCCTCTGCTGCACGGGTCTCTTGTCTGCCTGTTGGTCAGCTTCTGAAATGTTGCAGTTGACCATGTGGCTTCACCACCACAGTTTGCAGCAATATCTTAAGGCAAACAGAATCCATCCTCCCAACTGCCACCCCCCCTTTTTCTTTTTCCTCCTTTATTAAATATCATGCTTTAAGTAGTGCTTCATTCAGGAGCCAATTGGCAAGCAGCTCAGACCTCCAGGTAGTATAGATGGAGTGACTGACTGCAGTAATCTCATTCACCATCCCTGCTCATCACGTAGACTCTTGCTTCCTGCTGAATGCGGTAATGAAACTTGTATCCTCCAGCACTAACTAACCAATGACACTCTCTGATTTTGGAATGATTTGATCCATGATGAAACATTAATATTCTCCTAGTATAGGCAATCTCTTGTTTCTGAAGGATAAGATCGGGGGAACAGGGGAGCATTGCACAGAAAACTAGTGTATTGACTCTCTCTTATTGTTCTGAAGCAGATTATTTCAATCAAATGTTTGTTCTGTACAGGAAGCACACAGGAGGAGAAAAGACAATGCTCCAGAAGTGGCAGGTAAACTAAGTCTTGGCTCTGTATGGAAAAGTGAAAAAATTCAGCACCTGTCTGTGTGTCTGCACACAGGTGGTGTGTGTGTGGTGTGTGTGTGGTGGTGGTGGGGGGTGCTTCAAGGCCTAAGCTATTCTCTCACTGCTGGAAGTGAGGATATTGGCAAGAGGAGCAGAGTGTTTGCATCTTGTTATTGCAGAGGTTTTTGCTCCTCCTACTGAGAAACATATGGTGCTGCTGTCTGGCAGATGAAGTGTGATCATATGCACATTTTTAAGCTGAGACCAAAGAAGACTACCTAGTTGAATGACTCTAGTCAGAGATCGTGTGTTCATGTACATCAGCGTACCTCTCCTGATTTCCCAGATGTCATGCTGAGCTGAGATGCATTGCACTTACTTCCCTGTGTCCCTGATTTGGTGGCCCCAGACACATTAAAGAAATCTAGTCTGTTCCCTCTTGCTGATGTGTAAGGTGCAGCCTTTCCCTACAGGCTGTTGTCCAGGATATGCCAATACAGAGGATTGCACGCATTTTGCTCACTTGTTAATTGGGAGAAAATGCTCTTTTATGTAAATACAATATAAAGCACTAGGTGATTATAGACAAATGCAAATGGTCTGTCTGAAGAGGAGCCAAAAAAGAAGACTGAGATTCTGGTGAGTGGATTATTGTACAAGAAATACTGTGCCGATGTGAATGGCAATGACTGACTGATGACACTGTTTGTAATTCTTGTTGTCCTGGTGAGCAAGGGAAGCACAGAGCTCTCAGGGTGACTTTGAGGCATGATTTGCAGGGGTGAAGTTAGGAGACTTTCATCGTTGTTTCTTTGTCTTGACAGAAGAGGGAGATCAGTAACTTTGATTACCTCATGTACCTGAACACGCTGGCTGGCCGCAGCTACAATGACTACATGCAGTATCCTGTGTTTCCGTGGGTCCTTGCTGACTATCACTCTCAGGTAGGTGCTTGCTGCTTAGCAGTATTTCTCTGCTTTCTATGATGGTAACCATATAAAGGCTTGTTCAGTGATGGCACTGAAGCAGAGGGGTCTAGATCAAAGATTCAGAACTGAGATAGTTTGAACCAGACTGATCCTTTATAGAATAACCTTGTCTTCAAGTCAGGATGCTGAGACACCTTCTGTCTCAGTAAGGTGGATGACTATCAGTTAAATACACTCCTAGTTATGGGCAGGCTGCATCCACTCAGCAGGTAGTCAGAGGCAGATGTCTGTGACTCCTGACAGTGCAGCTTTGGAAGGGACAGCCCTTGAGAACAGTTTGCAACTTGCCAGATCCTTTATTCAATTTTCTGAAGCTCCTTGAACATGCTGTCCTTTAAGTGACGCTCATTGCCACTCTGTTTCCATAGTCCCTTTCCAGTTCTAGAGATGGGTGCGTTGTTAGCACTGTGGCCATCTTGAATAGATGAAACTCCCAACGCAGCCTTGCCACTGTCAGTGTCATTGAGATGGTCATGATGTTTGAGACTCCAGGGATTTTTAGACCCCACCTTTGCTGTATTTTCCTTTTCAGACTCTAAACCTTACTAATCCTCATACGTTTCGGGACTTGTCAAAGCCCATGGGAGCTCAGACTGCAGAGAGGAAACGCAAGTTCATCCAGCGCTACAATGAGGTGGAGAAGAGTGAGGGTGAGTGATTTAGGAGATTTTAATTCATCAGAGGTTTGGGTCCCCTCGGGCCCTTGGCGATGCTGGTGAATCCCTTTGAAACGATCATCCAAAGACTTTCCAAAGCCTGTGGCTAACATATCAACATGCCAAGGAGATCCTCTTGTTTCTGGACACAGAGCAGTTGAGGGTTCAAAGAGAAGTGACTCCCACAGAGCACTACCTTCTTATGTGCCTTGTACTGCTGCGTTCTGTCCCCTTCCCTTGGGCAAGGGATACTACAGCGAAAAACAGTGTTCCCCAAAGAAGACTGCTGCGTGCAGCCTACCTAGCAGCGAAGACTGCTGCGTGCAGCCTAGCTAGCAGCTACAATAAGAAAAGGAAACAGAATATTGAGGCTATTGACCTCTGGAGATCAAGATATATTTTAGGATTAATAGGGAGGAGGATGGTCTGGAAAGATGAAGGCCTTATTCTTTAGAAAGTGACATGTGCGAGACAAAAAAAGAAAATACAGAGATGGTGGTAAATGTGCACATTAAATGCAAGTATGCAAGGTGTGCTTTTGCTTGCAGATCTTTGGAGCCATCTGCTTTAAAGACCTGCTCCCTGTTTAATTCTGCTATGATAACAGGATGGTATGGACTTGAAATGGTGAAATTTTGCACTGAAACCTGATTTGTGTCCAATTTCCAGGAGACCTGTCAGCCCAGTGCCATTACTGTACTCACTATTCATCAGCAATTATAGTGGCATCTTACCTGGTCCGAATGGAGCCATTTACACAGACCTTCTGTTCTCTGCAGGTAAGGGGGCAAGACATTTGGCTTCACTCCTACACACCTTGTTATGAGCCACATAGCATATGATAGTGGCTGGCTAATAAAGGGGGATTAATACTCTTGACATTTTCTGTGTACCCTGCTGTTTTTCTGTTTTGTTGTTGTTGTTGTTTGTTGTTTTCCTTAGGGAAAAAGGCTATTTAGTTTTGGTCCTGAGTTACATTTTGTGAGATTTCGGGCATGTAAATGCCTAGACAATGTTTTTGTACTTCTCTGAACATTAGCCTCTGTCACTGGGGTGAAAACTGCCTATCTTCATGCAGCAATGTTAGAGGTAGCTAGGTTAGGATATTCCACTGCTCAGAGACTGCTGCACATCCAGTGAGGGCTGGCCATGTCTCCTACAGCTCTCCAAATGCTTTTCTGTTATTCTGGTCTTTCTTATTTTCTTTTTTTAAATGAACTAATACAAATAAAGCACTGTGCTAATTAAGTAATAAGCCCTATGATATTGGCTGTTACCAGCAGTAGATGATGGGTTAGTGAACCACCTGAGGCAATGCTTACCATGGCACTCTGTGAGCCATATGTTAGCTGCAGTCATGAATGACTGTAGAACAGCTATTGCTGTTGTAAACAACACAGGCTGCTCCATCTCACTGGCACGCTCTTTACGCGTAACAAGTCCCCAGTCTGAGTGGTTGCTTTGCGGCTGTGTTTATGGGTGTTTAGTAGATAACTGATGATTCTCAGTGGATAGTTACCTTCAAAGGCTACTGAGACCTGAAGCACTGAAAATTTTGTCTGGAGGTAGACTGACTAAAACTATTGACTGCTTTTTTTGTTCTCATTCCTTTGCTCTTATGTTGCTGCATGTTCAGCTGAGCTCATGCTGTTGTGTCCCCCAGGTGTCTGGTCCTACAGTGGCTTAGGAATTGCTTTCTGGGAGATGCAGTCAGGCAAACAGCAGACCTGAGAACCAAAGGGTCAGTCAGGAGCAGGCTGGAAAAGGAGTATTCCTAAAGTTAAGACTTTGGAAAGGTGCTGAGATGGGAGCTGTGAAAGATTTGTAGCATCTTAAAAAAATGGAAAAGCCACAGTTACAACCCCAAACTGCTGGTCTGAAAGCTCAAGAAAAGGAAATGCAACAACTTGGGTGCTTGCCTTGTAAAAAATTGATGTTGGCATACCATCCTTTTTCCCCTTGAGTCAAAGAATTGATCTGCACCCGGCCATGGAAGAAGGCAGTGAGAAAGCAATGCCTCTGGTAAGGGAACCATATAAGAAGTTTACAGAACGCTGTTATTTCACATTTCATTTAAGTACATTGAGATCTGACTCTGGAGAAAGGAGGTCTGTATGTACTTTGCATTTTGTACTGGAATGGATGAAATATTGGTTTGTTGGACAGACATTGGATGGTACTCCCTGCTTCAGTGAGTTCCCCCACCTGCCGTTAGGCAGTAATCTCCTAGAATTCCTTTCAGCAGTTAGTCTCAGCATCACCTAAAAACAGCAAAGGTTTCTGTACTTAGTCTCCATTGGAAAGGCATTCCAGGACCTCATGCCCTCAATGCTTAGTGACACCTGCTTTTGTTTACCTCAGATTTTATCCCTGTTTGTTCTTACACCAGTGTTGCATTTCAGCTAAGCAGGCTCTTCCTACCTGGTGTTTCTCTCTCTGATGTACTTATCAAGAATAGGGTTCTTATCCGTTATTTTGTCACTGACTCCAGAACAGTCATTTAAGCACTGTCTGCCAATGCAGGTAATTAATTCTCAGCATCTCTGGGGGTAAGTCTTTGCACCTTCATAAGCATCTCTGAGAAACACTTTGAGCTCTTTGGGTTTAAAGCACAATCAAGACTCAGTGATGCTTAGATTTATAAACATGAGGAGACCTAACTTCTCTCCAGAGATCACTGTGACTAGTTGCTTTGTATATACCCTGCTGAACTGTAGTTTTAAAAAGCTTATTTTTACCAGTATCCCTGATCGCAGTAAGGCCTGTACTGAAAGCTGTAAGAGTTTATGTTGACTTACATTCTAAAGGCATAAAGCAATTCTGAATTTTCCTTTTCCCTTTCAGTGCAGTTTTTACATTCATAGAGAGAGAAAACTCATTAATTCTGATATAAATATATGCAAATAAATTTATTAATATAGGAAATGGGAAAATCAGTTATTGCTTCCTTTATAAATAATACAGGCTTAAGTTTTAAAGATATTACTTTTCCCTAAAATGAATTAGACAGCCAGGGAAAAAATCACATTTTTTCGTGGTGGTAATATCTTTAACCAGATTTGTCGCGCTAACAGCATTTCCTATGTATATATTATTTTTATTTAATACAGGTAATCTTTTTATTACAAATCATATTGTTTCTCAGGAGATTACCATCGGCTCTCATGAAAGCTGCAAAAAAAGATGAAAAAGCATCAATCACCACCAGACACAGCACGCTGTGTGCAGATTAAATATACAAAGCCCTTTAATATGCTTCAATGAGATACTTGTTAACTGTTGATTTATTTATAGTCCTTCTTCTACTCTGTTTTAATTTCAATTTGAATTTGACTCCAAGGGTCCCTGCCTAATAATGATCAAGAGCAAGATGACCTTGTGCATCAGATTAACTCCAGCTAGGCTTACTCATGTGATTTTAGCCACTTTTTCACTCATAGTCCCTTCAGTGGGTGTGGAAAGGCTCCACAATTGTCAGTGGAATAGGGAAGAAGGACAGAAAACACAAGCAAGTATAGTAGAAAGTACCCTGGACCAAAAGCCTGGTCAGAATTCACCTTGGAAGAAAAATGCAGTGGGGTCTTTCCATCTGGAAGATGTGCTGGATTTTATTGGGAGTCTATCTTAAAAGTCAGGCGGGGAACTAAGGCTTCAGAACCTAAGGTTTATTGACTTCTGCATTGTGCTTCCTTATCTATGAGTGTAATTTCTCCCTACCAACAGATATGGCAAAAGGTCAGTTATTTCTTGACCTGCAGTTCTCGGGCATAGTGGAGGTTGTAGATCCAAAGGAGTTGCATCATAAGTGTGCAGGTATTGGATTTCATATGGGGAGCGGTGCTTGCAGTCAGAAACCAATGTAGGAGCTACTGCCCAGAGTTCGCCTGATCCCTGGGAGTGGGATACCATTCTTGTGGAGTGAGGATGCTTAGCTGTTATTTTTGTATTTAATAGATTGAAAGTCAAAGCTTCATCTGTCATTGTACAGAAGAGCAGTGTTCTCCTAGCCTGGCATGTGCAACAGTCCAAAGGCAGAAAGAAAAGTAACCAAAGGCTGTCAGGTTTTCCCAGGAGGTCAGCCACAAACAGAACCTGATTGCAAATGGGTCCTTGTTTGGACTATTGCCCATAGGTGCCAACACACAGCAAGCAGACTGTGTGTAAGAACGTAGAAGTTGGGGAATTTAATCCTTTATTAGATTCTATCCCCAAAGATTTTTGTCATCTGAAACTTAGCTTTCTTTTTTTTCTGTACATGCTCAGGTCACCTCTAGTCTTCTGTAGTCTTTGAACTCTCACACTTAAATCCAGCTGGGGAGGATGCTTTCTTATGAAATAAAATCTACCCATCTCTCAAGTGCATGAAGCCTAACTCACAGCTTTTCATTTAGGAGTGGTCTGACTAGCCAAGGGAGTAGGCATGATGCATTCATTTCTGTCTAGCAACTTCTCTTCCTACCAGTGTAGGCTGTTTTCCAGCCTCTTCTGATAAGAAAGTTCAAGGGCCTGTTGTGAGGTTTAACCTAGCAGACTTGGTGTAAAACAGCTGTATCGGAGCAGCTGGTTGCTCCAGTGTTCCTGTTTTGCCTGTGACAAGAACTCTGATTGTCATTTACTGGTGGGCATAGGGCTCACAGGCCCAGAAGCCTTGTGCATTTTGTGTAACTGGGCAGGAAAACATCAAAGCAGAAATAAAGCCCTTCTATCTTCACACATACCTGTATGGCCTTCCTTTCTGTAGTACCTGAGAACCTCATATTCATTAACAGAGTCATTCTTGCACCACCCCTGGGTTCTGCTGGCTCTGTTCTGCCATCTCACTGGCCTGTTCTTACCTAATGAAGCAACTTTGAGGATTGCATGATTGAAGATGAGCAACCATGCATATATTTATACTGCACTGCAGAACTGTTTAAAGATAATTGCACTATCTCTGACAATCTCTCTTGGGCCCTGGCAGTGGGCTGTAGTGTTGTATCCCATGGCATATAATCCAAGTTAACTAACACCACTGAGAAATACATACATTAGCCTGGGAGCATGCTGCCATTGGGCAGCAATACTGCTGCCAGTACCTGAGCTAGATGTTGAGAAACAGTTTGATTATGTCACTTTGCACAATTAAGGCAGTTTTCTTCTGAGTCAGCTTGTTCAGGCTGAAGTAGATCTCCAAAAACTGATCGTCTATTTAGTTATTTCTGTTATTATAGTAATTTAATGCTAAAGTAAATGTGTTGGTGCTTGATGTGCATATCCCTATATAAATGTGAATGTGGGATTTTCACAAATGCATATAGTATCTGAGATCCTGCTGAAAATCCTATAGGAAATATGGTTCCAATCTGAGGTATACTCTTCATTAAGTTGGTGATTTTTTTATTTCTTCTTCCAGTTAAGGCTTTGATTCAGAACAATGTCCTAGTCTAGGAAGGTCACTATTAGCTAGTGCTTGAGTCTCATGAAATTAAAACAGGTTTAAATGCTCTCAGGACTGTGCTTGAGGCAGTTTTTCTCCTTGCTTCTATACCAATTCAGCTTTGAGCTCAGACATCCTTTCCTTTTTCTCCCTCTTTGTGTTTTCCTTCCTCCCCGTGAGGATTGAATAGTCCTGGCTGGCATCTGCTCACTGGGCCCAAGCTGCTTGCCTGAATCCAATTAATGTTATTTCAGTGGTATCCCACTTTCCCAAAGGCTTTTTTTTTTTCCAGAGGATTGCACATAAGATTGTACACAACTATTTGTCTGAGTCATAGCTGAAGTAAATACACCAAGACTGTGTCCTCTGCTTACAAAGCACTTCGGGATGAAAGGAACAATTTACCTCTAGAAGCATTAAAATTGGATACTCTGATATTCCCAAGCTGCCCTGGATTGTTTCTGCTTGCCTCTGTGTTATTACAAGCTAGACAAGGTCTCCAGGCCTTATGGCACTCTCTTCTTGAGTATCTACAAGTCAGCACTGAGACAGCACCTGATACAGGGTCACAGTAAATAGATCTGAGTCAGATCTTGAGATAATCATCTAGTCAAACATGTGGTGAGGTTAATATTACAAAATTAGCAAGACTCTGCATCTGCTGGGTATTTAAGAGAATATTCACACTGTAGCCTGCTTGACTGTCTGTCTCCATGTCACAGGGTGGGAGCTTTGATGTTGCAGACAGGATGTTTCACAGTGTCAAGAGCACGTGGGACTCAGCGTCAAGAGACAACATGAGTGATGTCAGGGAACTCATCCCTGAATTCTTCTACTTGCCAGAGTTCCTAACCAATGCCAATCACTTTGAACTTGGTAAGTGCTAGAAGGGACTTGAGTGCTCCCCTTCCCCTCCCCAGCATGCTGCCAAGAGAAAAGATCCAAATCTCAGGTTGGGAACTGGTCCCCAGACTGTGCTGACTGATGAGGCTCTTTAATGATGTAAGGTTAATTCCTATTAACAGAAGGCTTCAAGAATAAAAGCTTCTGGTAACCAAACGGTGCATGCAATAAACGGTGTGTTTGCAGGCTCAGAAGGGCTTGTAATTCCTGTTATTTACTGTGTACAGGAAATGCACATTTTATCAGACAAAAGCATATTGATGAAAGGTTGTCTTAAATTTGGCTGTTCTGGTGGTTAAAGTTGCCAAATCTGTCCTCACTGTCACCTTGAAAAGTTCTGCATGTGTTCTCATGCACTTGATCTGTAGTCCCTGGCCTCAAGCAGTATCCGAAACCCTTCTGAATGTACACTGCCTCTAGACCCTTTCTGCATTATTGATGGACAGTTAGAGAGAACCTAGACAAATCAGTATTCAGAAATAGGCAGCACAGTGTTCCAGCCCTGACTGTGGACAGCACTTCACTTTACAGGCAACCCACATCATTTGCAATACAAAGCTTTGTATTCCAATGGACACTGGTGGGTTAATGATTAAGGTAGAGGACAAATATCTAAACAGTCATCCTAAATCAGTGACACCAAAGGCAGCTTAACCAGTGGTGTTGAGGTCTTGCTATAAATCATTTGTATTTAAAATCTCAGTGAATTGAGACCTACACTAAGGAAAGGGCAGAATAGGAAAATGTTGTTAAAAGATTGTTAAAAGATAGTAAAGATGTAGGATAGTTTTATCTTGAGAGGAGGCCAAGTAGCAGAGCCTGGCTGAAATCAAGATCCAGAGACCAACCTGAATGGAAACAAGCAGAAGGAAATAAGAGTCATCAGAAAGTCACAGATAGAGAGCAAATATACAGGAAGATTTTCTAATAGACAAAGACAGGAGCAGTTATCTCACTGCTACGCTGTAAGGACACCTGATGTCCAGACCTGAGCCTCAGTTTAGATTTGAATTTGTCCAGGCTTGTTACACTGTGCCCTGATTTAGAAACATATGCTTACCTTCAGAAATGAATCAAATTGCAAAGGACTTGAGAGCGCTGTACTTCCGAGATGCTGCTTTAGCAGCAATATCTGGCAGTTAAGCCCATGGGATCATGTATAAAAGAAAGTTGTGCCAACAGGTTTGTCTTGTCTGAGTTTGCAGTTGGGGCTAAAATGGTTTGTGCTGAGGGCATGCATATTTCTTTGCTGTATTAATGACAGTTGCTAGAACATCCTCTCAGTGATTTATTAATAGATCAGAAATCCCAGGAGAAATTGCTTCTGCAGTATTTTATGACACTGTATTCCATGTAGAACTTAAAATTGCCTCTGTGGAAATCACCTGAATTTCCTTTGACTTCACTGTTTTGGATAAGTTGTTCTCATGTGCAATGTGTGTGATTCTTTTTTCTAATTTTCCTGTTATAATTCCTGCAGGCTGCATGCAGGATGGAACAGTGCTGGGAGATGTGCAGCTCCCCCCTTGGGCAGATGGGGATCCCCATCAATTCATTCACCTGCATAGACAGGTCAGTGAGTATCAAGTTTTGTGACACAGTGATGATCTTGGGTCCCACTGAAAATGAAATCCTTAAGGCCTGGGGCACAAACCAAAATGTTAGATTCAAATGCATCCTGCCTTTGCAGAGTTCATGTCAAGTTCTGAACTTCGCATATCTACCTGTCTGCAGAACAGTTTATCCCAAATCAAGACCAACTTTCCAAATTGGGTGAAATTTGTATCTAGCTCTGCAGCATGGATATATCTCAGCCTGTAAGTGCATGTGAACGTAACACACATGGGTGCACACAGTGTTTACATGTATATGGTTCCATGTTATCACCAGCCAGCTGCCTGTTCGTTTAAACTATCTACCTCCATCTCTGAGTCATGCCAGGAGTAAAATTAGGGGGGAGGTTGTTTTGGGCGATAAAATCCAATGTGATTTGCTGCCTTTCATGAAGTCATCCTTGGCAATCTGAAAGCAAGTAGCTTTAAGGTCCAGGGGTCTACTACAATTAGTGCTGTCTATTAATAATAAGAAGGTCTTACTTCTGTAAGAAGTCACCTGGCAAAGATGAAACTACCTGGTAATGGGTGCAAAGGCAACTCCCTATGAAGTTTGTTGGGTTAAATGCAGATTTTTCAGCTGATCATCTTGGTGCAGATCTCTGTTTTTGTTAGAGCTAATAAGGAGATTGGTTGTACTGCAGTGCCCTTGTTGAAAGTAACATTGTTTCATCTAATGTCTTACGGCAGAGGAAGTCAATCAGTATTTGCGAGATTGTTGTCATGTGCAGGGCTGTGGGTTGATTATCTATATTAGCATTGGTGGGACTAAGCAAATAGCCCATGATTTTCAAGGCATTGCATCCTCCTGGTTTGTCACTTGTACCTTCAGTTTCTTCCTCAGTGGGTTCTTCTGCTCACCTCCACTATGCCATGTAGGGCCCTGCCTTTGGAGGTTCAAGTCTCACTCTCTGTAATCTTTCTGTAGGTGATTGCATTCAATCCTGTGTTTACAGCTATCTTCTCTGTTTCGGTGTCTGCAAATAAACCTCTCCTCAGTTGCTCTCTCCAACTGCTGGTTCCTAAATACTGTCTCTGACCTTCATTATGACCTCTCTGCCTGTTTCTGATTCTCCATACACTTCGGCTTGTGGATAACACTGATTGTAAGAGTGAGCCTGTTGAACTCGGTGGGTTCATTCACATGTGCTCAGGTTACTTCTGGGAGTAAACACAGGCATGATCTGAGCCTGTGCTTTTCTTTGTGCAGTCCTCTTGCCTTTGTTTCTTTGTTGAGCACATAATGAGGGTATTTCATTTTTGTTTTCATTGCGAGTCTTTAGTCTCTATTGTGAACTCATGACCTGAACGCTTCATTTTAAGGCTGTGTCAGAACAGTAAGTGCTAAATACTGTATAAAAGAAGTTAAATTTCTACCTTGCTACTCTTACCTGCTTTAAGTTAAAAATGAAATGGATAACTTTTGTATATACTTTTTTAAAAATAATCCTTTCAGTCATTTTAAAAATATGATTGAAAGTAGTCACCAACCACTAGTTTTCTCAGAGTCCGGTCTGTAGCCTCAATACACAAAAGCTTGTGAATTAATGATATTCCGAGATATGCGGTGTGGAGAATAGCAACTTGCTATTATTAGTAAGTCTCATGTGTCTCCATGCCTAGTAACTTGACTCAGTGGTGTGCTGTCACACCATTTAGTAACCTAAGCCAGTACATTTAATTTACAGCATATTCAGTAACTGATCAGTCCCTTTTCAGAAGCTACATCAATCTTCTTGGTCTTTGTTTTAACTTGTATTTCAGTTTCAGTTAGATGTGTAACTTAGATCACAGCCTTGTGTTACTAGGCAGACAAGCACACAGTAAGTAGATCTGGTGGGGGAAAAAAAACATATGGAGCAGTTTTCTCTGGAAAATTAGTCTGGTTGAAATGGGAGTGTATCAGTAGCATCAAGAAAATCTTTCAGTAGATCACTTCAACTTTCTATCTTTGTTATCAAAGCATTTCCGAGTGACCTTTTCGTTACAACATTCATGTTGGATTACAGGCTGAATTTAAAATGTTTTATTTTCGTGATGCAGCTATTATAGTTAATACTGTGTAGTGTATAGTTTTCATTATCAATAAAATGATGTAATTTTTCCAAACTTAAAATTTAATTTTTCTGAATGTTAATGCATGAGAAATTTTGAGAGGTGGGCTTTTTGTAGTGATTTGGAAAGAAAACACAATTCAAAATCTGAATTTTCCCCAGAACGTAACTTCCAGTTTTCAGTCAGTGCTAACAGGCAGAAAAAACCTGTCGCTTGCCTGTTGGCAATCTACGAGCCTAAGGGGGTGAATAAAGGAGACAATTTTTTTGCCAGACGGAGAGCTGAAATGCAGAGACATTGTTCAGGCTGCCTAAGTTCCTATGTGTGCACAA
Source organism: Apteryx rowi (assembly GCF_003343035.1). Lineage (NCBI taxonomy): Eukaryota > Metazoa > Chordata > Aves > Apterygiformes > Apterygidae > Apteryx > Apteryx rowi. The sequence continues at coordinate 4,555,171 of NW_020448085.1, read as the reverse complement.
TAAGAGGTATTACTGAGTCAGGCACCTCTGGAGGTTCTTAAGAAGTGATTCAAAGGCTCGGAGCTCTAGTTGCGCTGAATGGGGCTGGAAGGGAAGAGAGACCTGAGTCTTGGTCAGTGCCTGTCACCATGTAACAGTACATCTATGGGGATGGAGGAGATCCTTGTTGAAGTGTTGCCTGCACTGCAGGCTGGCTGGCAAGTACAATGTTAAAACGAAGAGCTGAGCTAGGGAGTGCCTCCCTTGCAGGGCAGCAACTCAGTGCTACTCGCTGGAAGTAGGTTTTGACCACTGCGGTCAAATATGTAACAGTTCCCTGGCATTCCTTAGTGCTTGCAAAGAAAGCATGTAGGTTTCGGGGCTGTCTGGCTCCATTCTCTGCTTTTTCTCAGGCTCTCTCTGTGACCTTCCAAGGTGCTTAGTCTCTTTCTTCTAGTTTCCCATACATGGGGATGATAACACCATCCTCCCCTTACTGAGGTGCTGCAGAAAGAAATCTGTGGGTGGCTGAGAGCTGTTGCAATTTTACAGTGATGTTTGTTAAAGAAAAGTGTAGGAAGACATGCTTTCTTGTATATTGTGGCTTGTTTGGAGTAAAGGACTGAGCCGTGCTTAAAGTGTTTGTAGTGTTGTGCACCCTATGCATTTAGATAAAATGGCACATCTGCATTAGCCTTGTAGTTTGGAGCAGGGTGCGCTTTTGAAACGAATCTCCCAGTCATCCCTGATGAGCACGGTTTTGCTCCCATTGGAGAATGATCTCAATTTGTATGAACTGTTCTATTTAACTACTCTGTTTCTTTCTTGGACAAAACTAAACCAAAATCTGCACTCCAGGTGTGCACCTAAGGCACTTTAGCCAGTAGAAGCAGACTAGAGCTATTCTGACGTAAAATCCCCCAAGGTGCACATAGTGTGGATACTGGGTCCTCTGTACCACTGTTTTGATCTGCAGACCTGCTTCCACTGAGCTGCACTGTTTGATAGTACGGGCACAGCTAATAAAGCAGGAAGACTTGTACAAATTAATTCAAATCTCAAATAGGAGCAGTTAAACAAATGGAAAACCATGTTTCTAGACTCATGTTCTTAGTGATTAGCCAGACCCAATCAGACCTCAAGTACATTCAGTCCAGTATTCTCTCTCCAACAGTAGCTAGTGCCATGTGTTACACAGGAGGGTGCAAGAAATCTTGCTGTGGAAAGTAAGTTGATCAGCTGACCTAGGGAAGTTTCATCCCAGCCCTGAAGACTTAGAGATCTTAAACGCAATAGGAGGGTTTCTGTCTCCTCTAAAATCACCTGCAACATTGGATGAACTTGTTACTGGTATCATGGTCCTTTTTATGAGGCTTTACAGAGAGTCTGGACAATTAAAACAAATCCAGGTAATCACTGTCATGAAGCCTGGCTATTGCTTTAAAGAATCTGAGAGGAAAGAATTGTTTGTGAAATAAAACTGTGATTAGTTCTCTGTTTCATGTTTAATAAATTAGGTATCTTATCTGTGTAATTTTCTTACTCCCTCCTTTGGCCGCAAGTTCTCCCCACTGTGGCTGGGCTTCCTAATGTCACAGTGTTCAGTGAAATATTGAGTGGTTACCCAATTGCACCTCAGTCCATTGGTTGCTTTGTTTTGCTCTGGAAGTGGTGCCAGGCAAAATTTACAGTTTGTAATTCATGCACTAACAGCTTTTATTAATGAGGATGAGTTCTGAGTCTGGTCATAAGTGTTTTCTTGCTGTTTGCAGGGGACAGATTATGTGCCATGCTTGTTCTCTGAGCTGCCCTATGATCATTATAGCTGTGGGCAGGGTCATTTAAACCCGCTGCACTGGGCTAAGTGTCTGCTCTGTGAAATGAGCCATTCTTCTGGTTCCCATTAGCTTGTTTATTTCCACTGTGCTTTGGGTGGGATGCTCTGTCTGGGAGACCTTTAACTGAGCATCAGGGAGCACTGCAGAATCAAATCATTTGGAGATAGACAAGTATTTTTAATAATGCTTAGCACTGCTGATTGAATCATTGGGCAAGGCCCTTTGGGAATGCCCAAAGATTTGTGGATGGTGATGCTGGGGCAGTAGCACTTCCTGAAGCCTCATGGATAAGGCTGACTAACCTGGAGGTGGGCAAAGGTCCAACTCAACTTATATGTACTGCCCATGAACATACTTGTCTTTCAAGCCTAGTTTTCTGCTCTGACTATGCTGTGTTCTAGGGAGCCCACATTAGGCTAGGTATATTCCCTTCTAGCATTTCCCTCTGGTCTTCTCCAGTAATAATTGTTTGTTCTGATTCCATTAATTCACATGCCTGTGAGTGTGGGTAGCAGATCTACTCAAGCAAAGTTAGCCATTTTTCATCCTGGGAGAAAAGTTCAGATGGGACCCTGAGCTTTTTCAGGATGAGGAAATCGGGTGCTTCAACTCTCTCTGCCTGAGCCTTGTGAGAGTTGTAAAACATGTTTGTTGATCAAACCCAAGTAGTCTTGAAGCTTCTGTTGTACAGCTGTTGTGTTACACCCCAACACTGCTATTGCAAGACTCCATTATGCACTGCTTTTCTTGAGTTGCAGCACCCCTAGCCATTTCACTACAAGCGGTACACTATCCTTTGCCCGTTCATAACATATACCTTCTCCTGCCATACCCTTCAGAGCCAATATAAAGCCTCTCTGTCAGTCATCTGCCTTTCCTGTGTATACTTATATGTGTCTTCTCAAATGAAATCTGCCACTTAGTGTGGTCCATGACTAAGGCAGACTTCTACAAATAAACTAATACCTTAATTCACCTGTGGTTTGTCTATAGACCAAAGTGGTGGTATCAAATGCTAGCAAATGTTTTGCGCATTTAACCCATCTTGTGTCAATAGCAGTATTGTTGAACACATGGTAGCACAAGTTTCGATGTGCATTGGAAAACTGAGGATGTGCCAGGATCTGGATAGTGTTTGTATTCTGCTTACTAGAACCTGGTGAGACTTGTGTTGTGTCTGGGGATATTGTTACTGGTGTCTGATAAGTCAGGCATGCTACACTCTGTCCTTTCTTTTCCTGTGGAGATCCACCCTTAATCTCTTTGGTCATATTTTGTGAGGATTTGCTGTGAATGATGATGCTGGAGGAGTTGAAAGCATGAGGATTCACTTACTGAGAGCACTGCAGAGAATTTAAGCCTTCAGCAGGGAATGGAGGGTGATGATGCATCTGTAATGGACACACACTACTGAATTAACTTGGTTTGGTTTCAGGCACTGGAAAGTGACTTTGTCAGTGCCCACCTCCATCGCTGGATAGATCTGATTTTTGGCCACAAGCAACATGGCTCAGCTGCAGTGGAGGCAGTTAACACCTACCACCCTTACTTCTACGGAGACAAGATGGACCTCAACAACATCAAAGATCCTCTGATTAAGAGCACTATCTTGGGTTTTATCAGCAACTTTGGACAGATACCAAAGCAGGTACCACTTTATCATGAGTCTAGGAGGAAAAGCAGAGAGCACAATTTATTTTGATCTGGTAGTGTTTCAGCTGGAAAGCAAGAGAAGAGAGACTGTTTCTCTGATTTGAATCTACTGAAAGTTGGGCCATAGACTCCTCCAGATTGTATACTACATCAGTGTACATCCATACCCATGTGCGTGACTCCATACTCTAATCATGCTATTCTTGCTGTATATCATAACAGCAGCAGTATCAGATCTGGGTTCTGCTTCTTCAGTACAGTCACCTGAGTAACCACCAGGCTGGGACTAAGTACAGTCAAATAAAGGCAGTTTAAAGTCTCACCTATACTTTTCCACTGAATCACTGGGATTACTTTCCTATCTCTGTGAAGAAGGGAAATAGTTTAGTAAGAACGTAGTGAAATGTGTAAGATGATTTTATTTTAATTAAGAGTTTCATGTATGACAGTCCTGAGTCTCTGATTAAGTGTTTAAATAGATGTTTCTTCTGCAAAGTCTGGCAGGTTGAGATGTATTTTTCAATGCCATGCCTTTGTTCTAGCTCTTCACTAAACCACATCCATCCAGGAATGCCCAGGGAAAAAGTTCACTGGGAAAAGAGGCTGTGCTGTCCCTTCACTCAAGTGGAATCCTTCCTCCATTCCTCAGCAGCCTGCAGAACCTGAAGCTCTCGCCGGTTGCAATCAAAGGTGCTGCAAGGGCTGTACTTCCTTTTCTGAGCAAATAAGTGTAGACTTTTTAACCAAAATCTGTTTTGACCAGAGTCCCAAATCTGGATTTTTAAGAGCACAAAAACAGTCATACACCTTTATTGTAATGTGGATTGGTACCATCAAGATCCCTTCTGCCAATTGTTATTTGTGTATGTGTATTGTAAGATGGCATTGAAAACACGAAAATATGCATGAGAAATCTTGAAACTTCTCGTGTAGAGTTCAGAACAGAAATTTTTTTTTACAAGATGCTGAATCTTCTAAATTCTAAATATGTCAAATTAACACATAAAGCTCCCCATTTTCCCTTCATGTTCTTTCTTTATATTCAGCAGCAAAATAAATAGTCTCTCTTTCCCCCTGTTGCCTGATCTCCAAGTGTTTTCTCTTTCCATCTTTTTCATAGTCTGCTACTTTTCTTAACCTGAAGAAACCTGGAAAATCGCAGTATGTCTACATTTTGATCCCCTGGTGGTGTTCTTTGTATCACACATCTTTCTCCCATAGCCCTACTGCAGAGAGACTGTTGTTGACGTGCCCTGCATGCTTTGCAATTCAGGGCGTAAGGCAGTCTGCCCATGAAAGGGAGCTTAATGACACCACTGTTAAATCCCTTTCTCTGGATTGGGTCACTCCCACTGCATGGATTTATGTGGTCCATTGGAGACAGGAGTTTCCACTATTCCATCTGGAATCTCACTTGCAGGGTGGCTTCTGTCTGTGGGCCTGGCCACAGTCCTGAGCCCAGGTGTGGGTCTTGCCAGCCTCATGCACAGGATACCTAAGGGGGAAAGTTGCTGTTAGTGCTGTAGAAACAACAGAATGAAATATATTCTCTTTCTCATCAGATTCTCCCAAGGGAGCCATTGGGCACATTGTTCATACCGAGAAAGGCGTTCTGGCTGTTGAGAAAAACAAAGTTTTGATTCCTCCTCTTTGGAACAAAACATTCTGTTGGGGATTTGAAGACTTCACCTGCTGCTTTGGCAACTATGGATCTGAGAAGGTAAATAAGAAAAAGACTAAGCGTTCCAGAAATGGCTGGTACGTTGTGGTTCTTTGGCTGGTTTGGGCACCAACTTCAGAGGCTGTGGGGGACCTGATATTCAGTGGATTCTGTACAGAACTTTTACAGTCAGGCTTCTTGAGGAATATCAAGCTGGATATCCCAACAGAGCAAAGATCATTCATCTCTCCTGAAAATGTGGCATTTCCCCTCTAACTGATCCCAGATTTTCCTTCAGTGACTGTGTTGTCTGTGACAATGAAGGAGAAACCTCCTTTCATAGGATATAATGACAGTGCAAGGTCTTCTGACCCCTGATTAAAAATTTCATTGCGCAGAACTTTCTACTGGAGTTAAGATAGGGCCATCTGTCGATTCCCCTCTGGCTCCCAAGCTTAGCCCAGTGCATTCACTCAGCATAGTAATGTATCCTGTTCTAGAAAGTTAATTCTCTTTTTACTTTGCTGTAAGAAATCAACATTCTATATTGCCATGCTGCTGGTTAGGACACTTGGCAGATTCAGTTTCTTTCTCTACCACAAACATACTGATTTTGGATGTGTTTGGCACAGTGTTATGACATGCAAAGACACCTGGGTTAGCTTGGGTACCAGAAATGGCAGAACACATCATTCATGAAGAAATAGGCTTGGGTATCTATGTATGCCTCATCATTGTGTTTTACAGACATACCCACAGTCTCTGGATTTGAAAAAGCCGTGAGATGTAGTATACTTCTGCTCCCTTTAAAGTCATTTAGAGTTTCCCCATTGATTTCAAAATCATAGATTAAAATGATTACTCAGCAATTTATAGATGCTGCCACAGCTGTAAATTACTTGCTTTGCCTCTTCTGGATGACCAAGAGGAGAGGAGCTTCTAGAGATGGGGTTTGTTTTTTTTTTGGTCCAAAGATCTAAGTACCGTAAGGTATTGTACCATAAGATAACACGGAAAACTCAGGGTGTCACTGAGCCTCTTGTGTGAATATACAGTCACTATAAACAATAGCGAGAGTCTGACCTGAGCCCCTCTGGTGCCAACAGTAGTAGCCTCTGGACTTTGGACTTGAACTTAAAAGAAATTTTTGCAGTCGTTGCAAGTTGGTAGCGGATTGTTCTGTCTGTTTTATAGTTTTTGTCACTGTGGCATCCAGGCCCATCACAATCCCTAACGCCATCCTGTTGTCCCCATTTTGTGGTAGGGAGCTGATGCAGAACGTGAGTGGCGGGATGTTGGTGCTGTGATTGCAGCAATGTGTAATCAGCTGGAGGTTGGTTTAGGCCAGGCTGGATGCTGCTAACAGAGCAATTTGTACAGAATGGAATTTAGTGCTGTGGCTTTTGGCTTTTCAATACAAGTGAGAGGAGGGCAGCTGAGCCTGAGACAGACTTCTTCATGCACAGTAAAGTGCAGTCAGTCCCTGAGCTGTTTCTTTTTAGTTTACATTGAATGTTTGCATACTGTTACTGTATGATGGCAGCATGAACTTGCCTGAAGTTAGGCAGGAAGTTTGTAGCAGGAGAGGGGTCAGAGCTCAGGTCTCCTAAGACATAATCTAAGATGCTGACTTCAACTCATCCTCCCTCTTTGGGCCCTGGAGGATGGTCCAGCTGCATGCCACCATAGTGTGTGTATGTGCATCCGATGAGGTTGTGCTGTGAGCATAAAAAGCCTGGATAAGATGAGTTTATCTTTCCTGGCCATGAAGAAATGGGGATGCAGTTCTGAAAACTAAATCTGCTATTTGGTATAAATAAATGCATGGTATCATCTGATGAGCATCTGACTGCAAGTTGCTTTCTTGTACAGAATATGACTACATTTGAGTGTATGGCAGACTGGGGAAAGTGCCTCTGTGCTGTATGTCCTTCAGCAACTACCATAATCACATCTGGAACAAGCTCTGTTGTGTGCGTCTGGGAACTTTCTTTGGTCAAGGACAAAGTGAAACGTCTAAACTTGAGACAGGTGAGTACTATGGCTTTTTTGCTATAGAAACTTAATGAAAACCAGAGGATTTCTTTCTCTCAGATGAATGGCAGAGGTAATGTTAAGATGATTCAAAAGGGCAGGAAAAGATGATAGAGATGGGAGTCATACTGGTGACAACCTGTTATCAGGTCAGGAGCTGATAGTATGCCTTATACTTATGGCTTATAGTTTGTGTTCTGCTTGCTTTTTCTCACTCTGGTAGCATTTCCATAGTTTATCATGATCGTTTGATCAAGCACTGAAGATAAGGCTGTTACCCCCACTTGCAATGCAGCCAAGCTTTGGGTTATTTTCAAAACCCAGTGTCAACTGGAGATGGCTCCAGGTTTTTTTATGCTGCTACAGTAGTGAGCAAGATCTTCAGAACACCCTGCAAAATGCCATTCTGCTTAGGTTCCCAGACTGGTACTTAGCTGATGGAGAAGGGTCAGCCGGGTGGTTGGACTTCTTGATACTTTTCTCCCAACCTGAATGCAGAACCTAAAAGGTTTATTTGTTACTCCATGAGGTGTAGAGGTGGACCCAATAGAAATGGTATGGCTCATGTCCAGACTGTTCAATGTCCTTCAGTGTTTGTTGATTTGAGGTTCATCTATAGTCATTGTATAGCCTTATAAATGTGGTTTCATTTGCAAAAGTGAAGTTGCATGCAGGATTTGTCTGGTTCTATTGTGAGTTCTCAGCTTTACAATTAAAGTTGAAATACTCCTGTCCCAGGTCTGAAAGGTAAGGCAGCATGTGACTCCTCCTTCCTAACAAACCAAGAGACAGAAAGTGTTATGCTACTCTTAGGCAAAATTATAAAGGGTGAATTGATCAGCAAGAAGGTCTCCAAATGTTAGAAGCTTGTTCTGTTCATTTGCTCCAGAGGGATATTCAGGAGACATTTCAGTGCTTTCCTTACCCTGAGCCAAAAATCTGTTTTATTTGTCATTAATGATGTGAAAACTTCCATATTTATGGGGAGGCCAGAGAAGTATCCAGAACTTTATTTATCTGAACTGCTTGGGTGTTGAAGTTGGGAGGGAAACTCTTTGGAGCAGCCTCTCTTTTGAAGTTTATAATGCTTCCTGCTTCAGAAGCAGCAAGAAATAGGAGATAAAATCTTTATTGATGACCTTTCAATCCTGCTGCTTAGTATTCCCAACCAGGACATGGACACAGAAGTGGAAGAAATAGCACTAGAGAAAAGTCTAAGCAGCAATCTTCATGAACGTCAAAATGATTCAGGTCAGGGAGTCAGTCTGAATTTCAGGCAGCTGTTTGTAGAGGCTCTATTTTATCTACAGTATCATGCCTTTCTTTTTAACTGTCTAGCATCAGCTTTGCTGGTGTATTCCACTGTGATTAATCTGATATTACCCAAGTCCACAAAGTGGTGTGAGATCATGCTGTGTTATTTTCTTCTTTCTTTGCTAGCAGAGGTGCTTTTTTTTTTTTTTTTTTTTAAATGATTTTCTTCCATAGAAGTCATCCATTTTAATTAGTTTGGTTCTTATCTCCTGCCATAAGTCTAGATCCTAAAGCCATTGAAATCCATGGCAACATTCCCCTGATTACAGTAACAGTTGGCCCTTATTTCTTTTATTGATGGCACCTTCAGAACTCATGAGTTCTGCTTGAACAGTTTAGGCAGCGTAACCAAATCGTCACTATTAAATAAATCAGTAGGAAATATTCTGCTACAGATGCACGGTTTTGTAGTTGGAAAGAATCAAATAGATCTATAGCAAGACAATAGTCTGGGTCCATAGAATTAAAAAAAAAAAAAAAAAAAGCTAAATTAAAATCATATGTCTTCATAAGGAGATATTTAACATTTCAATGAAAAAAGTTCTATATTATAAAATAAAACGTGACATTACGTGAAATACTGTTAATACTAGGTAATTTATTGCTAACACTCTGAGAATCTTTCTGCTAAGGAAACTGTCTGGCAGTGTATACTGAGAGCTCCCCTGTGTTATAATGCAAACGATATTTTTCCTACCCAAAACAAAATGGTTAAAATTATATTCTCCCAAGCTGTATGGAAATGCACTAATTTGTAACTTTCTAAAGCTAACACATTTATGCTTCAGAGATACATAATTTAGTAACAAACAGCAGCCTGAATTTTTATCAGGTTTAAAAAATAGGTACAATAGCCTTCAGACTTCAAATGAGCTGAAAAGGCTCCCTTGGTATTTTCTTCAATCCAGAATTTAAGGGGTAACATTTTTCTTGAAGATTCATTTAAAAGATGATGAACAATTCAAAAACTTCTGTTTATTAAGGCCAGTACCCAAATATCTTGTTAATGAAGCTTTCTGTGTCAGTCCAAGCAATGGCTTACATTATGGTTTCTTGCATAAATGATACACACTGGTCAACTTTTCTTACACTACTCATTGTTAACACCTGTAAAATAACAGAGTATTTTGAATAAAATGAAAATGCACCTTAATCAAGTATTCTATAAAATCCAATCAACCTTATTGTTAAGAAACCACTATAGTATTGTTAAGTCTGGAAGGAATGAGGAAGCTACAGTTCAAAATATTAGAAATTGTTTTCATTAATGTATTAGAGCCTAAACAAAGCAGATAATTGCATAAACGTCAGCCTGATTTCCAGATTTGATTAAATGTTTTAGGTATCGAAAGCATCACAATGGTGAGGTACTTAATTATGCAACAGCTCAGACATTCTGAATCCTATTCCATCCCAAAGAAAAGGGCATAATTTGTATTGTGTAATAAATAAGGCATATTGTAGAACTGGACTTCAGAAAAAGATTTTTTATCTGAAAGAGGCTGCCCAGACAGGGAGTCTGTAGGGGTCAAATATTAATTTCAATGGTATTAACACTGAGCCTAACTTCCACTGGTTGGCATAGTAGGCATTTGCTTAAAAAAATCCATTTTCTATCTAATTATATTCTCAGCAGTGCTGTGATTGTTACAGATTTTTTTTATACAGGAATACAGAACTAGCATTCTTTTGAGACCTGACTTTTTACTTCCCTTTCGTATCTCCCAACCTTAAGCAGCTAGGTGAGCGGCTCGGTCAGCCTGGCTCCCTGCTTGGGGAGAGGGGTGAATCTTGCGCAATTGTTTCCCATTGTACGAAGTCACTAGGGCAGCTGGGTGCACACCCAGCGTTAGGTGGTATGAATCCAGGCTCTAATGTTCATTCTGCATGAAGTATGCAGTCTCAGTCCAACTTCATGCTCTTCTTTGCACTGATAATACCTATAAGCTTCGGAAGAATTAGGGAATAGGCCTATGTCTGTATGGATAGGTAGGATTGACCTTAAGATCACATGTTACACCATACCTCCCATTATCTATACAGTAACCCCTAATAACTCTTGGGTCTCTTGTAGTTCACGTTTCTTTCTTCTTCCTAATGTCCATTAATAGTGACAAGAACAAAAGAAAGAGCAAATATTCTGTGGGTGGATGCCTGGAAAGAGCCTGCTTCCCAAGCAGGAAGCCTTAATCTGAACCCGAGTACCACTCTGGACACAATCGTACTGCTGAGGCCGGGTGCCAAGTTTCTAACTGACTCTGGTCACCAAGGAAAATATTTAATCTGTCTCTCCATCAGCAGCAGCTTTTCCCATCACTGTCATCTGTGACTGTTGCCGCCAGACAGAACAACTGCAATGTTCTTGGTATTGGCAGTCAAATCAGAAACTACGGCTAGTTTGGGAAAGCAGTGTTGCAGTGGGAAAGCAATGTTTTGTGCACAGTTTACATCAGATAAGTTTTCAGTATTGCTTTTTAAATGAATACAACAGAACTGAAAACTTTTGGAGTATTAGAGGCTTTGAATTTAAAGTTCTTGACATTACTTCTTTCCTCTAGTTATTGTAATCAGAGGGGCAGAGACTGATGACGGGTCTCCCTTCTTCCTTTAGAACATTATTATGAGATTTTGGTGCTCTTTCCTTGATTCTGTGACAATCTCTCCCCTATTGTCCATATGTTTTTGTAAGGCTGCTCTTTCAACTATAATTGAGATCTTGTTAATAAGCAAAAAGTGGGAGTTTTTTTCCTTTTTTTAGGCTTTTTTTCAATAAGATTCAAGTTCTCATGCTGCTTTATTGACTTATAAAAGTTACAAGCCTGGTGTACACAGTACATGTAGGGTTCAGTATATTTAAAAACTGGGTTAGTAATTCCGTAGGCATTACAATTTTTCTTTCTTTCTACTCTTGTCGCATAAATAAGCCTGTATTTCTTAGTAATTCAAATGTTAATGCAATAAATAACAAATAGAATTCAAAGAAAATCATTTACTTTATACTTCTGCTGATTTAGAATGGCAATCACCTGAACCATATTCTCACAGCAAATGCAGAGTAATCATGAGATGGATTTCCTTTCACCTATTTTTCTTATGAACTGTCACAGATAGGGCAAAATTGACATGTTTTGGTGAGTACCACTGTTTGTGAGAAAAAGGAATATCAGTGAAGCAAGACATCTGCTTAAAAGGGAAACTCTTCACTCTGCTTTCAGCAAAGCTATCTCTTGTGTTCTTTCTTCCTCAAGTATAAATTAAGGTGGAGTTCAGGGTTTTACTGACATTTGGCTCAAAAGTTTCTGCATCGACACAGTTGCAATCCAAAAAATATTTCTGATGGGCTTGCACTACAAGCCAATGCCTTACACTGTGCTCTGCTAAGTTTTAGTGGCCTTTGCTGTGGACTACCAGGGGATGTATATGAGGAACATCTGGAGAACTAATCGGAAATTCTCTGTGAATGCTGACTTGTTGCAGTGTGGCGTTGCATGGGGATGCGTTATTTTGACAAGGACAGAAAGTAGGCAGAGTCAAGTTGTGTAGGTGTTTGGTGTATGTACCAGCCCCCTTGGGAGGGTGCTGGCGGTCTCACTTTGCCTTGCCTCCCTTGGTGGTCTGGCAGGCTCCTGTGGAGCCGGGAGCCCATGTGCCCGGGGTCCTCCTGCGCCTGCTCTCTGGGCGCTGGGAACTCGCGGGGTCTGGGAGCTGCGGCACCCAGGCGGGCGGGCTGCCAGCGTTTTCATTTTCCAAGACAGCTTCCCATCTTGTGTTTGACTCCAAACTGCAGAAGGAACAAATTTTGAATTTATTGCATGGATGATTCCTTCTTCTACACATTTCTGACTCTTTAACACTATTATCCAATTTCTACACAGTGTAAGGAGAAATAAATTGTCTGTCTTAAATCCCCTAATGGAAAGTGATGAAATGTCAAATGCTTCTAGTCTCCATCTTTTTTCAAGGGATGGGTTGAAAATTCCAAATTTAAGTTTCCTTTGCAAGTAAAATCATAACATTAGAAGTCTGTCTTTTATGTTGATAAAGGTTGATATGCTACATTTGCAAAAATTTAGAAATAATTTAATGAAGCCAGAACCTTTTTTTATTTTTTAACAAAATGTTATGGTACCTGCATACAGCAAGGGAGCTAATATAACAGACACAGAATCTGGAAGATTTGTCTGTCTTCTAGCAGTAAATACTAAAGTACAATGTGTTTTATGGTCAGATATGTGCACACATATCTGACCATAAATCAGTGCCTCAAGCTTCCCTCAAGGAAAGTTGAAAGAGTGCATCTCACAAGAGAGGAAAATGCATTTAAAATTACTGCAGCTATAAAACAAGCTGACATAACCCAAAGCAACAAATATAGGGAAGAAAATCTTCTGGGGCCACATCAGTGCTCTGAAAAGATTTCCACTTTTTGGTTTTATTTGCTCTCAGTGATCCAGTGTGGTTTACAAATGGAAAAAAATCTATTCATTATTCTCTCAATATTCAAACAGCTGCATCCATGCCTTGGTGTCATTTTCTCACAGAAGCAGTACAGCAGCAGAGCTCAAAGAATCGCTTTCCTCAAGGATTTTCTCTAGTGCCGTCAGAAGTGTGTCCAGTTCGGCCTGCTGTAAGTGCACTCCCATTTGCAGGTGGTTCACCAGTTTCAGGGGGATGAGGGAAGAGGGGGGAGAGGCTGGAAGAAAGAGCTGGTTTTCTATAAATTAAAATGGGCTTACAATGCCTCATTTCAGGTGAAAGAACTGAGAGAGTTTCATCTAGTTTCTGCCTGAAATCTTTCCCAACACCATTTTCTCAGTTAAGGCTTCATCCTCAAGGGTTGTTCAGATTTCATTGTGATACAGTTTATTTTATTATAGTATCATCTAATTGATGGTACCTACTTAAGACGTTATCTCTTGTACTGTTTCTCAGTGGCATTTAGAGAGAAGACTGGGCAATTTTGATGGAATTCAAGTTTTGAATACATGTTTTAGACCCATTTTTTATTTGCTTGCTGTTACCAAGATGTTGGCTTACATAACTAACAAGGCTAATTCATGAATGAAGGACAAATGTTCCTAGTTTGTGTTGAAAGAAAAAACTGTATGATTCTAAAATAACTTGATGATAACTCATGGCCACACTTAATAGTTTGTGATTTTTTTTTTTTTTTTTTTAATCCATCACTGAGTTTTTGGACCCGGACAATTAACTTTCTATTGTGAAGATATTGCTTCCTAATAAGACCAACACTGAACCAACAGATTCTGGTAGGAGCTAACAAGAAGAAACAACTTTATAAATAATAGATAGTAACAAGCTATCCTTGAAGCCAAGGATTTATCGGTACTCACAAAAGAGTGAGATGTATCTGGATAGTGAGAATTTACAAACAATACCTGAAATAATTAAAAACTTGTCACATTGCAGTGCTAGTTATTGAAGAAGGTTATGACTGCATACCATATCTTGCCTGAATATTGTTTCTTAAAAGCTGTCTCTGGAGCGTAGATATTTTAGACCTTAATGAGATGTTGTTGCCAAGTTCTACATATAAAGAAGGAGGAAATTCACTGACTAAAGTAGCTGTATTGTAAGACGTAGCTGAATTACAGGATTTTTTTTTTTTGAAAGACATTCTGCTTATGACTGATTATTTTTAACTGACAGCTGACTTACTCCACCACCTGAAAACTGACATTAGAAATTGTGCTGCCTTTGTTTTCTAAATTGAAGAGCTCTCCCGTACCAGAAGTCTTCTCATCTGGATAGTTTTAATTTAAGAGAGTATCTCTCAACTTTCTTTTTCATAAATTGAGTGGATTAGTAAGTCAGGTTACAGGAACCTCAGTTAATTCTAATATCTTTTATCTTACTATTCTTCCTATTTTAAGCATCTTCTTTGAAGCATGGAGACCAGTAGGGGAAATGGTAGTAATTCAGGTCTGTAGTCATCCGTAATGGCTACTAACAGAAATATGTCAGATACTCATCTTCTGCAGTATAATAAAATCTATATTTCTGTCTTTAATACACATCATTGTATTTTCTGAAAAAAAAGGGGTAGGATACAAGTTTCAACTGCTTCCTAACTTTCCTCCTTCACACTTCATGAACTTTCATGAGCTCAAAGGGTCTGTGACTACTAAGTCATGTTGTGTGACCGGGGGATGCATGGATGGAAAAAAAAACCAAAAACCCAAACCCAAAGCTGTACTCTCCCATTATTCCTGCCTCTTCACCTTACCACTCTGGGCCGCTGCAGGCTGACCCGTACGAAAGCTCAACGCAGCAGCTGGCCACAGCGTTTCTAGCCTCCAGACTGCTTCAGAAATGCTGAGAAAATCTATCCATCATCCGGCACATCTCGAAAATACCAAGGGGTTGAATCAGACTAGGCTTGGTGAAGGCATTAGAGTTCAATAATGTATTTTCATTTCTCTGACAGGTTAGTTTACGTAAGATTAAGTTCATCTTTATTTGTTAAAATTCTGTCAAAAATGGAGAGGCACTCATTGATTTTTCTATTCAGCCATTGCTATTGTTGCTAACTTCTTCCCATCTTAATTGCCATTATAAAAATTGGTCATGACTTTAGACAGTGCTGTGTCCTCATGAAATACTTTGTTGCTGTACTTAATAGCAGGTTGTTAAGAGTGTAATGGCTTTTGATTGCGACTGAGCTATTCAGCAATGAATGGGTATGAAATATGCAGTGAAACAGCAAGCATTGCCCGCTGCTGAAAAAGCTGGCCTTACACTATTTCCTTCCTTTTCCAAAATTAATGAGTCACTTCAACACTCATGAACGCGCAAGGTGAACGGTGCTGACCTGAGTCAGGCATAGCATGAGCACACGATTCACAAACTTACTTGCTCAACTAAAAACCTACTGAAACCTGTACAATCCTCTGAGGCTTGCATTATACTTTCAGGTCATCAAATAAATACCAGAATAGTACAAGCATCAACACTTCTGCGTAGGGTTTTAAAGATCTTTAGAAACAGAAAGCACCAGTGATTTGGCTGATTTTGCAATCTGAAATTGGTTTTCAGAACCAAATGTGCTCTGCAGCACACACATTCCTGTTACTTAAGCTTGACCCCTTGAGATTTGCCAGTCCTTTGAATACCCACTTTCACAAAAAAGAGTGCTCTAAAGATAGAGTTTACTCTCATGAACATTGACTGCCTTTGAAACTAGAACTCCCTAAAGGCAAGGAAAATATTTTGTTACTTCCACTGTAGCCTTGCTCAATCAGCATGGTTGGCTCAAAGGAGGAAGCTGCCAGACTTAACAAGGTCCTTGGCAGAAGGAATGAAACTCGACGAGCCCTATAGTAAGGGATGAAAAGGACTTGCTCTGAGCCGAGGGCAGAGATGAGAAGGATCATAACATTGATTGAGGCTTGAAGAGAGAATAAGTTGGGAGTTAAGAGTGAAAGAAGGATCCAGTTGAGAAGGAGAACTGGGGAAAATGAGGTTTAAGTGTACCGCAGACATGGCAATTTTTTAAAGACTTAACCTAAATGATCATACCTCCCTCACCGTAGAAACAGATCGTAGCAGCGTTGTGTACAAGAGTTCTCAAGAGAAATCGCTGTACATAGAAATCACTGACCAGAAGCTGTGTGCTCAGTCAGGGTTATAGCCAAACCAGCAATCCAGGAGGCAGAAAAAGAAATAGTAATTTTCAAAGTTAGTTGAGAGCCAAAGAAAGGTTAACACCAGCAGTTCTGGACATATTTAACCTGAGTTGGATCAGTGTGGAAAGTGCATCTATTTCTTTAAAGGGTTTTAGGGTTGGGGGGTTTTTTTTGGAGAGAATTGCCAATTATTTAAACCTTTGACTTCTCATAAAGGCATATTTGTTTTGTTTTTCATTAAGAAAGTTCTTTCAGGTCTGGAATAGAATCTGGGATCAAAATTATTAATTTCTAGATACATCTCCATTACTGGAATATTGAATGTTCTGGTAAGGATATGCGTGCTTATGTACGTGTGTGTATGTGACTATTGTTTTGCTGTTGTTGTTTTTGAATGAAAGATCTTTATTAATTTTTCACAGTATGGAAAAACAGCATTATGCTTAGATCTGTTGCTAAACCACAGATTTATTTTGTCTTTTCCTTCAACACGAGGAATTAGCAAAGAGTATATTTAGCAATATTAGCATACCTAGGAGCAATATAATTTTATCTGCAATTGTAACTCTGAAGAAGTGAGTCCTAATAATGGTTAAGGTATAACCCTACCAGGGTTTTTTTTTGTGTAAAAACATACTACTTTTGTCATGGCAATATCTGGAACCTGCACATCTTTATCTCTACTATTGGAGTATAGGTTTGTGATCTTGACCTGTTATTTGAATATTGGTAAGATAATAGACAGAATATAATCACAGAATCACAGAATCACTGAGGTTGGAAGGGACCTCTGGAGATCATCTAGTCCAACCCCCCTGCTCAAGCAGGGTCACCTACAGCACATTGCACAGGATTGCATCCAGGCGCCTTTTGAAT